>NC_058130.1:24922076-24939071 GCF_016433145.1 Gracilinanus agilis | reverse complement strand
AGAAAAGAAAAGAAAAGAAAAGAAAAAAGAAAAGAAAAGATTCTCACCTTGGGACTCTTTGGGGGCTGACCAGGAGCAAAGAGGACTGCATTTCCATCCCGGGCTGCCTAGCCAGCTCCTATCATGCTATCTCTATTCCCATCTTGTATCTGACTGAATGAATGATCACCTAGGGCCAGGTCCACCCTGCCACCCTCCTCAGTCTCCTTTCCTCGTGCCTAGGGGGCCTTTTAAAAACACAATTTTCCTTCTGTCTTTGCCTTTGAAAGCCGAGCACTCCGCCCAGAAGCCAAGTCCCTTTCTGCAATGAGCCCTCTGGGGCCCTGCACAGATGTTTCCCCCAGGCGGTGGAGGCTGGCCCCAGACAGAAAGCGTTTTTATGACTCTTTCTAGGGCTTGCTAATAGAAAAAGAGAAGCGAGGCAGCTCAAACCGCGCCAGTGGGCTTGTAAGGATCGTTTTCCTCGACCTCTTAAGCAAAGATTGGATCCTTCTGCCACAAGCAAAGCCCAGAATGGTTTCTCTCTCTCTCCTAATCGCTTCCTACTTGACGGCTTTGGCTGCGGTTCAGTTTGCCAAACACTTGGGAAGGACCTACTCCAGGCTGAGCCCTGAACATAAATGAAACAGTCCCTGCCCTCCCGAATCTTAAAATAGCCGCTGCTTGGTTTGTGCAAAGCTTTACAAATATCACTTCGCTTTATCCTCACAACAAACCTGGGAGGGAGACGCTATTATAATCCATGTTTGGCAGATAGAGGTGGAAAAGGAGATACAGAGAGGTTAACATACTTATCCAGGTCACAGAGCTTGGAAACATTTTAGGTGGAATTTGAACTCAGGTTTCCTGACTCTAGAATCAGAGGGCTATCCCCTGGGCGTCGCAGAGATACATATGCATATAAATATGTAAATATATAGATAAGTACATACACCGACATGTATATTTGTGCATATATGTATACATACACATATGTATATATTTGTGTCTAGGCACATGTATCTATGTTAGTGTTACATATATACATATACATACACAAATGCCAGTGTGGCAGTGGTTTTGAATCATTTTGTATTCTGCTTGTATAACTGAGAAATATTGAGTAGACTTTTTAAAAATAGAAATGTAACAAAAATTTTTTTTTTGGTTAAGTATTTGGGAGCTTGCTTTTTCTTTTAAAAATATACATATATACACAAATGATATATATGTATACAATATATTTTATGTAGTTATAAACATATTTACTTATTTATATTATATATTTTTAAAAATACACACATATTTAGAAATTTATAGTTACTATTTATATATGAATATAAATATTATATAAAGTATAAACACATAATATATGAGTATGAATATTTATACATAAACATATAATATAATAACTATTATATAAAATATAAATACAATAACATGTAAATACATTTATATATAAAATGTAAATATATAATATAATGTAAATAGAACTATTAAATATAAATATATTATATAATACATTTATGTAGCATAAATGTATTATATAATATAAACATTTAATATAATATATAGCATAAATATATTTTATATCATACACCTAATTTAGAACATATATTTATATTACATGCATATATTTTATATTGTGTGCATATATAATACAATGACAACAGACTACATAAATAAAATATATAAATAGTAGACAAGTATATTTAAATATATTATATTTAATGTATAATTACTGGCCTACTTGTTCTTCCTCACACAGAACGTTCTATCTCCAATATCCCTTCTTTTGTCCTGGCTCTTCCTCATGCCCAAATGTTTCCTTCTTTCCTTCCTTTCTTCCTTCCTTCCTTCCTTCCTTCCTTCCTTCCTTCCTTCCTTCCTTCCATCTTCTTAGTCTCCCTTCCCTTCCTTTAAGACGAGTCAAGTGACACCTTTTCCAGTCTCCTTAGTGCCTTTCCTTCTCATTTTCCCTTGGTTTACTCTGTATTTATCTTGCATTTACTTATATAATAAAGGTGAGAGGCTGGCCAATTACCACCTGGTCATTATAAGTTGAGAACTTTTCTCTTCCTGTTGCAATGGACTGGGTGGAAGTTTGGAGATGCTTCCTTTCCCCATCTTCAGAGCCTATAAATATCCTCTTTGTTTCCTATTGGCTTAATGTATTGGGATAAAATGAAATCTTTTAATTGGCTGCTGAGCTAGAGTTGAATATGCATGCAAAAAGTTCAAACAGATAGGTTCTTCCCTGGTGGCACGAAAGACAAGAATGCTTATGGGCTTTTAGATTGAGAAGGTGCATGAAATTTTCTTTCTTACCCAGCTACCACAAGTCTACTGACACATAATGCCTCCGTTATGCTTATTCATCCCTGATCTTAGGTGAATGAGCATTAGAGGTGAGATGGACTGGGTTTTGACCTTGTGAGTTTCAAAAAGTGAGAAAAACCATCAATGTTCTCCTCAGTAATTTGAGCTAGTAGGAGCAACAGTCAAGTCTGGTGAAGAGCCATTCCTGAGGAACAACCTGCTTGACACAGCCCAATAATGAATCAATCTGGCAGCTGAGCAATCCATTTGTTACCTGTACTATATACAGAAACAAACTTTATGGGGATCCCTTGAAGGCAGAAAAACACTTTCTGGACCACTAGCTTGGTGGGAATTTTTTTTTTAAATCCTTACATTCTGTCTTAGAATCAATGATATGTATTGGTTCCAAGGCAGAAATGTGTTAAGGGATAGGCACTTAGGGTTAAATGACTTTCCCAGGGTCATGAGTTAGGAAGTATCTTAGGCTAGATTTGAAGCCAGGTTCTTCCAACTCCAGATCTGGTTCTTTATCCACTGAGCCATTTAGCTGCTCTGAAAATGTTAGCAACCACTTTAAGTTTAAGTTCCCAGGGACTAGCTGAGTGGGTATAAAGAGGAAAGAATGTGTCAGGAATTCAGGAAGAGAAGGTGGTACTTTTGTACCCCCTTGGCAGACATTCTCAATAAATATTTCTTTGTAGACACTAACTAATGCTAATTGCTTAATTGATCATTGGAAAAATGTTACCTGGCTAAATGATATGTGGAGAAACTGTAAAAGGGAATTCTTTATTCTCTTTGCCTAGTTGGAGCTAACACTTTGGTTAACAATAACTTAAGTACCCCTACTTACTACCTCAGTAGATGTGAAGACAGGATTAACTCTCCTTTATCTACCTTTTAATTGAATCAACTAGGTGGAGGAGCGCACAAACCACTTAGAGAATTCATACCCTCAGAAACTCAATCAGCCAGGAATCTGTGAACCCTTTTGATGAATATTCACCAAGGTGAGAACTGGTTCCCACAAACACTGCCCCCTGGGCAGTGCTAGACACTTTAGAAGCTGTGATTGACCCCTGTGAAAAGGGGAAGAAACAAGAGCCCACTATAAAAGGTCCTGAATTTCTGGGGCTAGAGAAGGAAGTTGACTCCAAGAAGGAGATTGGTTCAAAGAAGAAAGTCTCAGGAGTCACCTTCAAGTCATTGTTTTGACCTGCCTCTTGGAGGGAACTTGGGTGAGTGGATAGCTGGCTTTCTCTTCCTGTCTTCTGGAGGAGTGAGTTTAATTCCTGTGGAAGGTCAGCTAGTCCTGGTTGAGTTGAGCACCAGAGCAATATTCAGTTAGATAGGCTAATGTATTCCCTACCCTTTTGTATATCTCTGCTTTCACTCTTTCCACCTCTTTTGTAAATAAAGACTATTAAAGTCATTTCGACTTTGAGCAATAATACTTGAATCAGCAATGACCACTATTATTTGTAATCTTCATATATTTTAGCCAAACCATTAAAATTTAATCCTCACAAAACATACCATCTGGGGCTCACAAGCCACATAGAGTATTAGAAACTCCAATTCTTCAGTTATACTTTGAAACTTGTAGGGAAAAGCAACAGCTCTCTCCAGGGACCCAAGCTACCAATTTCAGTGAGGGACTGAGCAAATTATCTCAGAGCACCCACTATTCCTATTTATAAGTACAAGGCACCTCCCCTATTAGGATGTAGGTTCCCTGAGGGCACAGACTACATCAACTTTGTAGCTTTGCACAATGCCAGCAACATTGTCCTCACTCAATAGATTCTGGTTGTTTGATTGATTTCTCTCACTTTTCCTTTCTTTCCCTGCCACAGTTGACTCTATCTCTTTCTCATGTCTATACCCTTTTTATACTCTTTAATCCTACTTATCCTTCCCTTTTTAAATTCAAATTGTGCTCAGTTATATCAAAGGAGAAAAAGCCTTCTAATTTTTTTTTCTTTTTCAAATCCATTCCTGAGCAAATAAGAATCTTAATCATGGCTGATAAGTCCAAAAATAGTACTTATGATACACCTCTGGTAAGGAAAAAGAAATCTAGATGACTTAAAGTAAAATTAGGAATGCCATTGCCATTGACCTCTACAGCCACTGACAATGACAAAGTCTTGTTCTCAGTGTCCACAAAAGTTGGCAGATATCTCTTCATATTTCCCTAATTAAATATCCTTTTTCTGAAGCACCAGTGAAAAGCCTTTAGCATGGCCAACAGGCAGCCTGCCATGGTAGCTTACCAAGAGAATTGGCCATAAGAACTACTGACAAACATGACAGAAGATTGAGGACTGAGGCTCTTGCTTCCAGCAAGTATGGAAGGTAAAGGGAATATTTCAGTGACCCACACAGAATGCCAATGTTTGTTTTTCTTCTATCACCAAATAGCAGCTATCTATGCTCAAAGTGTCATCTCCCTTGAGAAGGTAAAGGTGCCTGAGAAACGCTTACCAACTCTTCAAATAGTCAGCATTCCTTTAAAAATAATAGGAGGATTTCAAGGCAAAAAAAAAAAAAATCTAGGGAAGAAGTGGAAAGAAATACTGACCTAGCATGGGAAGTTTAAATATAGAAGAATGTGACACAGAGAAGGAAGAGAAGAAGAAAGACTAATAAACATGGAGAGCCAGGTAATAGGTATGTAATACTCTTCCCCCCAAAATGAGAGAGTTGGACCTCTAGGGAGAAAGTGGCTGCTTTCATTCAAAAGGAATAATAATGTGACCCAACAGACACCATGTGCAGAGTGATCATCCAGAGAGGGTCAAGGGAAGGAGAGGCAGGCAGTAAATGGTTGGTGACCAGCTCAGGTAGCTCTTGACCAACTGGACATTAACAATAGAGAGGTTTATAGATTTAGAACTGAAAGACACTTTAGAGATTGTGAAGTCTAATTCCCTCATTATGTAAGTAAAAAAGCATAGGTCCCATAAAGGTTGAATAAAGTCACATAGGTCCCAGAGATAGGAGTCAAACCCAGATTTTCTGGCTGCAAGTTTAGAACTCTGCTCTAAACTATACTTTAACTCACAGATGTTTGCTGTCATTTTGTCATGGAGATTTGTCAGAAATGAGGACTGGTAACCACATGTGGCAATTCACGTGAAGTCAAATGATGTTGCTAAAAGGAACCTATAAAAAACATTCCTAATATTTGGGAAAGAAAAAGAAGATCTTGTGGCATGGATGGTCTTTTCGTTACTGCCACCAAATGAAGGCAAAGCCTTTGGAAAACAGAGTAAGAATGGAGAAGTAAGCTGGTTAAGAAGATAATATCTATGAGTAGGATTTGGATTACTTGACTACAGTTTAAATGACAGAACTATAAGATCTTGTCTAGGAATGGACTGTTCCTAACATTAACTGATAAAAATAGGTTTTCTCAAAGTCTTGAAATAAGATGGCTTGGAATGGAAAAGGAAGACAGAAGGAGAAAACTTGCCTATGGATATCTACCAAGCTAGATAACAAGGCATTGTAGGAAGATAAACAATAGGGAAGATGCCTAGAAATTCACAGGAGACAAAAATCCAAGAAAGGAGAGAGTAGTAAAGTTTATGTTCTCTAATGTTTAAATACAAATGGTCCATGACTCTAGATGAATCTAGAAACCCTAAAACAAGGGGATAAATTTGACTTCATTGAGACTTTCTGTGATGGGGCCATGACTGGAATATGGCTCCAGGTGGGTACCAATATTCACATAGGGTAGGAATAAAGAGTATAACATTTCTATTTTAAATATATTTTATAAATTACATGTAATAATACTTTTCAACATACATCTTCACAAGATCCAAATTGTCTCCTGCCCTCTCTTCCCTCCCCACCTCAGAGATGATAAGCAGTTTGATCTGGTTATCTATGTATTATCATTCAACATAATGTAGCAGGAGAATACTCATATAAAACCCAAACCCCCCAAATAAAAACAAATAGACAAAAGTGAAAAATCATTTCCTTTGATCTTCATTCTAACTTCAATAGTTCTTTCTCTGGAGGTAGATGGCATTCTTTGTGATGTCCTTCAGAATTGTCCTCCATCCTTTTATTGCTGAGAGTAACTAAGTCTTTCACAGTTGATCATTATATAATATTGCTCTTACTGTGTACAATATTCTCCTGGTTCTGATTATTTTGCCTTGCATCAGTTCATGTAGATCTTTCCATATCTTTCTAAACTCATCCTGCTCATCGTTTCTGATAGTACAATAGTATTTCATCACCATCATATACCACAATTTGTTCAGTCATGCCCCAATTAATGGACATCTCCTTAATTTCCAATTCTTTGCAATCACAAAAAGAATCATTATAAATATTTTCTTTTGATCTCTTTGGGATACACATCTAGTCATGGTATTACAGGATCAAAGGATAAGCACAGTTTTATAGCTCTTTGGACATATTTCTAAATTGCTCTCTGGAAAGGTTGGATCAATTCACAATTCCATCAACAATGTATTAGTGTCCCAATTTTGCCACATCCCCTCCAATATTTATCACTTTCCTTTACTGTCATAATGGCCATTCTGATAGATGTGAGGTGGTACCTCAGAATTGTTTTAATTTGCATTTCTCTAATCAAGAGTGTATGTCATTTTTTAAGAAGATACATTTCTGCAACAATATCTACAAACCAAAGGAATGAAACATATGGAGAGGATTTAGGTGAAGATTGGTGGAGGGAGAAATGTCATGGTACTGTTGTATATGTATACTACAGACCACCTGGACAGAAGGATGAAAAAGAATTCAGGAAACAGATGATACACTTGGAGTTATAGAAGACTTTGATCTGCTATATCTTTTTCCCTGCTGAAAGAGTTAGTAAAATTTTGGCTTGCTTTAATGATGATTTCATCTTTCAAAAAGGAGATGAAGGGACAAAAGAAAATGCTATTCTGGAAATGATTCTGATCAATAAGGAGGAATTGGTTGCTGAACATTTTCATCAATGACTTGGCTAAAGACAAAGATGACACACTCATAAAATTTGTAAATGACACAAGCTGGGAAATATAACTAACACTTTGGATTGCAGAATCCAAAGATGACACATTAGGTGAGATTCATTTGCCAAACCTATTAAAATGAATTCTAATAGCAATAGCTGTAACCTTCTATGCTTGGATTTTTTCTTAAAAAATCATCTTTACACATAGAAGAAGAAGACGACATAGTGAGGTAGTCTATCTGAAAGCTCTGGGGACTTTAGGAGACTATAAGCTCAATATAATTTAACAGAGCAACTTGGTAAAATAAAGAATATTTTAGTGCAATCTTTGGTTATGACTTTTCTGAGTTTAACAACTATCAAGAAACAACTATTTCAGCATATGAAGAACAGAAAAAGATTGAATAAGAAACTAATAACATGCAGTTTTTAAAGACTGTACTAAATTTGTAATAGCACAACTTCCCTCATTTTTTTCTCTTGTGAATTTCTTTTTGCGCTCTTCT
Source organism: Gracilinanus agilis (assembly GCF_016433145.1). NCBI lineage: Eukaryota > Metazoa > Chordata > Mammalia > Didelphimorphia > Didelphidae > Gracilinanus > Gracilinanus agilis. The sequence continues at coordinate 24,931,271 of NC_058130.1, read as the reverse complement.
GTATATTTTTTAAAAAATGGTTCATTGATGCCCCTTTTCTTTTCCTTATCCTGACTTAATAAATGTAGTGGCTGTGTATGGAATGTAATACCATCTCTTCTACTGCCAACAATCGAATCTCCATATTAGTTATATTCTATCAATATTTATTGACATCTATATATACTAGATCAATTTCCAACATAACAGTCCCATTGCACTATAGAAGAATTCAGTCCACATTTGAAGAATTGAGTTCAGTTTTTGACATCATATTATAGGATGGACATCAAAGAACTGGTGAGCATCTAGAGAAAAGTAATCTGGATGATGGAGGACTCAGGAGAATTCCTAATTAGAATCCATAGAAGGACCTGAGGATGTTTAGGTTGGGGGAAAGATGTAACCATTTTCCATTGTTTCAAGAGTTGTTATCTGGAGGAAGAATGACACTTTTCTGTTTGAACAATGAGGACAGAACTAGGAACAATGAGTTTGTAACATTCAGGTTTGTACCCAATAAAGAATATGGAACTAGGAACAATGAGTTTGTAACATTCAGATTCTCCCCCCCCCACCCCATAAAGAATATGGAACTAGGAACAATAAGTTTGTAACATTCATATTTTTTCCCAATAAAGCATATGAGACCACTTCTCCAAGAATAATATTGTTTATTAACAGATGCATGTGTCTGCTAGCAAAGAAGTCCCTCTCTTCGGCTTCCTAAGTGAAAAGAGAGCAAGTGAGCCCTGTCTTTCTTGTAAAAGAAGTTGTATCCTCTTTCTGATTGCCCTGACAGCTTGACCTTAGGACCTCCTCTGCTAGTCCCCATAGGTGAATATTTTGAGAGAGGAGATGGACTTAGAGACCTCAGTTCCTGCCTCATTACTTCATCACAGAAGAGGAGGGTCTTACAAGGAAGCACAAGCTTTCACCAGCCACCTTGTGGCCACAAAGTTCAATAGCTAGAGAGGGTTGTGTTTATAGATAAATAAGGAGCAGGTCTCCACCCTACTTCTAATAAAAGCCAAACCAGTGAGATGCTTTGAGGCCAGGGAGTAAATTACTTTAGCTTGGAAGCTGGCTGACTTTGGAAATCTAAGGCTAAGAAAGATTTCATATAGAAAATACTACAGCTCAACATTGATTTTCCTCAAGTGGAAGTTGAAAATGGGCAGATTTAGATTTGATGTGAAGGGGAGGGGGGGAGAACGGTTAGATTTCTCCATAATGGAATGCATTGGCTCAAAAGACTGGTCAGATTTCTGCTTCTTTGAAATCTTCAAACACCTTATTGCTGATGTCATAGAGGGATTTCTTTTCCAGATATGGCTTAGATTCAGTGCCCTTGGGGCTTCTTCCAAATTCTCATGTTCTACAAAACTCTGAGAGAAACTAAAAATAATTTGTCCATTAAAAATTAATTACTTGTATTGCCATAATGCTCTTAGTTACTATTTTCCCTTGCAAATGTACATTATTTCAGATATATTTAGACTTAAACAGTCTTTGGCCAGCTAGAATGGGTTAGCTAGTTAATTATCATTCACAACATTGTTTTTAGGGGAAAATGATAATATATCCTATTTATATAATACAGTGAAGTTTGCAAAGCACTATATTTATTGTCTCATTTGATTATCATAGCTCTTTGATGTAGTTGCTATCATAATCTCCATGAAATTGAAAGAATTTGAATGACTTGTCCAGGGTCACATGGCTAATAAAGTATCTTTAGAAAGATTTAAATCTAGGAATTTCTGACCCCAAGTCAAATATTCTTTCCACTATGTCTCAACAATTTCTAAATAACCAACTTGAGAAAGAGTTTTGGGAACTACACCTATTTTTCAAACCCTACATCCAAGTTGAGAATTCCCTATAAGTTTAATCACTATTGGAAGGGCAGATAGATAGCACAGTGGATAGACCACTAGGGAATCAGGAAGACTCATCTTTCCAAGTTCAAATCTGGCTTCAGACACTAGCTGTGTAACTCTGGTCAAGTCAGTTAACTCTGCCTCAGTTTCCACATCTATAAATGATCTGGAGAAGGAAATGGAAAAACCACTCCAGTATCTTTGCCAAGAAAACCCCAAGTTGAGTCACCAAGAGTCAGATACAGCTGAAATGATTTGACAATAACAAATTGTGGAGTGAGCTTTTCTGAACTATAGCTATAAAAGGGGTGTTCTCACTTCACAACTCCTTTATTAATGAAATCAAGGGTTTGAGTCCAAAGGACATGGCAATAAACTGCATATGGGACATCTTGGATCATAGAGATAGAAGATATAGATGGGATGGATATAGATGACTACAGCGTTCATCTAGTCCAACACCTTTATTTTACAAATGAAGAAACAGAGACTCAAGAAGAAGGTGACTAGTACTCTCAATCATAGAAGGAACAAGTGGCAGTGGCAAGATTTGAACCAGGTACATGTAGCCAAAGATGGTGCTGAATGGACAACTGGCCTGATATAGTCATTCCTGTGAAAAATATCACTATACTGAATAGTTTCACCTCAAGGTGTCTGAAGGACTATTAAGAGTCAATTTTAAATGGGAGAGAGGAGAAAGAGATGGAGAAGTCCCTTTACCAGAATATGTAGTTCAGTAAGGAGTAGAATGCCTCTGAGGAAACTCTGGGAATTTTGAACTAGGAATGAGAGTAAGAGCAGATGATTCTGCCACATCTTTCCTGTTCTTGCTTTCATTCTGATGAGAAATTTTCAGGTGAGATTGGATACCAGCATTGGAGCTAATAACCCTGTCTTGGCAGTGATGAATTATTGCTCCTTAAAGGAATCACGCCTAAAATAAAGGTGACAAGATAAAGTGAAGGACTTCCAGCCAACCACAAAAGGAGATTATTTTCCATGGAAATGAAGCAGTGGAAGTCAAGTTTACTTGGAGTATTTCAGCATATGTTCTGAATTTGAAAACATTTTGTAGAAGGAAGGAAGAAAGAAAATAGGAATTAGCTGCCTAGTTTAGGAATTGTGTGGGAACGTGTATAGAGGAAGGATTAAATTAGAAGAACTTCCGGTCTTTTCTATGTGTCTATATCACCTTCTTCCAAAGGCCAGAAAGGAAAGCTGCTCAGAAGAGTACCAGATGGAGAAACATTTACAGAGAGAGTAGCACCCTCAGACTATCTGGAAGGCATCAATCCAGTGCTTTCTGTCTAGTCATTCACTGGAAGATCAGAATTATTGAATCTCTGAAGAAGAGACCCCTAGTTCAACCCATATCCTTCCAAAGTCCCTTCCACTACATTCCTGACCCATGGGCAATCTAGCCTTTGTATGAAGACCTCCATTGATGGAGAATTTCCTACCTTCTCTTTTTAAAATTTAAAAAATTTCCCTGGTAGATAGTGTTTATTACTATTTCCCCCTCTACCTCCTCTTTTGAATAGTTCTAATTACTAGAAGATTTTCTAGACATCAAACCTATATTTGATTCCTTTTTATCCTTCTTCCCTCTGGAGCCATATAGTACAGATCTAATCTTCCTAAAATCTGATAACTTTTCAGATACTTAAAGACAATTTTCATGTCCCTCTTGTATGATTTCTTCTCTAGGCTAAGTAATCTCCAGAACAGCCTTCATATATCTTAAATTCCCATATAGTAGCTATCCAAATAAACCGTGGCTTCTCCAGTATGATTCAGAAGATCATCTTTTCTAGGAAGAAAAGAGTGACATCTCTAACTTAGCTTTCCTGTGGCTCGTTCTGTAGTAACTCAATCTCTAGCCATAAAGATAGACCAAGTGCTTATCACTATAGAAACTCCTTGGAGGAGAGTAATTACTTTCCATTGCTAACAGAGGAATATCATCATCTCATTAGGATTTTTTAATACCCACACTCCTTTGTTTTCCTAGGCTTTTTTAAAACATGGAAATCTATAACAGCCCAGTTTAATCTGTCACTCAGGTGGTTCATTAGCTCTTGGCTCCTTTTGCTTTGTAAACTCTTCAGACCTGCAGAAGTTTCTGAATCACAAAACTAAGGTGATGCAGTTAAGTGATGGCTAACCTTTTAGAGACTGAGTCTCCCAACTGCATCCTCAACAGCATGTGAGTCATTCCCTTACCCCCAGACATGGGAAGGAGGAAGCACTCTCATTGGGCTGCTAGACAGAGGGGGGGGGTGATGAGAAAAATGTCCTCAGGTATGGTGGGGAGAGGGAAAGAAGCAGCCCCTTCTGGCATGCATGCCACAGGTTTACCAACATGGTTCTAGGCTATTCTGTTCAACAAACCAAAAAACACATCCTTATTGATACCTCTTGGTTGTTTTTTTTTTAGCACTTTATAATTATGTATTGATAGAATTTATTTCCAGGCATCTCAGCCCCTCTCTCTCTCTCCTCTCTATGCCATAGAAGGCATCATCTAGCAAACAGATATCTATATATCTATAAAATAACTATATCTATAAGTCTGTCTTTCATATTTCTATTTGCCAATTCATTCGCTGGAAGAGAACATTCACAAGTTATTCTTCAAGTATTAAGTCTCTAACTGTATATAATGCTCTCTTGGTTCTACTCATTTCATGGAAACCTTTTGTTTTTTAAAAATTATTATCACATCATGACAAACAGAGAAATAAGTATTATATGATAGTAAATGCCTGCCTTCTTGGTGAGAGGGAAGGGCTGGGAGGGAGGTGAAAAATGAGATGGATTTTTGGGTATAGCTAATGTAAGCATTAGTTTCTCTTGGATAAGAATAGTTATTATATTTTGTTACACATTTGTAATAAATCATATATATCATGTTTTCATTATATTAGATATCATGTTCTATATAAAATAAAAATCAATAGTAATTCAAAAATTAATTCTTTTATTTAACAAAAGGTATTTTCTTTTCCATGTTGGGTGGTACTGTTTTAAAATACTTGGGCATCTACCTATCGCCATATACAGAGGAACTGTATGAATAAAACTATAAAATATTCTTTATGCTAATAGATGTATTTTGTGTATTTGGTACATGATTATGATGGATACAACTGCCCTATAAAAATGATGAGCAGATTCATTTTAAAATAACATGGAAAGATGTACTTGAAATTATGAAGAATGAAATGAATAGAACCAACAGAACATTATATACAGCCACAGAAATATTGTTTGAAGAATGACTTGGGAATGCCCACCTCCAGAGAAAGAACAGATAAATATAAACATGCAAGATATAGTTTTATATGTACATATATCTTTTTGTTAAATGATGCCTTCCTTAGTGTGGGGAGGGAAAGGAGGATGGGAGATATCTGGGAATTTTAATGTGACAAATAAATACATATATTTTTTAAAAAGAAAGGGGAAAATTTTTTTTTTAAGAAATAGCAATTGCTCAAGGGTAGGATAATAATAATAGCTAGCATTTATATAGAATATATTCTATGTGTCATGCACAGTGCTGAGCATTTTACATATATTGCCTCATTTAATCTTTTTTTTTCTTCTAATCTTTACCTTCTCTTTTAGAATCAATTCTGAGTATTGGTTTCAAGACAGAAGAATAGTAAAAATTAAGCAGTGGGAGTTAAGTGACTCGTCCAGGATCATATAGCTAAGAAGTATCAATGATCAGAGTTGAACCCAGGACCTCCCATCTCTAGGCCTGTCTTTCAATCTACTGAGCCACCAATCTGCCCCCTCATTTGATCTTTACAACAACCTGGAGGGCAGGTACTATTATTATACTCATTTTTCACTTGAAGAAACTGAGAGAAACAGAAGTTAAATGCTTTGCCCAAGGTCACACAGGTATTAAGTGTCTGAGGACAGATTTGAACTTGGGTGTTCCTCAGTGCAACTGCAGTGCTCTGTCCACTAACCTAGCCATCCCTGGTTCTTCCCTTATTATATTGGCTTAGTCAATATAAATGTCAAAAACGACAATACAACCTAAATTAATTTGCATATTTTGTCTCATACCAATCAAACTACCAAATGCTTACTTTATAGATATAGTAAAATGATAACTAAAATTATTACTATATTATTAAGTTATTCGTAATATATAAATTATATTAATAAAATAATAGTAATGAGACTTTATAATAATGAAACCATTATAGTGAAAACTAACTATTCATGTCTTTTGACCATGGATATCTTTGTTTTTTTATTTTTATTTTTGAAACTTTTATTTTATTTTTTTTAAACCCTTACCTTCTGTCTTGGAGTCAATACTGTGTATTGGCTCCAAGGCAGAAGAGTGGTAAGGGTAGGCAATGGGGGTCAAGTGACTTGCCCAGGGTCGCGCAGCTGGGAAGTGTCTGAGGTCAGATTTGAACCTAGGACCTCCTGTCTCTAGGCCTGATTCTCAATCCACTGAGCTACCCAGCTGCACCCACTTTTGAAACTTTTAACTTCCATCTTAGAAACAATACAGCAGAAGAGCTGTAAGGGCTAGGCAATTGGGAGTAAGTGACTTGTCCAAGGTCATATATGTGAGAAGTGTCTGAGGCCAGATTTGAACTCTAGACCTCCTGTCTCTGGATCTGGCTCTAATCCGCTGAGTTTACTAGCTTTATTTTTTATGTAGCAATTATTTCCCAATATATCATCCCTCCATCCCACAATGTAACCCCCCCCCCACCCAAAATACATTTAAGGGACATAAACCAATTTACCTATCACATATGTTGGTATTTACATCATTCATAGAACCTCTGAGTTGGACGTGATACTGGAGGCAATTGACTTGAATCCATACATTAGTTAGATTTATTGTAGCATACTAGACACATGATTGGTCAATAGAATCTTTTCATGAAGAGAGAACGTATTGCCTCCTATTTTTAATAGCTCTACTTGTTAGGATCATTTATCTGACATTCAGCCTAGATTTAGTCTTATAGACTTCTACTCATTGTTTCTGGTTCTACCTTCTGGGCTTAAGCTTAGCAAGCCTCTTCCAAAGGACAATCCAATTCTTGAAGGTGATTGTCATATCCTTCCTGCATTTTCTTTTCTCCAGCCTAAACAATGCCAGGTCCTTTAATTTATTCTTGACTCAATCATGAGTTATGTGTTTTTATAAAATAATTTTTGGGGCAGGAGGGAGGTTAATATTTGTTTAAAAACTTGTTTTCTTTCTTAATTAACAAGCATTTATTAAGTATTTTCTATATGCCAGGTTTCAGGCTAGGCACTGGGGATAAAAGACAAAATGATGTCAAGGACCTTTTACTACCTTCTCTCCATCTGTTTTCCTTCTTTCCATCAATTTACTAGTTTCCTTTCCCATAGTGCCTGCTCCTCCCCTAGTAGTCTTCACTCCCCCATGAAGAAGAAGCTGCAAAATGAGTGTTTTAGATCTTTAGCTTTTCACCAATGAAGAGGAAAAATTACAGAACAGAAACTCAGAGATGGAAAATATAGTGATGGCCCGGGATCTCTGTTTGTCATAGATATACAGAACATAAAATGATAGAAGGGAAGTTCCCCAATTCAGTTTATAAAGGTTTCTGACAAGTGAACACGAGGAGGAATGATAGGTGTAGCTAGTAGCGATGATGGGAGCCTTACCAAAATGTTCTAGCTGAGCCTAAAAGCTTGATAGGGAAGCACAGAACATTCATTATTCATACTCCATGGGGCACTAGGGAACACATACAGTTGGAAAGTAGTCAGAATTGCCTGCAGTATATTCCAGAGCCTAGGTATTACAGGCTGATTTTGATCTAGTTGTCAAAAAAGAAAGGAAAGGAAAATATAAAGAAAAGAAATATCACTGCATACAGGAACAAAAATTTTAATTCTAGAAGGGTTTCTCCTCCTATTCTTTAGAAGTGGAAAGTAACACTGAGTATCCTTCCTTCCCATTGTGAGGTCCCAGGGACTGAGGGGGCTACTTGAGCCATGGTTATGCACATGAGTTCAATTGGATTTAAGAAAATATTGATGGAGCTCCCATTCCCTTTGGCTATTAAGTACTAGAGTTTGTTCTAGGCTCTTGGGTATACAAAGATTAAAAAAAAAGAAATATTTACTGCCCTCAAAGGACTTATATTCCCTTAGAGGGATCCAAAACATACACAAATAAGTGGAAAGTATATATGGAGAAATACAAGATAATTTCATGAGGCAAGGGCATCAACAAGCAAGATTAGGAAAGACCTTTGTTGCAGATCATGTAGGAGTTACAGGATAATTTTATCTGAGAGGCCAGTCTACCTATAGCAAGTAAGTGGCAAATAAGTTTAAATTAAGAAAAGATCTTGGTAGTAGCTTTTTGTAATTATAAGTCTTTCAATTTATTTTATGTCTATACCCCCAAGGGCTAGAATAGTGATAGAGTACTTCCCAAAGTGTTTAGTATGCCCACCAGGGCCCCAGATTCTTTCAAGCAGTCCCTGGCATGGAACCTAATCTGCCAATTCTCTGATTCAGAGTGAAGGTTAATCACCCCTTTTCATCTGGTGTAACCAATGGACCATTTCTTAGAATAATGTTTTTTTTTTTTTTTTTTTTTTTTTTTTTTTTTTTTTTAAGAAACTATAAAGGAAAATTGCCTTTATACATTAGCAAATGCAATTTTTTTTACATTTATTAATATTCATTTTTAACATGGTTACATGATTCATGCTCCTCCTTTCCCCTTCACCCCCCCCCGCACCCCCCCTACCCATGCGCATTTCCACTAGTTTTGTCATGTGTCCTTGATCAAGACCAATTTCCAAATTGTTGGTAGTTGCATTGGTGTGGTAGTTTCGAGTCTACACCCTCAATCATGTCCACCCCGACCCATGCGTTCATGCAGTTGTTTTTCCTATATGTTTCCTCTCCTGCAGTCCCTCCTCTGAATGTGGGTAGCATCTTTACCATAAATCCCTCAGAATTGTCCTGGGTCATTGCATTGCTGCTGGTTCAGAGGTCCATTACATTCGATTTTACCACAGAATGTCAGTCTCTGTGTATAGAGTTCTTCTGGCTCTGCTCCTTTCGCTCTGCATCAGTTCCCGGAGGTCTCTCCAGTTCGCCTGGAACTTCTCCAGTTTATTATTCCTTTGAGCACAATAGTATTCCATCACCCGCATATACCACAGTTTGTTCAGCCATTCCCCAATTGAAGGACATACCCTCCTTTTCCAATTTGTTGCCACCACAAAAAGCGCAGCTATGAATATTTTCGTACAAGTCTGTTTATCTATGATCTCTTTGGGGTACAAACCCA
>NC_058130.1:24900260-24917076 GCF_016433145.1 Gracilinanus agilis | reverse complement strand
ATTGGTGCTCCTTGATATTTGAATTGTCTCTTTCTGGCTTCTTGTAAGATTTTTTCTTTTGCTTGAAAGCTTTTGAATTTGGCAATAATATTTCTAACCGATTTCTTCTCTGGGTCGAATATGGTGGGTGTTCTATGGATCCTTTCGATGTCTATATTGCCCTCTTGTTGTAGGACTTCAGGGCAATTTTGCTGAATAATTTCTTTTAGTACGGAGTCCAGGTTTCTATTAATTTCTGGGTTTTCTGGAAGACCAATTATTCTCAAATTGTCTCTTCTAGACCGGTTTTCTTGGTCTGTCACTCTCTCATTGAGATATTTCATATTTCCTTCTATTTTTTCAGTCTTTTGACTTTGTTTTATTTGTTCTTGTTCTCTTGAGAGATCATTGGTTTCTAATTGCTCGACTCTAGCCTTTAGGGACTGGTTATCAGCTATAATCTTTTGGTTTTCGGCTATAATCTTTTGGTATTCCTTTTCAATCTTGTCATTTCTGGTGTTCAATTTGCTTATCAGTTCATTTGATTTCTGAGCCTCACTTTCCAATTGCAAGATTCTACCTTTTAAACTGTTATTTTCTTGCCAGATCTCTTCCATTTTCCTCAGAATCTCAGTTTTGAACTCTTCCATAGCTTGTGAGGAGTTTTCCTTATTTGAGGAGGGTCCGGATGCTTGTTTGTTCTCCTCCTCTGTTTGCTCGGTTGTCTGGATTTTCTCTGTGTAAAAGCTGTCGAGTGTTAAAGACTTCTTCTTTTTGTTATTATTCTTTCTTTTCTGAACCTCCTGATGCTGAGTAGCCATCATTAGCCCAGCAGCTTCTCAGCTTTATCCTCGGGCTCAGTGTCTGTTCCCAATCTATTGGCTCCTGAGGTCTGAATTCTGGTTTTTTCCAAGGTCAAGCCCCCTGGTGGGCCCTCTTGCTTGATCCTCTGCTGGAGGTTTCTTTACAAGTCTCAGAGCGCTGTTTCCACAGTCGTATACCCGTCTGCACTGGTTCCCCACTTAGGCTTAGTTCTGCCTCCACCCACGCCTCTACTCAGCCGGCTCTCTGCGCCCAGCGTCCTGCTCCGGCGCGCGCGCTCAGATTTCGCGTGCTTTTTTTGACTTAATGGGGTCCTAAGTCTTGCTGCTGTCAGGAACAGGTCCCGGAGCTGCTGATGACTCGATGGGTGCCCCAAACTTGCTCTATTTCTTTTTAGCTGGGTTCGGAGCTATAGGTGAGTGTGGAGGGGGTGGGGGTGGGGCGGTTGCTCAGCTCGCGATTGAGTGAGTGAGAGCCCTTTTTAGCTTGGAAATGTCTCGATTCCACGTACCTTCCACGCTGTGCCCTGTTGTGGGGTTCCTCCGTTCGTCTGGACTTGTTTTTATGTCCCCTTGAGGAGTTTTGTATGTTTCGGTCAGGAGAGGTTAAGAGCTGCTTCTTACTCTGCCGCCATCTTAACCCGGAAGCCTCTTAGAATAATGTTTTTAAACACATAAAATAATAAATATGGGATTAGAAAGAAAACTGATTATACTGAAATACAGTGCACAAAAATAAATTTTTTTGTCAATTTTTAATTTAATTTTTTTATTTTTAAATTTGTTTTTAATTTGAATATTTTACCATATTTACATGTTTCATGTTCATTCCCTCTACCACAGAACCCCCCCAACCCCCAACCCCTCTGTAGCCAACATACAATTCCTAAATCCATATTACTGATAGTTGGACTAGAATTATCATTTAGTGCCTATGCCCCCAATAATATCCCCATCAGCCCATGTGATCAAGCTGTTGTTTTTCCTCTGTGTTTCTACTCCCATAATTCTTCCTCTGAATGTGGCTAGTTTTCCTTTTCATAAGTCCCTCAGCCTTGCTCTGGATCCTTGCATTGCTGCTAGTAGAGATGTCCATTATGTTCTATTGTACCACAGTATATCAGTCTCTGTGTACAACGTTCTCCTGGATATACTCCTTTTACTCTGCATCAATTTCTGGAGGTCATTCCAGTTCGCATAGAATTCCTCCAGTTCATTATTACTTTGAGCACAATAGTATTCCATCACCATCAGATACCACAATTTGTTCAGCCATTCCCCAATTGAAGGACATTGCCTTATTTTCCAATTTTTTGCCACCACAAAGAGAACGGCTATAAATACTTTTGTACAAGTCTTTTTCTTTATTATCTCTTTGGGGCATAAACCAAGCAGTGCTATGGCTGGATCAAAAGGCAGATAATGTTTTAAAGCCCTTTGTACATAGTTCCAAATTGCCATCCAGAATGGTTGAATCAATTCACAATTCCACCAGCAATGCATTAATGTCCCAATTTTGCCACATCCCCTCCAACATTCACCACTTTCTTTTGCTGTCATGTTAGCTAATCTGCTAAGTGTGAGGTGATACCTCAGAGTTGTTTTGATTTGCATTTCTCTAATTATTAGAGATTTAAAACACTTTCTCATGTGCTTATTGATACTTTTGATTTCTTTATCTGAAAATTGCCTATTTATGTCCTTTGCCCATTTATCAACTGGGGAATGGCTTGATTTTTTTTGTACAATTGATTTAGTTCCTTATAAATTTGAGTAATTAGACCTTTGTCAGAGTTTTTGTTATAAAGATTTCCCCCAACTTTGTTGTTTCCCTTCTAATTTTGGTTGCATTAGTTTTGTTTGTACAAAACCTTTTTAATTTAATGCAATCAAAATTATTTATTTTACATTTTGTAATTTTTTCTAACTCTTCCTTTGTTTTAAAATCTTTTCTTTCCCAAAGATCTGACAAGTATATTATTTTGTGTTTGCCTAATTAACTTGTAGTTTCCTTCTTTATATTTAAGTCATTCACCCATTCAGAATTTATCTTGGTGTAGGGTGTGAGATGTTGATCTAAACCTAATCTCTCCCATATTGTTTTCCAATTTTCCCAGCAGTTTTTGTCAAATAGTGGATTTTTGTCCCCAAAGCTGGACTCTTTGGGTTTATCATAGACTGTCTTGCTGAGGTCACTTACCCCAAGTCTATTCCACTTATCTTCCCTTCTGTCTCTTAACCAGTACCATATTGTTTTTGATGACCGCTGCTTTATAGTACATTTTAAGATCTGGTATTGCTAGACCACTTTCCTTCATGTTTTTTTTTTTTCATTATTTCCCTAGATATTCTTGATCTTTTGACCTTTTGTTCTTCCAAATGAACTTTGTTATATTTCTAATTCAGTAAAAAAGTTTTTTGGTAGTTTGACAGGTATGGCACTAAATAAGTAAATTAATTTGGGTAGAATGGTCATTTTTATCATGTTATCTCATCTTACCCATGAGCACTCAATATTTTTCCAATTGTTTAGATCTAGTTTTAATTGTTTGGAAAGTGTTTCATAGTTATGTTTATATAATTCCTGTGTTTGTTTTGGTAGATAGATTCCTAAGTATTTTGTTTTGTCTAGGGCAGTGATGGGCAAACTTTTTAAAGAGGGGGCCAAAGGAAAGTAAATGTTCATCTGCCAGTCTGTTTCTAAGGCAACTCTTTCAAAGTTTCATTGTATTGTATCCTACTCATTGTATTCCTCAGTTTAGGAGTAATGTTTCCCAAGGCCAGATGGAGCATTTTAGGGGACCTACATCTGGCCCACAGGCCATGGTTTGCCCATCACTGGTCTCTTTCTAACTCTTGCTGCTGAGATGTGTTGGAAATATATAGAAATGCTGATGATTTATGTGCATTTATTTTGTATCCTGCAACTTTACTAAAGTTTTTGATTATTTCCATTAGTTTTTAGTTGATTCTCTAGGATTTTTTAAATACACCATCATATCACCTGCAAAGAGTGATAGCTTGGTCTCCTCATTGCCTATTTTAATACCTTCAATTTCTTTTTCTTCTCTAATTGCAATTGCTAATGTTTCTAGTACAATGTTAAATAATAGAGGTGATAATGGGCATCCTTGTTTCACTCCTGATCTTATTAGGAATGCTTCTAATTTTTCCCCATTGCACATGATGCTTGTTGATGGTTAAGATATACACGGTTTGTTATTTTTAGGAAAGGCCCTTCTATTCCTATACTTTCTAGTGTTTTCAGTAGGAATGGTGTTGTATTTTGTCAAAGGCTTTTTCAGCATCTATTGAGATAATTATGTGATTTTTGTTTATTAGCTTGTTGATATGGTCAATTATGTGGATGGTTTTCCTAATATTGATCCATCCTTGCATTCCTGGTATAAATCCCACCTGATCATGATGAATAACCCTTGTGATCACTTGCTGGAGTCTTTTTGCTAGTATTCTATTTAAGATTTTAGCATCTATGTTCATTAAGGATATTGGTCTTTAGTTTTCTTTCTCTGTTTTTGATCTACCTGCTTTGGGATCAGTACCATCTTTGTGTCATAAAAGGAATTTGGGAGAACTCCTTCTTTGCTTATTATTTCAAATAATTTGTATAGTATTGGGATTAATTGTTCTTTGAATGTTTGATAGAATTCACTTGTGAATCCATCTGGTCCTGGGGATTTTTTCTTAGGGAGTTCTTTGATGGTTTTTTCAATTTCTTTTTCTGATATGGGATTATTTAAATATTCTATTCCTTCTGCTGTTAATCTAGGCAATTTGTATTTTCATAAATATTCATCCATATCACCTAGATTGCTATATTTATTGCCATATAATTGGGCAAAATAGTTTTTAATGATTGCCTTAATTTCCTCTTCATTAGAGGTGAGGTCTCCCTTTTTATATTTGATACTGTTAATTTGGATTTCTTCTTTCCTTTTGTTTTATTAGATTGACCAGTACTTTTTCAATTTTATTTGTTTTTTCAAAGTACCAGCTTCTGGTCTTATTTATTAATTCAATAGTTCTTTTACTTTTGATTTTATTAATTTCTCCTTTAATTTTTATAATCTAATTTTTTTTCATCTGGAGATTTTTAATTTGCTCGTTTTCTAGTTTTTTGATTTGCATGCCAATTAATTGGCCTCTGCCCTCTCTAATCTGTTAGTATATGCACTCAGGGATATAAAGTTTCCCCTGAGTTCTGCTTTGGCTGTATCCCATAGTTTTTGGTAGGATGCCTCATCATAAATTCTCTTCAATGAAATTATTAATTGTTTCTATGATTTGTTCTTTAATTAACTGATTTTGAAGAATCATGTTATTCAATTTCCAATTAGTTTTTGATTTGCCTTTCCATATGCTCTTACTAATTATTATTTTTACTGCATTATGATCAGAAAAGGTTGCATTTATTATTTCTGCTATTTTGCATTTGTTTGCCATATTTCTATGTCCTAGTGCATGGTCAATCTTTGAGAATGTACCATGTGCTGCTGAAAAGAAAGTGTATTCCTTTTTGTCCCTATTTATTTTTCTCCACATATCTACTATCTCTAATTTTTCTAGGATTTCATTCGCCTCTCTTATCTTTTTCTTATTTATTTTTTTGGTTTGATTTATCTAGATCTGATAGGGGAAGGTTCAGGTCTCCTACTAGTATTGTTTTTACTCTCTAATTCCTCCTTGAGCTCTGCCAGTTTCTCCTTTAGAAATCTGGATACTATACCATTTGGTGCATACATGTTAAGTACTGATATTTCCTCATTGTCTATATTGCCTTTTATCAGGATGTAATTACCTTTCCTTTCTCTTTTGATCAGATCTATTTTTACTTTGGCTTTATCAGTTATCAAGATTGCAACTCCTGCCTTCTTTTTCCTCAGTTGAAAGCCAATATATTTTGCTCCATCCTTTCACCTTCACCCTGTGGATGTCTATCTGCCTCATGTGTGTTTCTTGCAGAAAACATATGGTAGGCTTTTGGTTTCTAATCCACTCTGCTATTTGCTTTGGTTTTATGGGAGAGTTCATCCCATTCACATTCAGAGTTATGACTGTCATGTGTGTATTCCCCCACATTTTGAAGTCCTCTCCTAATTCTGCCTTTTCTTCTTTCACTATTTTCTTTTAAATTAGTGGTATGCTTTTAATCAGTCCCCCTAATTCCCACCCTTATTTTACTTCCCTTTCTACCCTCTCCCTTTTTGTTCCCCTCATGTTATTATTTTTTTAGTGTCAATTAGGTTCCCTCCCCCCTCTCTTTCCCTCTCTTTATGTACTCCCTGCTCCAATCCCCTCCCTTAATTTTTCCTTTCTGCTTTTCCCTGTAGTGTAAGATAGAATTTTTTAACTCAGTGGATCTAGCTGCTCTTCCCCCTCAGAATTGATTCCTCTGAGAGTAAGGTTTAAGTATTACCTATTAACACTCTCTTCCTCTCTTTCTTATAATAGTATTCTTCCCCTCCCCTTCCCATATGCCTTTTTGTGTGGTATAGATTATCCTATTTTTGTTATTCCTTTAAGTTTATCTTGGTGCCATCTTCTATTCCCACACCCCTTTTCTTTCTTTCTTTTTTTTTTGTGTGTATCATCTTAGACTGCTTAGTTACTCCAACCTTTCCCTATGTATAGTTCTTCAAATTACTATAATAGTGAATACAATTTTTGAGAGTTACAAATAACATTTTTCCTTATAGGAATATAGTAATTTTATCTTATTGAAGCCCTTAAAGAAGAACATTTAAATTTTTTTTCTTTCCCCTCTCTTATTTACCTTTTCATGTTTCGCTTGGTTTTTGTGGTTGGACATCAAACTTTCAATTTAGTCCTGGTCTTTTCTTTGCAAACATTTGGAAATCTCCTATTTTTTTGAATGCCCACACTTTCCCTTAGAAGTATATAGTCAGTTTTGATGGGTAGGTAATCCTTGCTTGTAGACCCAGTTCTCTTGCCTTTATCAATATCACATTCCAAGCCTTGCAGTCTTGTAGTGTGGAGGCTGCCAGATCCTATGTAATCCTGATTGGTGTTCCTTGATATCTGAAGTGTCTCTTTCTGGCTTCTTGTAATATTTTCTCCTTAATTTGGAAGCTTTTGAGTTTGGCTATTACATTCCTGGGAGTTGTCTTTTGAGGATTTTGTGTAGAGGGTGCTCTATAGGCTCTTTTCATGTCTATTTTGCCCTCTTGTTCAAGGACCTCAGGGCAGTTTTCTTGGATAATTTCTTGTAATGTGATATCTAGATTTCTATTTGTCTCTGATTTTTCCAGAAGACCAATAATTCTCAGCTTGTCTCTTCTAGATCTGTTTTTGTCATTTTCTCATTGAGATATTTCATGGTTCCTTCTATTTTGTCAATCTTTGGACTTTATTAATTCTTTCTGCCTTGTGAGATCTTTGGCTTCTACTTGCCAATTCTAGCCTTTAAAGACTGGTTTTTGGCTATAATCTTTTGGTTTTCCTTTTCTGTCTGGTCTACCTGGCTTTTCATGGCTTCTAGCTAGTCATTTCTGGTCTTCAATTTGCTTATCATTTCATTTGATTTCTGAACTTCAATTTCCAATTGTGAAATTCTGCTTTTAAACTGTTATTTTCTTTTTGAACTATTTCCCACTTTTCTTGCCAAATCTCTTCCACCTTTCTCATGATCTCAGATTCGAACTCTTCAAGAGCTTGTGACAAATTTTCATTGATTTGGGAGGGGTTGGATGTGTTTCCATGTTTGTCCTCCTCTACTGTCTATTCTGTGGTTGGATTTTTTCTGTGTAAACATTATCTAGAGGTGGTGGATTTTTCTTGCTTCTTTTGTTGGTTGGTTTTTCTTGAGGCTTGCTAGCCATAACTTTGCTGCTTTTTGCTTCCTTCAGAAGTCTGGGTGAAGAGGGCAGGCTCTCTGTGTATGGAGCTATAGAGTAGTTTTTCCCTGAGACTTCTTTTTGAGTCTGTGAGCAGTTTCTGCTGTATGCCTCCCCAGCCCTACTCCCCTCTCCTCGCCCAAGGTGCGTACTCTTCAGCCTCCTGGGGTTTCAGGCCTAGCTACTCTCAGGTGTGCTGTTGATCCACTGCCAAGAACTTAGTGGTTGTTCCCCACTGCTTTAATTCTAGGGCTCTGGTTATGAATCCTGCCCCGTAGGTGGGGTGGGGGAGGATTTGATTAGCTCTTCATTTGGTGGGAGTTAATTTATCCCCTTATAGCGTGGAAATGCCCAAATCCCACATATCTTTGATGCTGCACCCTATTGTGGAGTCCCTTCACTCATCCAAACTTGGCATTTTTGTTCTTTTGAGGTATTGTACAGGTTGGTGGTGAGGAGGGTAAAAGTTCTGCAACTACTCTGCAGCCATTTTAACCCGGAAGCCCCCAAAATAGATATTTTTTTTAAAAGTTCATGGATCCCAGGTTAAGAACCTGAGCTAGGGCACATTCTTGCTTCTAAGAGCTAAACTCCTCAGGGCAGATGCTTATCGCTTCCTCAAAGGCCTTCAGAAAAGATATTTCCTGATCACCATTAATAGCTTCTTCCTCTCTAATAATTCCAATAGTCAGCAAGCTCTTCTTCAAATCAGATAGAAATCTTTCCATGGTAATGTTAAGTGGATCTCTCTCTTGTCTATTTTTATTGGAGACAGAGAATAGTTTATCACCATCTTTATGTCAAGGGCAAATTTCCATCCTTCATAGATATACATGCATTGGAGTATCTTTGATTGGGCACTACTTTACCAGTGTTGATGACAGAGTAAAGGCACAAGATGGGTAATGGAGTAATGAGTAACCTAGAACTATTGGGACAGAGTAAAAGGAAATTGTTCATAGAGAAACTGAACCCTTGAACTGAGCTGCAAAAATTTAATACTTTAATTGCCTGAACTAATCAGTTGTCCTACATGTGTGCTTGAAGATTATTCCTTTATTCCACACAGCTCCAGTGTGGCTTCCACCTACATTTCCAATCTCATTTCATAATCTTTGCTTTCATTTCTCTCTTTTCTGGTCAAATAGGGCTATTATATGTTTACTGTATGAGATATTTTATCTTCGACTTATATACCTTTGTATAGGCTGTCTTCCCAGACTGGAATGCCTTCTCTTTTTACCTCTCTTTTATGGGGTAGCTAGCTCCCATTGAAATATGTCAGGTGCCCCGTCCTGTTCTGGTCTTTCCTTATCCTCACTTTTTAGTGTTTTCATATTCTTAATTTTTCCTTGAATCATTTTCTACATGTTTTGTATTTATTTCTCTGTTCACACATTGTATCTCTATCAGTTGAATGTAATCTCCCTCATGGAAGGACTATTTTAGCATATTTTTAAAAATCTTCAGGTCCTTACTGAAAATCTGGCACACATAGGGTTGTAATAAACTGCTGGTTGAATTCAGCTGAATCTAAGAAACAAATGTAATCTTAGTCACTTGACATGGAAACTAGTTATTGTTTCATGCTCTTTGGATTGGAAGTCTGATGATCTGAGGTCTTGTTCTACCTCTGCTTCCCACCAGTTGTGTGACTTTATACAGATTATTTAATTACTCAAAAACTTCAATTCCAACATAATAAGGGAGTCAACCTAAGTGATCTGTAAGGATGCTTCCCTCAGCCAAATTCTATGACTTGATGCTATGAACATTTAGTTAAATAAGCAGAGGCATCAAAATATCTTTCTTCAATCAACCTACTTTTTCCTAGCTTTAAGTGACTTAGGAGTTCTTAGATCTCAGAGGAAACCAGTTCAATGGCAGTTAGCTTTTTAAAGCTTTGAGATGAGACATTTCTATTGCCCTGAATTTTGTTGTTGTTGTTGTTGTAATTAATAGAATTTTATTTACAAATATCTCAGCCCTTCCTGCCCCCCTCCCCCCATGTTCCTCACATCATAGAAGGCATCATTTGGCAAACATATATATCATGCTTTTTATTTCCATTTTTCAGTTCATTCTCTGAAGGTGACATTCGCAAGTTGTTCTTTAAGTATTAATACTGTAGCTGTATGTAATGTTCTCTTGGTTCTTCTCATTTCACTGTTCATTATTCCATGTTTTTTCAAAATTAGCCTGCTCATCATTTCTTATGGCACAGTAGTATTCTATTATAATCATGTACCATAAATTCTTTAGCCTTTCCCCAATTTGTGGGCATTTCCTCAATTTACAGTTCTTTGCCACCACAAAGAAAGCTGCTATAAATATTTTGGAACATATAGGTTCTTTTTCTTTTTTTCCTGATCTCCTTGGGAAACAGATAAGGTAAAAATGATGTTGCTGGGTTTAAGATTATACTGCCCCAAAGTTTTCTAGCTGACATTTGCTAAGTAACATAGAGGAATTCTCTCACTTTGTGTAACAGGTAAAAGTGTGGTACATGGGAAAGGTAATTGGCAAACTATTAGTTTGTGGCAGGGTTTGGAGGGCCACGAAGATCTATGTTCAAGATCTACCTTCAAAATATTCTGTCTGAGTAATCATGGGTAAATAAGCTTATCTTCTCAGTATTCCCAGTTTTTTCTACAAGACTATTAATTGCAGACTAGGTACCAGTCTTTATTAGTATAAGGAAGTCACTAGGAAGGAACTCCCTACCTTATGAATTTCCATGTCTAGTAAAGGATAATGGGGAGGGGAAGAAAGGAGAGAAAGGGGAATTATAAGACCTTATTATGTTTCAGGTACTATGATACAGATATTGTTCCAAAAACTTTACAAATGGCATCTCATTTGATTAGCATGACAACCTTGAGTGGTAGGTGCTATTATTATCCTCATTTTGCTGGTGAGGAAATTGAGGCAGACCTAAAGTTTAAATGACTTGACTAGGGCCACACAATTAGAATATGAAATTGGACTTGAATTCAGGTCTTCCTGACCCCAGCACTACTGTACTACTTAGGGGAAACATATTTGGAGTAAGTTGACTGGGGTGGGAGACTTCCTAGTTATATGGTTTTGGGCATATAACAAGGCAAAATGTTAGGGTCTTGTTTTTTTTTATCTGTAAAATGGAGATAGTTTTACTTATTTCAAAGGGTCATTGTGAGTAAAGATAAAATTCAATAAAAAAGATTTCTTAAAGCATCTAGTGCATGTTAGGTACTAGTGATAAAAGGTCAAAAATAGAATAATTTTCTAATTTATATCCTATGGAGGAATTGCCACATATATAAAAGTAAGTAAATATAAAGAATATACAAAGTAATGGAAATAAATTTTTGGTCATTTATTTATTTATTTAAATTTTATTTAATTGATTAAGAAAATTGTAATGAAAATTTTAAGAAAGAGAGAGTGCTAATTATTTGGAAGATCAGGAAAGGCCTCTTCTAGGAGGTTGTACTAGAACTGAGCTTTGAAAAACCAAAGGTTTCTACGAGGCATAGATGTGGAGGCAGGACATTCTAGGCAAGAAGGACAAACTAAGTAAGGACAGAGAAAGATGTGAGAAGGAATGCAAAGTCTGGTGAAGAACAAGTAGGTTAGATTGGCTAAAAGGGAAAGTTCTTGAAAAGATTGTTGTGTTGATGAACTTATGGTATGTGTGTGGAAAGGGGCTGCTCCCTTCCCCCTCTCCACACATGCCTGAGGACATTTCTTCCATCATCCCCCTCTGCCCAGCAGTCCAATGGCAGCACTTCCTCCCTCCCCTTGGGTAAGGTGTGGAGCTCACATTTGGTAGGAGGATTATAGTTTGGGCACTCAGTCTCTAAAAGGCTCACCATCACTGGATTATAGTGTGGAATCCTAGGATCATAGAAATAGCCAGAAGGATCTTAGTTCTCATTTAGTTCGGTACAATCAAACTAAAAGAGATATCAATTCCTGCAGGCTTCATTTTGACTTAGAAAACTACAAATTAAAACAATGTTGTGTTATGTTTTTATTTATTTTATTAAACAACTCCCAATTAAATTTTAATCTGGTTCTGTATGCAGGGCATCTTGCTGCCCCTTGAGTTTGACTTCTCTGTTCTAGTCCAATTCCATCATTTAACAAGTTTTTCTCAAAGGTAGCTGGGATTTGAACACAGGTCCTTTGACTCTAAAAGCAGCCCTCTTTCCACTGTATCACAATGTGAAACAGGCTGACAGATGGAGATGGATGTCATATTTTAAAGGTCCTTCATAACTAAGCTAAGAAGTTTGTATTTTATGCTAGAGACAATGTGAAGCAACAAAAGATTTTTGAGACAGAGAGTGTCTTGGTCAGTTGAGATGTCAGCTAAGTTTTGTAACAGTAAAGTACTATGTAAATATAATTTTCTGTTATTACTCATAGTCAGTTTTTGAGACAGGAATTAGGCTATGATTATTTCTTGAAGATGAGAATAAAAGAGAGGCAACCAGCTCATTACCCTTCCCCAGTATTATCTTCCTAATTACAGTCAGCTGATAATGACTACGTGTTGCAAGGACAAGGACTTCTGATGCCACTTTCTTCCTAGGACAAGCAGCCCCCAGCAAGTCAAATCTTGCTAACTGTGGGAAGAAATGTCACTGACTGCCAGGGTTATTAGCAACACGTGGTTCCAGCATATGTGCTGGGAGAGCCAGAAACTTGTTATTAGATACATGAAAAATCAGTAACAACATAATAATTCCTTTGGGTTCCTCAGTGCATTCTGGGTGCCTGACTTCAGATGTGGGAGAAACCTTCAGATCTGTGAACTTCACAGTGTGGGAACTACTTCCAGGGGCACATTTAATCAATTGACATTTATTAATGCCAATCTTTGCTAGGCACAAGGCTAGGGAGAGGCAGAGGAACAGAGTAAAAAATGAAATCCTCTCCCCTCTGGAAGCTTATGTTTTATTGAGAGAAATGCATACTCTGAGTAATTACTTAGTGATGTCAGGGAGTGGGGCAGGCAAATAAGAAGAGCCTGCATAGAGGAGGTGGAATTTAATCTGTGCTTAGATGATGGGAGAAGGAGGCATCTCTCCCCTGTGTGAGGGAAGACTACTTGATAAGACTGTAGAGTGTTCCTTTGGAAACCCATTCACTCTTCTTCACTATGTATTTCCCTCATCTAGTTCTTCCCAAAAGTGGAGACCTCTGAACCTGCTCTAAGTTCCAGGCTGTTCATCCATCACTTTTTGACTATCTTGTACAAGCAAGACAATTTCCCTTCTTATTTTGTACTTCCTTGATGGAAAATGACCCTTTGCTCCATCTTGCCCACAAGAAAACAAAGTTCACCTGTAATGTGGATCCTTCCAAGACTTGTGTACTTATGGACTTGTGTATTTTGGCCAAAGCAACCCATGAAGCAAAAGAAAAAAATTATTTACATATATGTGATTTTATATACATATATTTACACATATATATGTTTTCACAAGATTACAGTGGATGTGTCTCTTTTCATATGGATCCAAAGAAATGTTGTGTCCAAGGCATTGTGATAAGTCTTGGGAATGCAAAAACAAAAAACTA
Source organism: Gracilinanus agilis (assembly GCF_016433145.1). NCBI lineage: Eukaryota > Metazoa > Chordata > Mammalia > Didelphimorphia > Didelphidae > Gracilinanus > Gracilinanus agilis. Next base: position 24,903,830 of record NC_058130.1, on the reverse strand, counting down.
GCTTACATCCTACCAAGAGGACACAACATACAAACAACTAACCAATCAACAAGCATTTATTATGTGATTCATTATTATTTTATGTTATTTATTATGATGTCATTACTGTGTGCCAGACACTCTACAAGGGAACAGAGTAAAACGAATAAAGAAAATTTGAGTAGTTGAAGAGCATTTATGATGAACAGAATCGAAAGGTCAGCAGTCAAGAGCTGGGAGGGACATTAGCTACCATCTTGTCCAACCCGTTCATTTTATAGATGAAGAAACTGAGGCCAAGTGGGCAAGATGGAACAAAGGCCCACTTGAGTTCAGGCCATCATTACCTCTTGCCAACATTATTGTAGCAGCCTCCTAATTAAAAACTCTGCCTCAGATGTTTTTCCTCTAGAGTCCATTCTCCACAAAGATGCCAAAATGATTTTCCTTAAGTGTGGGTCTGACCATGGGAATACTTGAGTCGTTAAAATCAAGTGACTCCTTTATTACCTCTAGAATCAAATATAAACTCTCCTTTTCGGCTTTTAAAGCCCTTCCCAATCTGTCCCTTACCTCTCTTTCCTTGTATGTTATTCCCTCTCTTATGGTCTGTAATTCAGCCAGACTGTCTCTGACTGTCCATTTCCCATTTCTATATATTTGCATTATCTATCCCCTATGCCTAGAATGCTATCCCCTTCTGTCTTTGGGCTTATACAATTCTTCTGTATCTTCAGGATGCATCTCTAGTACCATCTCCTTCCATGTGAAGTCCTTTTCATCCCCTCTAACTGCTAGTAGACTTCCTTTTCAACTACCTCATATTTATTTCCAAGATTCTTATATATGTCTATTGTTTCCCCCATTAGAATATAAACTCCTTGTGATTGAGGATTATTTCTTCTATTATATTTGTATCCCAAGCATCTAGCAAATTGAATGGCAAAATAATAGGGTCTTAATAAATACCCCTTGGCTAATCGATTGCCCACGGTCAATAAGCTGATAAGCAGCAAAGGGGGGATTTGAACAGCGACCCTCATACTCTCCACTGTACTTCTCTGACTCAGGGATGACTTCCTGCTGGAGGTGTCTCATGCATGGAGGAACATGGCAATCCAGGGGTTCTAAGAAATTGGGGTTAGGAATATATGTTACAATAAAGGGCGGCTAAGCCAGCTTTTAAGGGCTTACAAGACAGTGAGCATTTATACCTCACTTAATGGTCGCGTGACCCTGAATTGGCCACCTCCATGCCAAGCTGCCTGTGTTCTAGCCTCAACCTATGATCTGGAACTCAGGTGGACATCTCTAGTTTATTATTGTGTTGATTGTCTAGATTTGAGGTAGTGACGACATATGTGTCAACAATGAAGATTAAATTTAAAAGAGTCTCTTTTGTATACATTTTCCCCCTTTGGAGAGACAGATATTAACATTCATCAGTGCACTCCTGGTAACAATGGTGACTTCTGTATTGTCTAAACCAGTGATTCCCAAAGTGGGTGCTACTGCCCCCTGGTGGGTGCTGCAGTGATCCAGGGGAGCAGTGATGGCCATAGGTGCATTTATCTTTCCTATTAATTGCTATTAAAATTTAAAAAAAATTAATTTCCAAGGGGCTAAGTAGTATTTTTTTCTGGAAAGGGGGCAGTAGGCCAAAAAAAGTTTGGGAACCACTGCTCTAAGCAGAGAATCAGAAAAAAAAAAGTGAAAAACCCAATTCCTCTAGTTTCTACTGGTTATCTGGTTTTAGATTTCCAACATGGTGCAGCCATTGTCTTACTTCCTAAGAATAAGAGATTGGACTAGAAGACCTTCAGAGGTACTTTCCAAATGCAGAGGTCCCCCGCTTTGACCTCTGAAACAAATGGAGTCACAATAATCTTTGTATACTTCCATCTACACTTAGAATTATATCTAGAAGTCAATGGTTGGTCCCTGAAGACTGTGTGTATGGAATGATCTTCACAGCAACTCTGTGAAGGTAGATTATAGTTGAGGAAAGCTAGGTTAAGGAACTTGTTCAAGGTCACATAGCTAGTAAATGTCTGAAGATGGATTTGAACTCAGACCTTGCTGACTCCAGGTCCAGAACTTTATCCACTACACCACTTAGTTGACTAGTAGCCAACTAGAGATCAAATGACTAGTGAGGACTGAGTTAGTTAATCACTCAACCATCTACCCTGAGAATTCAAAGTCAAAACGGAAACAGTACTTGCCCTTCAGTATCTTATATTCTAATGAGAGGAATGATATACATACATATTAGTGTGTAGAAAATAGATAAAAATAGGTATAAGGTCATAAGCCATACTCAGCAGAGGTTTCTCCCAAAGAGATGGGAGCATCAACAATGGACCATTCCAGCCCAAAGGACCTCTGCACTTGGAAAGTACCTTTGAAGGTCTTCTGGTCCAATCTCTTATTCTTAGGAAGTAAGACAATGGCTGCACCATGTCTAATCCCTCTCCTTGGATGAACTTTTATAAGAAAATCTTATAATTTGTGAAGTTTTTAAAGAAAAAGTAGCTCTTATTCAATGGCTCTGCTTCTTATATTCCAGATTAAGGTTAACTTTGATAAAATCCAATTATTTTGCCACTTGGTGTTAGGTTAATGGGAATATTTTATGCAGGGTTTTAATGACAAAAAGAAGAAAAAAGGTCTGCAGCTCTTTCCCTTCTCCCTCCTATCCTTTCCCTTTCTCTAATGCCAATCCCCTTTTCTTGTCCCTATCAAAAAGTGCTCCAGATATATGATCTAGTGAAATCCCACCCCAGGGAAGCCCTTTGCCTCTTCCGCGAAGAAAGAAAAGAATCAAAACTGACCTTTAAAAAATATCATCCAGATATAAATCAGAGGAATGGAGGGGTTGCAAAGGTAACTAATGTTTAAATATGGAAACCAGAGACCTTAACTGATTGATTTTTGCCAGTGTCCTATCTGAGATTCCATTAAAGTCTTGCTCTGATGCTTTGTGGAGGTGTGGAGGTGACCCCGATTCTAGAAGGCTTTGTCAATGGCCCTCATGCTTTTATAGGTCCTGTCAGCCATTGGGATCACATGTGTAGGCCTGGTGATATAGACAGTGAGAGAAATTATAATCATAGCTTGTATTTATGGGACACTTTGAGGTTTGCAATGTTCTTGCTGTTGTTCAGTCATTTTAGTCATGTCTGGTTCTTTGTGACCCCATTTGCAGTGTTCTTGGCAAAGATACTGGAGGGATTTGCAGTCTCTTTCTCTGGATAATTTTACAGGTGAGGAAATGGAGGCAATTAGGGTTAAATGACTTGCCCAGGTTCACATAACTAAGTGCTTGAGGCCAGATTAGAACTCATGAAGATGAATCTTCCTGACTCCAGGCCTGACAGTCTATCCCCTGCACCACCCAGTTGCCCAAAGATTTGTAAAGCCCTCTTCAAATATAATTTCTTTTAAGAACTTTTCACAACAACCCTTGGAGGTAGGTAATATTATAATCTTTTTGATCTGTCTTCCAAGAGCAATCTAGTTTCAGGAGCTTAATACCATGAATTAGGAACGAATTCTCTCTTCTCTTCCCTTCCCTTCCCTTCCCTTCCC
>NC_058130.1:24818582-24895332 GCF_016433145.1 Gracilinanus agilis | reverse complement strand
TCTTCCTCCTCCTCCTCCTCTTCCTCCTCTTCTTCCTCCTCTTCCTCCTCCTCTTCCTCCTCCTCCTCCTCTTCCCCCTCCTCCTCCTCCTCCTCCTCCTCCTCCTTGTCTTCCTCCTCCTCCTCCTTTCTCTGCTGATAAATATGACCCTAATCTAATATATAGTCTCTGAAGAGAGCAGGGTAGTTAGTGCTGTGATGTCTTCTTCAGGAAGACTTGGATATGCCTAGACAAGATTCTTGATATATCTATCAAAACCTCCTCCCACAATCCTTCATATCTAGGTGTATTCATACAAATCCATGTGGATATATACCTAAACTTAGACAGGCAACACACACATAACCCTCCCCCTATATATATATGCAATGATTAAATGATGCATAAAATTCATGAAATCTGTGGGTTTTGCCTTCTGTACTGTCTAGGACACCTTGGATATATTACAAATCTTCAGATATAAAGATAATTAACTGATTTTTCCCCCCTGGTGTCTTTTGACCACTGATACTGGAATGATGTCTGTGGCAAAACACTCACTTTCACTGAAGTTCTGAGTCTTAATATTTTCCATTTGGGTTAGTCTTACTCCCCCATCATATACCTAATGGACTCAGACTTGCAAAGGATGAATGAACTAGACAGGTGAAGCTTGTCAGCTGTCCTTGGCAGAACTCCATGACACAAGTATCATTTAGCAGCCATTTCATGGAAGGGATTTGAGCTTTGCTTCCACATCTTCACCCCAATCCATCCTGTGTGCACTGAAGGATTCTGGCATTTTGGAGTCTACATATGCTTTCCATTGGGACCCACTTGGTGATGTGATGAAGGAGGATGAATGCATGGAGCATTATTTAATAAGAATAGACACATTTCCATTTCAAGAGCAGCCCTTGTCAGGCTTCGCCATTCAGCAGAGCGTATAGAGGGGACAGGGTTCCTTCTGAACTCAGTTGGAGGTCTGTGCTCAGATAAGCTTCACAGGACATTGAGCAAGAATAGAAGATGGACCCTTTCTGTTGCATTAATAATTTTTTCCCCTTTTCACAAACTGCCATTCTTTTATCCCAAAGTGGAATGAGCTTATCTTAAAAACAGCATCAAACCATGTTGAATTGGACCCCACCATTTGGAACTGGGTGTAAATTTGTGGGTTATAGGTTAAAACTCTTCCGTTTCTCCTTCCACGGAGAAAGCATTTGCCTAGTAAATGAATAGTGCAAAAAGATTGCAAAGGGAAATGCTGAACTTAATTACTAGAGCAAATAGGTTAAAAAAAATCGAACAGGATCTATTTCCTACTGTTTCCCAACACTAATCTAGACACTGTTGGTTTTCTTACTATCCCTGCAAATCTCTTATTCATTCCAGTCTCTGGGTCATTGCTGATGCCATTCCTTATAACTACCTATCTATGCCTTCTGCCTCTCCACATCCCATCCATCCTTCAAGGCTCAACTGACTTTCCACTTCCACTATTTGATCAAGTCCTTTGGTTCACATAAGAACTCCTTCCTCTGAAGTCTCGTGGTATTTATGTTCTTAATCATGAAGCTTTGGACAGTTCTCTAATTATTTAACATGTATATGTCTTGCCCTCTCAACTCGAAAAGAGCCATGTCAAATATAATAATATTCCACTCCGCCAGTAGTCAGAATTGTAGCAACCTTCATCTAGGATCTGGGAACATGATTGTTTTTAGCATTTTTATAATTGTATTCACTATATCTGGTTTCCTTTGTAATTTTAAGTATTTTTACTTTATACATTTTAAATATGATTGAGAGAAGGGGTCAATAGGATTTACAGAATTGCCAAAGGGTCTTTGAAGAACACCTGTTCTAGAATGTAGTAAAAAATGTAGAGGTATCAAAAGGCTTCTGAAAGACTCAAAATAATTATTACAAAGCTGATGCAGGCTGGACTTTATTGACAACCTAACTGTCTGATGTTTCATTTTATTATTTGTGACAGCAAGGTGGTGTGGTGGGGAGAGAGCTAAATTGGGAGTTGCAAAGACCTCAGTTCAAATCATACCTCAAACATTTAACTAGCTGTACAACACCTGTGCATATCACCTAATGTCTCTGAACCTCAATTTTCTTGTCTGTACAGTGGGGAGAATGATTGCACCTACCTCCCAGTGTTGCTGGGATGATCAAACGAGATGATCAATACATAAAGCACTTTGTAAATCTTAAAGTTCTATATAAATGCTAGCTATTATCATTATTGACACAATTTATAACAAGTAGTGTGATAATACTTCCCATCCCACAGCTAATTATAACAAAAGAAGTCAGAATGTAGGAGGTAGGCCCTTAGAGGTAGACATTTTGACCATGGCTAGCAATGCCTACTCAAATTCTGGCAGGGAGGGAAGAAATGAAAAAATCAGAAACAAAACCAAGAGCTGAAGTAAGCAGAACCAGGAGGAACATTGTCCTCAGAAACAGTAATAAAATATGATGATCAGCCGTGATTGGGTTGGGAGGAAGTCCCATCTCTGACACCATGGCCTTGTGACTCTGGATACATCTCTTAACTTCTCAGTGCCTTGAGCAACTCTTTAGGACTTAGTAGATAAGCCCTAGATGAGCTCATTTTTGCACTGTAGGAGTTTCCGCACTGGGAATCCTGAAACCACAGGTTCTTCATGTATTGGAAGGCATATTCATAATTGTGGCCATGAATTACTAAATGAATGAGTTCTTAGTTAATTTGAAAGAATTTTAGAAGTTTGGAGTAACTTGGTGACATTATATAGAAAATTACCTGTGAATGATTGACAAGAATCATATATATATATGGTATATAATAAACAATATTCTTTATTTTATAAGTATTATAATACATAGTATATATTTTGTTCATTATATTTGCTTATTAAATAAGTATTGTACTACATATTATAATATTGTATAATATAATTATTGTGTAATAAAATATTGTGTATTATGATGTTTGTAATGCTTTGAATTTTCTCTTCTATTCAATATAGTCTTCTGTTTACAAATTGCCCATTTGCCCACTTTCTCTAGGTAAATGGCAAATTATGACAGTCCCAAAATGCTAATACAGGATTTTAGCCTGAAAATTTCCTTGGAAAGGGAAGAGATGGCTAAAAACAAGCCTGCATTTGGAAGGCTTCTTTAGATTGGTGTTTCCTAAACTGAATCATATAGATCTTCCAGATTTCCACAGTTTTCATAGGCCACAAAGTTTTGTATGTGAAGTCCCTGCTGTATACCCCCAAGAACCAGAAGGTGCTATCGGAGATGAGAGAAAAAGAGAGCTAAATCTGGAAACATTATTTGAAGGAAAAACTGTGAACTAAAGTCAATTAGTGGAATGTGTTGAGATATAAAGAAATAAAAAAAAAACACCCAAACAAACATGGGCTGTTGGACATTTGGGAAAAAGGAAGTGAGAACAAATTCCTGAAAATGAATGATCTGTGCTTTCTAAAGTGGAAAGTCCCATAAAATATTTTCTGATTAGCCAGAATACCTTGTCAATAATGATGGCAGTTTAAGAAAATATTCATCAATCTGTATGCTATAAATCAAACATAACACATTCTTCAAGCCATGATGAATAGAAAAACAATGATTTAAACTTGTTAAAAGTTCATTACAAAAACAAAATCATTTTGATGACCATCTGTCTATACTTTCTGTTTGTTGCCAGATTATCTTGAACGAAATATAACTTGACGACTAAATTTGGCACCTTACAACCAAAGTCCCTCCTTCCAGGGGCCACTGAGGCAGTCAGATGGTTTGAACATAGGAGTCTGGACCTACAGTAGGCTAAGGCATGCTAAATCTGGCACCAATATTTGGATTCCCTGAGAGTAGGGGGCTAGGAGGGTGCCAAAGGAGATTTAAGCCTATCCCAACCTCAAGCTTCCATGCCAACAAAAAGTGGGATCAAGCCGTGGAATGGCTGCTACACTTCCAACCTGGGCAAGATAGGGGATAGGGAGACCCAGTCTTAATGAAATAAATAAATAAACATAACTTGAGACCCAAGTCCCAATCAATGTAATTCTGATCCTATCATTAACTGGAAAAATTAGGCCCAAGCATTTCATAATCTAATGTCATAGAATCATAACAGAATTATTAATAATAGTGATTTGATAGGGATCATTTCAGGTCTCAGTGAGGTTAAGATCTAAAATGCAGGTCATAATCCATGTGGGGTTGAGGAAAAAGACTTATTTTTGTAGTGGTGCATTTAAAAATGGACTTCAAATTGCTAAAGAAAAATGGAGGTAATATGTTTCAGGAAATTCTTGATTTTGAATTTTGCTTCATTACTAATTGGTTATGTGACTTTGGACAAGTCATTTCCCTACTCTTGGCCTCAGCTTCCTCCTCTATCAAGCAATGGAGTTGAAATTGGATGATTTCTAAAGACCTTTCTCATTTTCATAGTCTATGATTCCTATCAATAAGTAAATCCTCTTCTGATTAGTCTGGAGAGCATAAAATTTAAAATATACAGTATTTATATTATTAAACAGGATTCATTTGAACTAATTGGGGACTGGAGAGAAAGATCAACCTAAATGAATGACTATAAGACCATAAATTTAAAGCTGGAAAGGATTTTAGGATTTATTTAATCCAACCATCTCATTTTACAACTATGGAAACTGAGACCCAGAAATGTTAGTTGGTCCATAAGGTCACAGAAGTAATTTGCATTAGAGGGATATAAACTCACATTTCAATACACTTTCCATTATGTAGTCTAAAAAATTTTTTTTAACTAAATCTTGTCACTTTCAAGTATATATGGCGATATGAGCCAATGAAATCTTACTAAGTGTTGGCTGTGTCAGGTCTGGTTTGTTGAGTAAATAGGAGTCTTTGGTGCACTTGTTCTTTCTTTGCACATTCATTCATTCATTAGCCTATTTTGGTTCTTCTGTGATTAATTGAGGAGGACCCTCTTTTCTCTACCCCAATCTTCTTACATTTTATTTCATGTTGTTCCCCTGCATGCATACTATGTGCCAGCCAAGGTTATCTATTTTTTGTTCCCCATACATCCATTTCTGCCTCTGTGATGCTGGACAGGGTATTTCCCCATTTCTGGAATATTTTCTTTCCTCACTTCCACCTTTTCTGTTTCTCTGATATATTTCAAGACTCGGTTTAAGTGCCACCTCCTACAGGAGGCCTTCCCTGATCTTTTCCAGTTGTTATCACTCTTTACTCCTCATTTTAGAATTACCATGTTACTTTGTGCTATTGTTAAGTCACTCTTTGTGACCCTATTTAGGCGGTTCTTGGCAAAGATGCTGGAGTGATTTTTTGCTTCCTTCTTTAGCTCATTTTACAGATGAAGAAACCAAGGCAAATAGGGTGAAGTGACTTGCCCAGGGTCACACAGCTAGGAAGTATCTGAAGCCAGATTTGAATTCAGGAAGATGAGTCTTCCTGACTCCAAGCCTGGCACTGTATCCACTGCACCACCTAGCTGCCTCACTGTTACTTTACATGATACAATTTTATCCATCTGATTATGTGTTGTATCCTGTCAGAAGAACATAACTTCTTGAGGGAAGAGATTGTCTCATCTTTTTCTTTTGTATTCTCAGTGCCTAGCACAGATCCTTCTGCCTTATGAACTTTTTTTTAAACCTTTACCTTCTGTCTTAGAATTTATATTAATTCCCACTTCTAAGGCAGAATTACAATTAGAGCTAGACTTTTGGGGTTAAGTCATTTCTCCAGGGGCACAAAGTTAGGAAGTATCTAAGGACAGATTTGAACTCAGGACCTTCCTTCTTTATGCCTGGTGATAAATCTACTGAGCTAACCAGCTGCCCCAATGCTTGCTGAATTATAATAGACTTAATACAATCCTGTAAGCATATGATTGGGAGACTTGGCTTGAAGAATTCATATAAAAGAGAGTGGGAAATTTTGTAAATTGTAAGGCCAATGATGAGGAAGTCAGAAAAATAAATGGAATCTTTTTGTTTGTTTATTTTGACTGGATCTATGATTTCATTAGTGTAGAAACCTCCTATGCATTCTGTCAATAAACATTTATTAAACACCTACTGTGTGTCATTTATTAAATGCCTAAGTGATAAGCACTGGAGATACAAAGACAAAAGACAGCTTCAGCTATTGAGGTCAACTTGTAATGGAGAAGATAATATATAAAAAGCTATGTATAAACAAGGTATATACAAGATAAATTTGAAATAATCAACATAGGGAAAGAACTAGAATCATGGCGGAAAGCCCCTAATTCTAGTTAAGGCAGGTCAGAACTGGCTTTCATTTGAGGTCATAGAGAGTTGCCTTGCATATTGTGAAGGAATAAGGTAAGTAGCTAGATAAGTTACCTAAGGTCACGTAGCCAGTATACACTAGAGGTAGGACTTGAACTCAAGTCTTTCTGATGCTGAGGTCAGCTCTCTACCCATGGTGCCATACTGCCTCTATGTGACCTTAGGCTCCATAAATAGGAGAGTACCCAGAGTGAAGGAGGTGATGGTCCTATGGTGTCTTGGTGTAGACCAGTGATGGCGAACCTTTTAGAGATCATGTGCCCAAATAGCAATCGTCATGCCCATGTGAGATGTGAGCCTCTCAGCTTACTCCAGACAGGGGAGGGAGGAAGCACTGCCATTGGGCTGCTGGGCAGAGGGGTGGGTCATCTGAGAAATGTCCTCAGGCACTCTGGAGAGGGAGGATGGAGCAGCCCCCTCCTATGGTTTGCAAACACAGGTAGACTGTCCCTAGAGCATGGGGTTCAGGTCTGGTTGCCATATATTAAGACTCTTGCCAAATGGATGCTATTTAGAGGATAATGACCAGAACTGGGGAGATTTTTGAAACTATGTCACATACAACTTCACTGAGGGAACTGGGAATGTGGAACTTGAGAAGAACAGACTAATGGCATGGGTTAGTGGAGAGATTCGTTATCCCTTGTTATCTGTTCCTGCTAGCTTGATTTCCCTCTAATGCCATTGGGAGCAATTCTATACTCAGTAACCCCTTATTAAGTAGCAATCATATCTAATCTTATCCATTTCCTTCTACATGTGACCGTGGAGGAAGAAATGAGTTAAAAGCACTAACAAGCCCCATATGGTCTCCTCTTGAATGTTATAAAGAGGAGCAGAGGAACAAAATATATGTAGAAATGGGACATACAAAGTGGGGGAAGGGAAATGATAGGTATACCTCTCTCCTTCCTCCATGCACATTCCAAATAAATTTCCATCCTCAGTCATGCTATACAGAAAGGGGAGTTATGGACCTTTGGATATAACCTGCTGTGCAAATGGCACAGAGGAAAGAGCTTTGGGGTGAGAATTCAATGGACCTGGGTTTGAATGCTGGTTTTGTTAGTTATACTTCACGTGACCTTAAGCAAGTCACCTAACAACCTGAGGACCTCAATTTCCTCCTCTATAAAATGAAGGATGCTGATCTAGGGATGCTGGTCCCTTCCAACTTTTGATCTATGAACTAGGTTAATTGGTTTGACCACTAAGTAGCTTTCTGCACTCATCATGTGGGTCTTAGTTTCTTTTTTTGTAAAGTGAAGGGTTTGGAGTAAATGGTCTCTGAGATCCTTTCCACCTTTCTCATCCTGATAGCAGTAAAAATCTTCATTTCCAAAAGCAAATATGTGATAGAAATCTGCATTTTTGAGGCATTTTAACTCAGTTACAGAGCTGGGGTAGAAGTGGGGGTTGTCATAGCTGGCAGCAACATTGGATTTGATCAATATCTGTTTCTCCTGGCTAGAAATGAGGTAGAATGAATGATCTTTAAATATGTGAGGGTCCCTACTGAGGAAGGGGTGACCAGTTATCTTCATCTACTCCCCTTAATCTCTAGTGTTTACATTTTTAGGATTTTCTGAACATATCTGAATTAATTCTTTGGGTTTTAAGCCCATGCGATAGACATTATGAGAAAAAGATGTGTAGGTAGCGAGAAATAAATATAGGAGTAGTTGACCCCCAACTCGGTAATTTAAAAAAATCATTCTCTGACATTTTCTTACCTTTGTACTTAATACCATATGGCAAAATAGTTTCCTGTTTTGCTATAGTTTTCCTGGCCAAGAAGAGATAATTGATACTAGTAAATTTAAAGAATACCACTGGGATTTGTTCTCTTTAATTATGGAATATTTGATTCAAGTGATTGTGAGGTGTGATAACTCTGGAGATTTAGGGGAATAAGGCCATTCATAGAAAAAAATCCAATTCCCCCCCTCAACTACCTTTTTCAGAGTGGGAATTGGCACAAAGCCCTGAATTCATTCATTCATTCAACCTTAGTGCTTATTCTGGGCACCCGATCTATCAATCAGTCAACAAATTTTGAATAAGCACCTACTATGTGTCAGATTGTACTAGATCATGGAGATACAAAGACAAAAAGGAAAAAAAAACCCTGCCCACAAGGAGTTTATGTTCTATAGGAGTGTGCTAGGCTGGGGTGTGAAAGAAAGCCCTTTGGGGACATGGAAAGAGCACTTGACTTGGATTGGGAAAACTGGGTTCAGATGTGAGCTCTAGTTCTTTCTAGCAGTGTGTCCAGAGATAAATCTTTTCATCTCGCTGAGCATCAGCTTTACCTGTAAAATGGGGGTGTTAATTCTATTACCACCAATCTTACAAGGTTGTTGTATGTAATTTAATGAAGTGTGTGAAGGAAATCATTGAGAAGATTTAGGTCAGGAGGATAGAATGGCAGCTTTCGTGCTCCCTGTACTCAGCCAGGAAAAGGGAGCAATAGACAAAGGAGTCAAGAGATCAAGAGTAAGGGGGCAGGCCAGATGTTCCTTGGACTGCCCAGGAAAAATAGAAAGCCCACAATTGGATCCCAAGGTGTGACCTGTGAGAGTCAGTGGGCAGAGAAGAAACTTTGATCAATTAAGGCAAGAGTCTCACAATTTTACCTTTTACATAGGGCAATGCATTTTTTCAATCCAAAGGAATAAGGTACAATTCTTATCCTCAGGGAGCTCATAGTCTAGTAGAAGAGACAAAAATATATACAGATATAAATACAATGGAAATGTCATGTGAGCAATGCCAAGTATTATAGGAATTTAGAGGAGGGAGAGGGTCTTTCTGGTTGGGATAGTTAGAGAAGTCTTCATGAAGAAAGTAGGCCTTCAAGCACTTCAAGCAGGATAGTTTTGATTTCTTTATCTTAAAATTGCCTATTCATGTCCCTTGCCCATTTATCAATTGGGGAATGGCTTGATTTTTTATACAATTGATTTAGCTCCTTGCATATTCAAGTAATTAGACCTCTGTCAGAGTTTTTTGCTATAAAGATTTTTTCCCAGTTTGTTGTTTCCCTTCTGATTTTGGTTGCATTGTTTTTGTTTGTACAAGACCTTTTTAATTTAATATTATCAAAATTATTTATTTTACATTTTGTAATTTTTTCTAACTCTTGCTCTTCAGGCAGGATTTTGATAGATGAAGACAGGGAGAGTGAGAGGAAGTATATTCCAGGTGGAGAGAACACTCATGAGTCAAGTTATTGGAATGAGAAGGGCAAATGTTCTAGGAATGGTGAGGAATTTGACTAGAGTGTAGAAGATAATTTATTCTGTAGAAGAACAGGAAGTAAGCCTGGAAAGGTAGGGTGGGACCACATTATAGAGAGCTTTGAATGCCAAGCTAAGGAGTTTGATGTCTTAAGAGTAGGGATCAAAGAGTTGGAAGGAAATTTAATTAATGAAGAATCCGAAGCCCAGGGAAATGAAATGATTTATCCAGGGTTGCATAGGTAACAAATGAGGGAGACATGATTTGAACCCAAATTAATGGCTCTTTCCACTGTTTCCTATGTAATGTTTTGATCACCATGTGCTTCTTGATGGCCAATTAGACAAGTTCCAATCTCAGATCTTTAGAGACTATAGTAATGGCTTATAGCCGTATGTTCTGAGCAATAATAATTTTAAAAATTACCTATCATTTATACAGGCTCTAACTATGTACCAGGCATTGTGCTAAACACTTTGCAATAATCTTGTTTGAGCCTCACAACAAACCTGGGAGGTAGGTACTATTATGACATTTTATAGAGGGCAAAACTGAGGCAGACAGTAGTTAACTGACTTGTCTAGGGTCAGACAGATAGCAAATGTTTGAGGCTGAACTTGAATTCAGATCTTACTTTAGGTCTAGAATGCTAACTACTATGCCACCCAGATGCTTAATAATTCACATTTAATATAACAGGCTAGGAATGACTAATTTTACAGTGATTTTTAGAAGAATATTGGTATCATGGGAACAAAGATTTAGATTTTGGGAGCAAAGATTCTAGATGGTCAGCTAGTACAACTCTCTCATTTTCTAGATTAGGAAACTGTGATTCAGAAAGATTAAATTCCTTGCCTAAGATTCATACTCACTGTGAAACAATATAGAAATGAGCATAGTGTTCAGGAATGATAGGCACATGCATCAAGTCTTGTCAATTTTTTTGATTCTGTGAAGTTAATTCTTTTCTGTGAATCTCAGTTTCTCCATTTGACAAATGGGCATCAGACTAGATGGTATCTAAGAATTCTTCTAGTTCTGTGTTCTATGATGCTCTAAAAGATGACCTGATACATTTAAATTCAGTTAATTCTAGCTAAGGTCTTCTTTAAGTTCCTTAATGGATAAATATTTGGTATGTATAGTACCTAATCATTGCCAATTGGGTGATTATGATCAGGGCTTTGGGTTGATGGCAGGGAGATTTTTAATGTATCTTTTAGAGAGCTTTCATTTCATCGCACTTCTGGGTTCCTCCCACCATCCTTCCCTTTCTTGTACTTCTTGGTCTCCTAAATGTTCTTTATTCCGTCATCTGACCCCTGTCTTGGGGTACATTCAATGTACTCATGGATACCAGTGTGCTGTGACAGCCAAGGAGACCCCAAGATGCAGAGGAATACATTAGAACCAAAGACCTATGGGTCACAGTCCAGAAACAAATATGGCAAGAGGTACATAACCCTAGTCTCTTTCTGCTTAGACTTTGTCATCATGCTTGAACTCCTTCCTCATCCAAGAACATCCCTTAACTCCTAAGGCCAACTTTTCCCATTGGTGAATTTCTCTTGGAGCCTCCATTTTGGGGAGAACCCCAGGACAGCCACACAACATTCCCTTCTCACTCAGAAAATAACCATTCCCCTTTCAACCACTTCACTTTGAGCTCTATTTTGTGTATTGTCTCCCTTCCTTAGCATGTAAACTCTCTGAGGGCAGTAACTGCCTTTCTTTTTGCTTGCCTTGGTACCCCCAGCCTTTAGCAAAGTGCCAGGCACATAATACATGTAACTTCAACTAAGTTCATTACACTGAGAGGTCATGGATAAGCTAGTTAAGAGCAAAGTTGTTGACAGATTCAAAAATAAATTTAAGTGCTGGAATGCATAATTAGACATATGGTCTACTGCAAATCAAAGTTTTCCTAGTGTAGGTGGTATTTGTAACATACTGACCTCTGGGACCATATTGTTGCATTTGTAGTTGCCAGAGGAAAATAGAATTAGAAATAAACAGAAAACCAGTGTTGGAATGAACCTCTGAGGCTGCCTACTCTAACATGTACTTTAATAATACTTCTCACTTGGAATGGATCTGACAAGTGGTCAATCTGGTCTTTGCTTGAAGACTTTGAGTGAAGGGGAACCCATTTTTCTGCTCTTTTTCCCCTCAGGAAGAGATGTCTGATGTGGAAAGGTTTAAAAGCACATCTTGCAATCACATTTTAGCTTCAAACCTTTTAGAGAATTAATCAACAAAGCTTCTAGTCTGATTCCAAATGAACTCCAATCCCTTAATACATATGTATGCCTATCCATGTGATTTTCATCATTGCAGGGAACTCTACTCGTGGAAGCTATCTCTGGTGAGGAAGATTGCAGTCCTCCTACAATAGCTGAAAGTTGAGTAGGGAGACAGGGGATATGAGTGCAAGTGCTGTCTCTGATGTTTACCACTTGTGTGATCTTGGGCCTCAGTTTCTTCATCTTTAAAATAATTAGTTTGATTAAATGATCTCTGAGGTCCTTTCTGGTTGGACCTCTGTGTTCTGATAAACTGCCACTGGCATGAGTTATTTGACAAACAGAAATTAATGGACCTCCCCAGGGTTATTCAACTCTTAAGTGCCACATGCAGAATTTGAACTCAGGTGGTCTTGATTCCAGGTCTAGAATTCTACTCCCCATACAAGACTGACTCTATAGTACATATGTAAAATATTAAAAAAACTTAATAAGACCCTATTTCTTTAGCCCATCTGAACACAACCTACCTTTATCATTTAAGACTTTTTATGAAGATTTATTGATTTCTATACAAACTGAGAGCTGACACTTAAATAGCACTGTTTGGCTGCAAAGTCCCATACACACACCTTTGCATTTGATCCTGGCATTATTTGGAGGGTTATTTCAGAATGACCATTTCCATTTTCGGTTTGAGAATCTTGTCTATCCATATAGACAGGGCACAAGGTGATGGGTTCTTTCTAAAAATGTCACGTAGCCTCCCATCTAGATACAGGGGATAGAGTACTAGACTCAGGGTCAGGAAAACCTCTATCAAATACTTGCTATGCTGTCATAGGAAATCATTTCATCTCTCTAGGATGCAGTCTCCTCACCTGTAAAACTAGGATAAAAGCACCTGTTGTGCCCACCTTACTGGATTGTTGGGCTTAAATATTTATTCACTCATTTATTATTATTTTTTTTGTTTTTTTTAAACCCTTGTACTTCGGTGTATTGTCTCATAGGTGGAAGAGTGGTAAGGGTGGGCAATGGGAGTCAAGTGACCTGCCCAGGGTCACACAGCTGGGAAGTGGCTGAGGCCGGGTTTGAACCTAGGACCTCCTGTCTCTAGGCCTGACTCTCACTCCACTGAGCTACCCAGCTGCCCCCTTATTTATTATTTTAAAAAACTTTTACCTTCTGTCTTAAAACCAATACTGTGAATTGGTTCCAAAGCAGAAGAGAGTTAAGGGCTGTGCAATGGAGGTCAAGTGACTTTCCCAGGGTCACATAGCTGGGAAGTGTGTATGAGGCCAAATCTGAACCCAGGACTGGCTCTCAATCCACTGAAACACCTATCTTCTACCAATAAATATTTATTAGCCATCTACTGTATGACAGGTCCTGTGCTAGGTACTGAGATACAAAGATAAAAACAAACCAACTTGGCCCTAAAAGAGCTTACATTTTAGTGGAAGACAAAATATTTTGTAAGCCATAATACTTTTTAGAAATATCTGCTGAAAATATTAATAATATGGAAATAGGTCTTGATCAATGACACATGTAAAACCCAGTGGAATTGCATGTTAGTTATGGGAAGGGGTGGGAGGAGGGGAGGAAAAGAACATGAATCATGTAACCACGGCAAAAAAATTCTAAATTAATTAGTTAAATAAAATGTTCAAATTGAAAAAAAAAGAAATATCAGCTAATATTTTTGTACAATCCCTCCATTGTAGACCCAAAGTATTTTTTCCATTGATATTTGTGCTGGGGATTGACTAGGTCTGGTTAGGAAGTGTAAGGAAATTTGACTGTCCATCCCACTTGCACAAATCCCATCCTTACAGAAGGCATTTGGTCTGCTTAAATAATAAAACAACCTCCAAGTAATATGGATGGACAGTCAAAGATCTGGTTCCTTGTGAGACCTTAGCTACAGCAAGCCCCTGTGCATTTTACCTAAATGATTCCTCAACACTCTTCCCTCATAGCAATCTTTGTCATGATGACATTATTAATCTCTGGCACCTCAAAGCAATTATATTCCAAGGCAAGGCTCTTTAAATATGAACTCAGGAGTGCCAGCAGAAATAGGTCTCTGTTCTATTTGGTTAGTACCTAGGTCATCGATGGAACTATTTCCAGTGAGCTCCTCAAATTACTTTGTGCTCAGTGATGTGCAGATTGTTAAATGATGACTGGGACCGAGAGGGAGTGAAATGGAAATTCCTGTCATTTGGACTCATTATTTCTACTGTACTATTTTTCTCTCATGGTGCTAATCTTAATCTGGGCAGCATGATAAACCATAGATTTCAGAAGGATCTCTGAAGCATCCTTGGTTAACCTGTATTTAATCAAGAATTGCCTTTTCTACATTGATGACAAGCAGTCATCTAGCCTTTGCTTTGACAGAGCACTCACTACCTCTATAGTCAGCCCATTGTTTTTTTTTTACTAGTTTTTGACTAGTTCTAATAGTAACAAAATTTGTCCCTTTGCAACTTTTACTTCTTTCTCCTTTTTCTGTCCCCTGAGTCCAGACAGACTGACTTAGTTTAATCCTTTTTCTATTATGACACTTCCTTAATAATCTTCTGATCTCCTCCCCTTCCATTTTCTTCTCTTCTCCAGGCTTACCATCCCCTGGCCTCTTGCCTGTGTGATTATATGAAGGACACTGGAATATTGTACAGAAATCTCTTCTTTACTAGCTTGATGGATTATCTGAAACTTCTATCTTGGTTAAAAATAGCACAAGGGAGTAGGGAATATGCTATATCTGGAGTCAACGAAGACGTGGGCTTGAATCCCAGTTCTTATATTGATTAGCTATATGTCTTTGGGCAAGTCACTTAACCTCAATTTCCACAACTGCAAGAAAGGGTACACCTTGTGGGACTTCTCATTTTCTGGCTTGGTGCTTTTACCATGGTGATCTAGAAATGTCAATTTTCATTGCTTCCTACAAAGGTAGCCACCATCTCTCCATATAAGTTCACAAGACTCAAAGCAGCAATCATTTTATTTACAAGGTAACAAGAAATTGGATTTATTTCTTAGTTCTTAAAATTTTAACTATATCCCTTCAGCAATCAGTCCTCCTCTGGAGACAGATGTATTCTCCTTGACTCAGAATTGCCGTGGGTCAGGCATTTAGATTTATGCCATATTGGTGCTTTCCTGCAGTTCTCCTTGGCTTCCAGCAGGTGTTAGCTGCTGTTTCCCTTAAATACTCCTTTTTGAAGAAGATTCTAGACATCAATGCATGGATTTGGAGTCTTTCCATCCAGCAAGTGTTGAGTTTTCTGAAAAGCATGTTTCTCATTGCTCTTGGTTTCTGAAATCTTGACTCCATCATGCCATGACAAGGTGGCATGATGGTATATTATCACCAGGGCTCTTTGGTATGAATCTTGAATCTTCCAAGCTGGATCCTAGATTATGTGTCTCAGCAACGGCCTTCCATAGATGGGTTTATATGATGACAGTCCATAAAAAATAAAAACTGCATAGATGGATGATGGACTCTGGGAGTCTACAGCAATGATGACGTGTAGGAAAGGGCAAAAAAAATCAGCAACAAAATAAGGAAATAGAGAAAGAGATGAGCCAGTACGTATTTGAAATGGTTACTATAACAATTCACTTCAGTTTGTTTGTTTTTAATTTAAATTTACTTATTTATTTGTTTGTTACATTAAAATACCCTGGCAATTCTCTCCCTCCCTCCCCTTCTTTTGCTAGAGAAGGCATCATTTGACAAAAAGATATATATAAAACTATCTCTTGCTTACTTCTATTCATCAGTTCTTTCTCTAGAGGTGGACATAAGTAATTCTTCAAAAGATATTTCTGTTACAGTATATAATATTCTCTTGTTTATGTTCATTTCATTCTTTTTCTCCCCTGAAAACATTTATCTTCTGTCTTAGAATCAATACTAAGCCTCAGTTCCAAGGTAGAAGAGTGGTAAAGGCCTGGCAATTAGGGTTAAATTATTTGCCCACCCAGCTAGGAAGTACCTGAGATCAAACTTGAACTCAAGATCTCCCATCTCCAGGCCTGGCTCTCCACTGAGCCATCTAGCTGCCCTGCCTGGGTCATTCTTCATAATTTCACAAAGTTCTTTCTATGTTTATTTTTTTTTAAACCCTTGTACTTCAGTGTATTGTCTCAATAGGTGGAAGAGTGGTAAGGGTGGGCAATGGGGGTCAAGTGACTTGCCCAGGGTCACACAGCTGGGAAGTGGCTGAGGCCGGGTTTGAACCTAGGACCTCCCATCTCTAGGCCTGACTCTCACTCCACTGAGCTACCCAGCTGCCCCCTCTATGTTTATTTTTAAAATTAACCTGCTTGTCATTTCTTATGATACAGTATTATTCCATCACAGTCATATGCCACAACTTGTTTAGCCTTTCCTCAACTGATGGGCATCCCTTTAGTCTCCAATTCTTTGCCACCACAAAGAGAACTTGTATGTTCTAAAATATTTAGCACTTCAGTTTAGCAAATGTTCCTTATAGAGTTCAGGCACTGTCCTTGGTTCTGAAGACTCAAAGATAAGAACAAAATACCTAGTAGCAAATGAATTTCTGTTTTCCTGGAAGATCCAACTAGTACACAGACAATAGCTTATACTTTTAGATCAAATCAAAATTTGGAAAATGCTTTAAATAATTATTTCATTTGATTCTTACTACCATCCCAAACTAGATGAGGATCCTGAAGTTCAGGGACATTAAGTGATTTGCCCGTCATCATACAGCTAGTTCCAGAGGCAAGATTTGAATTCTTAATAGTAATAATATCTAACATTAAAAAAATTCAAAGATATTTTATTTTCCCAATTATGTGTAATAACAATTTTCAGCATGTCATCTGAAATTATAAATTCCAAATTGTCTAACTCTCACCTTCCTTTCCCACCTCTTGGGGATAGTAAGCAATTTTATCTGGGTTATACATGTATTATCATGCAAAACATGCTTCCATATTGGGTTATTGTTGTAAGAAAATACTCAAAACTAAAACTACAGAATAAAACTTTAAATAAACTAATGTGAAAAATAGTATGCTTTGATCTACATCTGACTCCAACAATTCTTTCTCTGGAGGTAGATAGCATTCTTTGTCAGAAGTCCTTCAGAGTTGTCCTGGATCATTGTATTGCTGAGAGTAGCTAAATCTTTCATAGTTGATCATCATATAATATTGCTTAAGTATTATGTATATGTATAATGTAAATATGTATAATGTTCTCCCAGTTCTGCTTATTTCTCTCTGTACCAGTTCATGTAAAGATTTCCAGCTTTTTCTGGACTCATCCTATTCT
This sequence comes from Gracilinanus agilis, assembly GCF_016433145.1. Lineage (NCBI taxonomy): Eukaryota > Metazoa > Chordata > Mammalia > Didelphimorphia > Didelphidae > Gracilinanus > Gracilinanus agilis. Next base: position 24,878,194 of record NC_058130.1, on the reverse strand, counting down.
TTGTTTCTCATAGCACAATAGTATTCTCTCACCAACATATACTATAATTTATTTAGCTATTCTCCAATGTATGGCTATGCCCTCGCACTCCAATTCTTTGCCACCACAAAAAGAACCACCAAAATATTTTTTGTAAAGTAGGTCCTCTTTTTATAATCTCTTTGATATATAGAGTAGTGGTAGCAATAGCAACATTTATATAGCACTTATTATGTGCCAGACACCATCCTATTTTTTCTAATTTGATAAATTTGATAAAAATATGATAAATTTGATAAAAATGGATAAAAATTATTTTCTAATTTGATCCTTACATCCCTGGGATATAGGTGCTATTACTAACACCATTTTAAATGTGAGGAACCTGAGGAAAACAGAGGCAAAGAGACTTGCCTAGAGTTACACAGCTAGAAAGAATCAGAAGCCAGATTTGGACTTTTAATACTATTATACATAAGTAAATACAAAATCATTTAAGAAGAGAGCAAACACTAATTGCTATTTGGAGGAGGGTTGGGGTTATTTCCTCCAGACATATTTAATTTTATTTTTAAATTTATATTTTAAAATGTTTTAAACCCTTACCTTCTGTCTTAGAACCAATACTTTGTACTGGTTCTAAGGCAGAAGAGTAGTAAGGCCTAGGCAATGGGGGGTCAAGTGACTTGCCCAGGGTCACACAGTTAGGAAGTGTTTAAAGCCAGATTTGAATGTAGGACCTCCAATTTTTGGCCTGACTCTCAATCCACTAAGCTACTTAGCTGCTGCTGGCCATTTGTTATAGTAAATATTTCATGTTTATCTTTTCTGAAAAGTTTTCCTATATGTCAGAGTTAATAATACTTGACAACTTTTTCCTTATGGTGAGTTCATGTTGAATTGGTAGTCAAAATTTGAAATATGTTAAGCTCTTTGGAGACATTTTTTCCAGGACTAGAAGGATTTAATGTTTTCTGTAATGAGACTGGCAAGTTGGCTCTTAAACCATATACCTCATACTGATCACTGAAAGGATGGGGTTTCTTTAAATGAAAGGACTTTTTATTCCTTCCACTCTTTTGTTGTTGAATAATTATGATAATAATTACATCATGTTTATAACGTTTATAGCGTCCTTTAGAGTTTACAGTAGATCTTCTCAGTAATCCTATGGGGTAGGTGATGCAAATATTTTGATCCTCATATAATAGATAAACTAAGATAGAGAAAGAGTAATTTATCCATGGTCGTAAGGCCACATTATATCAGAGATAGGATTAGGGGGGCAGCTCAGTAGATTGAGAGCCAGGACTTGAGGTGGGAGGTTCTGGATTCAAATCTGGCCTCAGACACTTCCTAGCTTTGTGACCCTGTGTAACAGTGTGGACTGAATTTTGCAAAGGAGAGCAGGCAACTGGAGTTGAAGCTGGCCTCACAAAATTCCGTTTGGGAGGGGCCAGTGAAGGAGAGAGTTTGGTGAAGAGTCTTAATATTCTAAACTGCCAACGGCCAACTGCCAACGGATGGGGGAAGCCATTCGAGCTCTCCGATGGGCTTGGGGTGGATGATTGTGGGTGGCTGGGTGGATCTGGACAGGAATTTAGCTCTTCTGAACCCAAAATTCAGGGACAATAAACCTTTTCTACTGACTTCAGCACCAATGAAGAAGAAATCAAGAGAGTTGTGCTCCATAATTGGCCATAGTGCCCAGACTCTGGAGGGGGCAGGAATTTGGGGGACCCTTCCTTGATCCATCTTGTACCCCTTCCTTCCAGTTATCCTCCTGTTTGATAGCTAGTGTTAAGAATAGGCTGTTGTGAGGAGAGGGAGAGTCAGTTTCTGAGTCCAAGCTACAGAAGAAACCAAAACTGCTCTCTTATTGTGGGGTTCATAGGTGATAGAGAAGTTATCCCAGTCCTTCCTTACTCAAAATCCATAAATAACGCTTACCCTTTTATCCTGAATTCCTTTATTCTCATAATTAAATATTTATTAGTTTATTAGTGGTAGTTTGGGACTGTTACTTTGAGGGGAGGAAGACCAATGTTGTGGCTGAGGGGAAGACGAATACTAAACACCATCTTGAAGGGCAAAGCAACTTGAACTTAGGAGTGGGGAGACTTGTCTCAACATCACTGGCACTGAGGGTGGGATCCAACCCATTAGGGTCACAACTGAACCCCAACACCTTCCTTCAACATCCTCACTATAGCTTTGCCAGTTTGGGAACCTCTTTGAGTTTATTCCCTCATAGATCTTCCCTGAGGAGGGGGTGAGTGATTAGCTGCTCTGGCCCACTGAATAGCTATTGGGTGGGGGTCCTGATAAATACCTCCCACACCATCAATACTCACCCTCATACACCTGGGCAAGTCACTTCACCCCCACTGCCTAGCCCTTACTGCTCTTCTCTCTTGGAACCAATACACAGTATTAATTCTAAGATGTAAGGTAAGGAGTTAAAAATTTTTTTTCTAATAAAAAAAGAGATTGGACCAGAACTCAGATTGTCTGACTTCATATTCAAGGCTCTTTCTACTATATTATACTGCCTAGGTATGCTAAGGGACATTGTAGCAGAGTAGATAGAAAACTGGCTTTGGCACCAGGAATAACTAAGTTCAAATCTTGTCCCTTGTACATATATGCTGTATGACTTTAGATAACTTAACTTCTCAGTGTTCTAGTCAATTCTCTAAATCTCTAAGTTGCAGAGATGGTGTTGACTTCCATTGGTAGAAAAAGCTTCTTTACCTCCTCTAAGCTCCCTACTCCAGTGAAATCACAGGTCCAATTCCTGTCCATGGTACTGAGAGAGAAAAAGGGACACAATGAGATTTGTGCATAATTTTGAACATTTTAAATTTTGGCATATGTTTTCCCTTACTAAGATGGCGTGAGACAATGCAAACCTTTGTGAGAATTAGCTCATGAGCTATGACTTTGTTTCTCCTACACAGAGAAAAATCCTTCATGGCAAATGAAAGATAACATTCTAAGTTCAGCCAATGTTATATGCCCAATGGGTACCTAGTCCTTTGGAACAGAAAGCTGGGAGTGAGCTTAGCTGGGACAAATTCAATCAGAAGTTCTAGACTTCAGAGGTCATGTAGTTCATGAGTTCTTAATTTGGAGTCCATCATGGATAGATTTCAGGAGGTCTAGAAATTTTTTAAAAATTGCAACTTTATTTCATTTTCATAGGTTTCATTTATGATTACATGTATGCATATATGCAACACATAAAATTTCATAAATGACATCAAAATATTTTTTGAGAAGGGGGCCCTAGGCTTTACCAGACACTACCTGGTGAGTCCATGACTCTAAAAAAGGTTAATTGTTAGTCTAGTTGAAGCCCATCACTGTATAGATGAGGAATCTGAGGCCCAGAGGATGAATTGTACTGTTTTACCATCCAAATGGGGTATGTATTGCAGGTATCATGCTTTCCATTTTCTAAATGGATAATGTAACTAATGATAAATAAATATTTACTAAGAAGCTACTATACATCATAGACCATACTAAGTGCTGGGGGTACAAAGATTGCAGTGAAACAGTCTTTTTCTCTAAGGAAGTAATCTTCCTCACTGTGGTCTTGGATTTTATAACATTATAATTCCTTAATTCAACAAACATTAGTTAAGTGCCTATTATACAAAAAGAGTGTAACTTAAAGAGATAGTGTGCTGACTTTGGGACTGGAAGACCCTAGTTCAAATCCTGTCTTTAACTCATCCTTACTGTGTGCTCTCTTGGCAAGTTACATAAACTTCTAAGCATCCTAAGCATTTCTCTAAGTTTTCTAAGTTGCTGAGAAAATACTGACCTGCATTGGTACAAATAATTTCCTCATCTAGGAATTATTGAGTCTAACGGTCCAACTCCAAGCTAAGCAGTGTGAGTATCTACTAGTAAAATACCTGGACTTAGATGGAGGTTCTTTTGTATTCTATCTCCCCCCACCAAATTTCTCTGAGGTCTTCCCTTTCTCTCTTCCTGCAAATATTCTCTAAATGTTGGTGTAATTGGCCTAAGTGTCTATTTGCTATGACAGATGGGATTGTAGTAAAGATGCTTGCAGGAATTTTCTTTTTAGACTCTGCGTGTGTGTGTGTGTGTGTGTGTGTGTGTGTGTGTTTGTGTTGAGAGAGACAAAGACAAATACACACAGATATTCTATATATTATATACATTACAGTGCACATTTCCAAAATAGAGTGATTGATAGCGCTCAGGTTTTGTAAGACTGAATCATGTTGCAATCAGCAAGAAATGTAATAATAGGGTTGTTGAGATTTTGTATGTTAAAACACATTCCTGCACAATTACTCTCCCATTAAATGCATACAAAAAACTTAGGTTAGGAATCCTGATTGAGATCACATAAATGCTAAGTGCCTGTCTGAGTCAAAAATGAAAATCGTGATGAAAGTTGAAATTCGCTATTTGACTAAATTGACAAAACAGAAAAATTTCAATTGATCTTATTTCCAGTGACTTGTGCTTTTTCAATTTTTCTTAACTAAAACTATGCTTTTGGAATTATAGTTCCATATACATGTTGTTGATCTGCCATATATGTTTAAGTGCTTCTATTCTTATACCTGCTTAAATATTCCTATTCTTTTTAAAAAAGAATGTGAATATTTGATAATGTGATTTTAAAATTAAAGATAAAAAATCATGTAAGATTTCAGCTTGGTTTAAAATAACAAATTACAGGGATAATTCACTTCCCAAATGTTATAAATGTTTAAAGAGAATAAGTGGTAATAAAACAGTAGCATACTCATTTTTTTTAAACTTTTACCTTCTGTTTTAGAACTGATACTAAGTATTGGTTCCAAGACAGGAGAGCTAGGCTGACAGGATTAAGTGATTCTCCCAGAGTCACATGGCTAGGAAGTGTCTGAGGTAGATTTGAATTCAGGCTCTCCTATATCTGGGTCTGTCTATCCACTGAGCCACCTAGCTGCCCCATACTAATTTTTTTTAATGGGCATCTAGATGGCACTGTGGATTGAGTCAGGAAGATTCATTTTCTTGAATTCAAACCTGGCCTCAGACACTTAGTTGATATGACCCTGGACAAGTCACTTAACCCTGTTTGCCTCAGTTTCTTCATCTATAAAATGAGCTGGAGAAGGAAATGACAAACCACTCCAATGCCTTAGCCAAACAAAATCTCAAATTGGTCATGGAGAGTCATATATGAATAAAAACAACAATGATTTTAGTAAGGATCCTATAGCCTAATTAGATTTTGTATTTTTGTTTTAAGAATAATTCATAAAATCTTAGACTCTCAGACCTGAAAGATCACTCAGTGATCATCTAATCCAAACTATGCCTGAAACAGAGTTTTCTCTTCTACATCCAACATGTGACCAATTAGCCTTTGTTTTAAGACCTCTGGTGAAGGGGTACTTACTACTTTCTTAGGTATCCCATTCTGCTTTGAGATAGTTGTAATCATTGGTAGATTTTTCCTTACATCATACTGAAATTTGCTCCAAGTTCTATCCACTGAGGTCAAACATAAATCTAGTCCTTGGGGTGGCTGGATGGAGCAATAGACTGAGTGCCAGGCCTTGACTCAGGAAGACAAGTGTTTAAATCTGGCTGTAGAAATTTACAAGCTGTGTGACCCTAGGCAAGTCACTTAATGTCTTTTTGCCTCAGTTTCCTCATCTATAAAATGGGAATAACAACAGCACCTATTTTCTAGGGTTATTGTGAGCCCCAAATGAAATAATAACTATCTTCTTTTTCTTCTTCTTCTTCTTCTTCTTCTTCTTCTTCTTCTTCTTCTTCTTCTTCTTCTTCTTCTTCTTCTTCTTCTTCTTCTTCTTCTTCTCCTTCCTTCCTTCCTTCCTTCCTTCCTTCCTTCCTTCTCCTCCTCCTTCTGTTCTTCCTTTTTCCTTGAAATCAGCTATCAAGTCCCAGCTGAATATACTTTTCTTCAGGTTAGTTATACGCTAGAGCTGCTTCACTTGATCCTCATAGAGCATGGGTTCAAGCTCATTGCCATTTTGGTTGTCCTCATTTTGCCAGGAATTGAAAACATGATTCTTTTCCTTTAAAAAAAATTAGGACAGATTTTGCCTCCAGTCTTACAATTCCTTTTCTCTTTTTTATAATTTCTTAATGATCTAATGTTTTTTTCTGAATATTTTGCCTTTAATTGGCAATAGTGATTTAAAAAAAAAACACCTGTGCTCCTAAGTTTTTTGTTTTCTGCTTAAAACTTCACAATCTTACAAGCAACATTTTATAGCTTGTTTCTTTCACTGTCATTTGTGTCCCTATGAATCATCAGAAGCAGGTGTGTTTATTCATTTCAGTCATGTCTGACTCTCCGTGACCCCATTTGGGGTTTTCTTGACAAAGATACTGCAGTAGTTTCCCGTTTCCTTTTCTAGTTCATTTTATGGATGAGGAAACGGAGGCAAAAAGGGTTAAGTGACTTGCCCAGGACCACACAATGAGGAAGTCTCTGAAGTTAGATTTGAACTCGGGTTTTCCTGACCCCATGCCAGGAACCTATCCACTGCACCACCTGACTGTCCTAGCAAAGGTTAGTCAGAAGATTTGACAGTTCTTGTGATGTCCTGCATCTTTTCTTGGGGATTTGTACTCCAGAAAGGGAGCCAAAGGTTTACAATTGTCAGGCTGTCCAATAACTACCTCAGTACTCTTCAGCAAGAAATCACCAAGCATGCATGCAGCTTTGAAGAATGAATCAAACTCTCTTTGCCTATCAATCAGTGACTTTTAAGTTAATCAATCAAAAACCTAAGTGCCCCTACTAAGTACCTTACCAGTCACTAAGTATGAGAGTTCAGAAGTATGAGAGTTCAGAAGTCACTTGCTAGAGTGGGTGAAAACTCCAGAGGCCACTGCCCTGCCCCTGGGTAGTGCTAGGCAAATTGAAAGACTGCAATTGGTTCCTGTAAAGTGGGGAAGGGACAGGAAGTGACATGGAAAAAGGATTATAAAAAGTCCTGAACTTCCTTTCCAAGGGACTTCTCCTTGAGGCTTCTCCTTTGGAGTTATTCTTTGAAGTTTCTGCTCCTTGGATCTTCTCCTTTGGACTTCTTCTTTGGAGGATGGCTCTTTGAGGTTTTTGGACTTCAACTTCAACTTGGAGCTTTGGGCCTTTTGACTGGAGTTTTCAGCTTTGGGACTTTGACTTTTGGCTTTGGAGCTTCTTGGAGTCGAGGACTTTCTTGTTGGGTTCACTACTGCCTTGGTGAGCTTAGCTCAGGAGGTTATTTTTTTACATTTGAACCTTGTCTAGATCCTGCCCGGCTTACTGATGAGTGACTAGGATTCCCAAGTGGAAATTGGAACTCTGTCGGGATCAAGCTTCATTTTACTGGATCAGCATTTAGGGTAGGCTAGCCAGTCTTTCCCTTTCCCTTTCCCTTTACCTCTTTCCCTTCCACATTTCCCTCTTTTTACTAATATCCCAATTAAACAAAATTGTTAAAAACTGCTAATAGTTTTCCTGACTTAAGGGATAAAAACTGGCGACCACCTTTTTATAACTCTTATTTAGTCAAAATCCCAATTTAACTATTATACAGCAGGAACTATTTGTAAGAGTTCTTGTTCTTGGGGTGTGTGTCTGTGCCAATCAGTACTACTTTACTTTTTCTTCTGATCTTGCCTTGGTGATCTTTTGTCGTGACTTATGACAAGCAATATTCTCAGTGTTTTGTTATTCTTAATAGTAGCTCTTGTGATCAACTTCCCTGGAGAACCAATTCAGAATGAATTTATTTTAAAAATGACTAACCTATGGTAAGTTCTCTTTTGTTGAATATAAGAAGAACAGTTTACATATGTGTAGTGGGGGGGAGAAGGCTGATCTCTCCCCTCATATGAAATTATCATATAAACCATCATATGAAATTATAAAGGCTGCTGTTCATTGGCTCATGTAAGATTGGCTCCATCCCAGGTGAGCTTTAAAAAGCTAAGCCCAGGGGCAACTAGGTGGCTCAGTAGATGTAAAGTCAGGCTTAGAGATGGAAGTCCTGGTTTAAATCTGGCGTCAGACACTTCCTAGCTGTGTGACTCTGGGCTCCAACTGCCGAGCCCTTAACATTCTTCTGCTTTGGAATAGATACTTAGTATTGATTCTAATACAGAAGGTAAGTATTGTTGTTCATAAATTGGAGGCAGGTTGGTAATAAGAAGGCTGCTAAGCCTCACTTGGGTCTGACAGGCTCTGTTGGTTGAGTCTGCCAAGCAGACCCTGAATTCACAGCCACCTGATGAATTTGGGCTGGTGAGAGAAGTGTTTGCCAGGTGGTTACTTAATGTGTCAGTAACCCCAAGGCTTATGAAGATCAGCTTAGCCACGCCTTTGCCTCTATAACGGTGCCCAAATCAGGAACCTAATGGGAGTTGCATAAGTGTTTAACAACTCCTCTAGCCCTGACTTAGGGTTGGATTTGATGGTAAAGGGTTGGTTCTAGCTGGTATAGATGTGCTTGCAGGATATACACTATTCTGACTGAGGTTTATAAATCCCTTCCCTAATCAGCTATAGATGATTCACCAATTAGGAAAGGAAAACAAATCTTTAATTGAATTGCAACAGGATCTATTTGCTATCTATAAGGGTTAGGAACAAGGAAGTAAGGATAGGAGGTTTGGAGAAGGCTAAGCTAAATTTAAATAAATAAAGGTGATCTAAATCAAACTGATGATAGATTTGATAATAGTCTAGAGCTTTCTTCTCCCTCTCTCAATCCCTGGCTTGACCCAACTGTGGCACAAGCCAAAGGATAAGGAAGGCTAGTGATGTTCTTCTTGTTGGCTGTGGTGTTGTCTCTCTCAGCTCTATTAGTAGCAGGTAAATTGATTTCCTATGGCACTTAGATATGGATGCTGGATTTCAGGTCTAGGACCTACCCTCCCTCCAATCCACCCTCCTCCCAAGATTCTCAAAAATGAGACCAAATATGCTGTTGTCTCTGGGTGGTTCCAACTGTCTTTTGGTCCTGGCTCACGCCACCCTGAGTACATTCCAAAGTCTTTAACCAATGTTCTTGTCACTCAAGATGTCCTCCATCTTGTCCCAGAAGTTACTTATTACAGTGTTTATAAAACAAAACAAAAAAGCTGAGCCTGCCAATACTGAAATCAGGGTTAAGGCAAGTAGCATTTTTGTGCAGTGTGATCCTTATGTTTCTAGCGGTAGGTAGAAGGTATAAGTGGTAGGGAGATTATTTTCTCTTCTCAACTCATTGGCCACAGCATCTTTACTGTAGAGCCATTTGCCTTGTAGAATACCCTGTATCCAGGAGAAAGAAGGGAGAAATAGATAGCTGGAGTAGGAAGCAGCTTCACTGAGTAGGACCATTGGCAGCCCAAAAGAGTCCACTGTGGATTGAAGAGAAGCTTCAGAGAGAAGTAGGACTAGAGAGCTCCTAGATTCTGAGCTCATGAAGGAGCAGAGTGAGGATGTTAAGAGAAGATAAAGGTCCATGGAGTACCAGAGGCATGAGTCACTTTGGCCACGTGTTCCCTATGTGAACTTTGTACCCACAATTCTCATATGTGTCTGGGGATGTCTACCCCAGGCAAGTGAAGACTTCCCCTAGTAAAAGGGTTGATGGAGAACAATCCATTCTAACAGCCATGAAGGGACAGAAACCAGTGCTGTGGAGTACTTAGAGCTTGGTTAGACATCAAAGAAGCCAAGATCACCTACTGGATCCTGAACCATCACCAGTTATCTTTTTTAAACATTTATTAATATTTATTTTTTAGAAAACTTAACATGGTTACATAACTCATGCTCTTACTTTCCCCTTCAACCAGTTATCTTTTAATTTTGTCTTGCCACTGGATTTTGTTGACTCTGGAAAAGAGAGACTTTATACAACTCTGCTTCAAGGAAATCTAATTTGTGCACGAGATAAAAGACATCACCAGTGATGTCATTTTGGTCCTCCTCGAGTATAAAGGACAACAACTAGTTCTCATATGTGGTTTGTGTAGTTTGTGGGACCTTGTGCCTCAGGTTTATGGGGAGAAATATCTTATGGTTACTGTTCTTATTAAACCATCTTAGCAAACATGTTTGCATTGAGCTAATTTTGCCACCTGGGGCTATAATGGGTGAGTGCACTGATGGGTGCTTATGAGATCTAGCTTTAGGAGTGAAGACTTTGAATCTTGGAGCAGTCATTCTACCTGGGACCCAACCTGCAACCCCCTGAGTATTGACTTCAGGGATAGTAGTTCCAGAGAGAGAGGTACAACATTTGTAAAATACAAAGCATTCCAAGAATCACTCTTCTTCCTAACAACTTTGTGAGACTGGTATTCATTTGATCACTTGGGAAGCATTGATTAAGTAAGACCTACTATGTGCAAGTCACCATATTATGTGCCAGAAATACAAAAACTAAAGCAAAAAAAGACCATCAGAGACTTGTGTTCTACTGGGAGGTTAGGACGTGCGTATGGATAAATGAATAAAAATACGTGCAAAGTAATTATAGGGGAAGACAGCTATAACAACTGTGTCTCTTCAGCTGGCTCTTGAACTGAGTCTTAAAAGAAACTAGAGATTCTAAGAAGTAGGGATGAGAAGGTAGTTCATTCTAGGAATAGGGGGAGGAGATGGACTGTCATGTCCTGCACATGGGAACAGTAAGTAGGTCAGTTTGGATGGAACATAGATTACCTGAAGGGCAAGAGGAATGGAAAAATCAGTCTAGAGAGTCAAGTTGGAAGCAGATTGTAAAGAGATTTAAATGCTAAGCAGAGGAGATGATGTTTCATCCTGGAGGCAATGGGGAATCAATGGCATTGTTTCAACAGGGGAATGATGTTATGGTCAGGACTGTGCTTCAAGAATATCCTTATGGTATCTTAGAGAGCGGGAGAGGTTGGATGCACGGAGACCAATTAGGAAGCTGTTGTAACAGAGGAGGTGAGAGGTAATGAGGGCCTGACCTAACTGTGAATGTGGAGCAAGGGACAGACTTGAGAAATGTTGTAAAGGCATAATCGGCAAGACTAGGCCACTGTTTGAATATGGGAGGTGAAGGAGAGTAAAGAGTGGCTGGAGGAATTATGGTACCCTCAGCAGACTGGGAAGAAGTAGGAAGGTTAGGATAATTACCTCCTCGTCTTTTTAAAAAAATCCATAATGGCAAAATAACTTATCGAGGGTCATCGAGCGCGTAAACATCTATAAAATGAGACATGTTGGACTCAATGGCCTCTGAGATCTCCAATAGCTCAAAATCTCAGATCCTTTAGAGAGGCTGGAACTCAAACCTAAGTTTTCTGACTTGGAATCATATATCCTTTCCATAATATCACATTGCTTCTCAATGGTAAATCTTCCTTAATGGTATTTTAAGCTTCATTAGTATACTCAAGAGGGGTATGTATAGACCATCAGCTTGAAGCATTGTAAGATATGGAAATATTTTCACTATTATCAAAGGAATCCTAAACTAGGGTTTGGAGTTCAAAAGTTTTTTTTTTTTAATTATAGTCTAGACCTTGGCATACTGAGAATTCTCTATTAACTGGAATATTCAGTTAACTGGAAGATTCCATTCCATGAGAGGGCTAGAGGAGAGAATTGAATTTAGTCGGTCTTTTTTTTTTTATGATGGAGATGATATCAAAGAATAGCCCAAGAGGCTGCATATTATATGGTTGTGGGACTCATCATGGGCATCCTTGTGAAAAGGCTGCAAAACCTTAGGCTAAAAGATGTTTTTCTCTCTTGCTGGCTCAATGAAAGCCGTTTTTCAAATTTGATTCCAGGAAATGTTTCTAAGTGAGAATCAGAACGAATGTAAAAAATAATACAATATGATTTTACACAATAAATGACACAATCTCATCTCTTTTGACTAATTATGTTAGAAAAGACTTTAATTGTTTATTCATAATCTAATTAAATGCCTTTAAAACATGATCAACTAGGGCAGACTTGTTCTTCTTACAAAGAATGAATTACTCATTGGCAGAATTCAATGAACAAATTAATGGTTGTGGGAATTTCTCCCTTCTCAATGTTTTAAGTAATTCAAATATTGTGTCAGATATTGACCCATATAAGACTTTGAGTCATTAGGAAATTGAATCCAGATGGATAGCCTTTGCCTGAATCATTCTAATCTGTTGGGATTCTTGAATAATAAAGTAAATATATACATGGTAATAGTACTAATGGGACAGCTCGGTGGCACAGTGAATAGTGCCAGGCTTAGAGTCAGGAAGACTCATCTTTCTGAGTCCAAATCTGGCTTCAGACACAAGCTGTGTGATCCGTGGAGGGGCACTTAACCCTGTTTGCCTCGGTTTCCTCACCCATCAATTGAGTTGGAAAAAGAAAATGGCCAACCCTGCCGGTATCTTTGCTAAGATACTGCATGATCTAAACGAGATCATAAAGAGTTAGACGTGACTGAAAAACAACTGAACAAAAATAATGACTACTATTAAGTAATAATGATAATAAGAACCAGCATTATGTAGAACTTAAAGGTTTGCAAATTCCTTTACAGAGATTGTCTTATGTTATCTTTATAAGAACTTTGGAAAGTAGATGCTATTTTTAATTTGCATTTTACAATTGAGGAAACTAAGGCAAACAGGATTAAAGTGACTTGTCCAGGGTTACAAAGCTAGTAAGTGCATGAGGTCAGATTTGAATTCATGTCTTTCTATTTGTAGACCCAGCACATTAGGCAATGTGGTGCCCCCTTGCTGCAGCTGTAAGGTCCACTCTTCTTCCTCTTCCCTCCCACCCAGCCCCACTTCCAATCAAACAATAGATAGTCCTTTGATTATCCTTTGAGAGGCAGGAGGGCATAGTGGAAAGAATCAGGTTTAGTTTATGAAGTCTTGGATTCAAATCCTGCTTTTGAGCCTTATTAGCCATGTGACTCTTGACAAGTTATTTCCCCATTCTGACTCTGTTTCCTTATCTGTGAAACAGAGACAAGACTACCATGTTATGGGGGTAGTTGTAAGATTCACGCAAGATAATGTATATAAAGAACTTTGCAAACTTTAAAAATATTTACAGAAAGATCACTTGCATTTAGACACAGTGTCACAAAAGTCTTGGTGCAGATTTAAGCTTTAATAACTTAAATAATACTTTTTTTAAACCCTTGTACTTTGGTGTATTGTCTCATAGGTGGAAGATTGGTAAGGGTGGGCAATGGGGATCAAGTGACTTGCCCAGGGTCACACAGCTGGGAAGTGTCTGAGGCTGGGTTTGAACCTAGGACCTCCTGTCTCTAGGCCTGACTCTCACTCCACTGAGCTACCCAGCTGCCCCAATAATACTTTTTTAATGGGAATTTAAGCTTAAAACTGGGTGAGTCTTCTGGGACACCTTGTATGGCCTGATCCGGAGGCTCTCTTCTTCTCTGTCAGAAAGCATTATTCAAATTACAAAGTACTGTAGGAATGTGTTATTATCTTCATCATCTCTTTCTAGCCAGAAAGGTTAAAAGGCATAACAGGTAGAGAGGAGGCTAGAGGCTTTTATTTATAGGCTATCTGTCTTTTCCTTAACCATAGGTAATAATAGGGGAAGTTAAAAGTGCTTCATCTGGTACCCTGTCTCCTTTCAATATGGCAGAACAGGTGAATCACCCAAGTGTCTAATATCGAGGAGGCAATATGAGATCACGGAAAGAGTACAAGTTTTGGAGTTTAAGGACCTGGGTTTAAATCTCACCTCTGATGCTTACTACCTGTGTGACTTTGGACAAGTCACCTACCTACCTTGGACCTCAGTTTCCTTATCTGTAAAATGAGAAGGTTGGACTAAATGGCCTGAGAGGTTCCTTCCAGCTCTAAAGATGGGATTATAGAACATGAAAGAATTTCAGAGAACATCAAAGCCCCCCATTTTTTGTGGGGGGAGGTGGGTGGGATGTGGAAATGGGGGATAAAGGGATTTGTCCAAAGTCACATGACTGAGAAGCAAATGATAGACCAGAGTTAGGACCCAAGTCTTCCCACTCTTAGTGTTGTTCTTGTTCTACTAGGAACTTATAACTCTATCTCTGGCTGAACATTTTATAATGAGATTTGATCATTTAAAAATTGTAGAGTGGTCCTCTTATATAGGATGTCCACCAAAACTCAATGCAATATTAAATCTTTCACCCCACTTTAGGCTGCAGGACTGACTTATCTCTACAGAAAGCTCTTCATCCTGAAAGCTCAATCCACCCACCCCTAGACTGCTTCTCCCTTTGGAAGTATCCTCCACCCTTGAGGCTTCACCTTTTGATTAGCCAATTCCTCCCAGAATCTCTAAGATTAGGATGCCCAGGCCAAAGACATCTTCACCTCTTTCCATGGTTGGCTCATTTCCACGTGGAGGATACCTTCTCTCTCCTCCTTCCCCATTATAATGTAGGCTCTTTGAGGGTAGGGGATCTCTTTCTGCTTCAATTTTCATTCCCAATGCCTGACACATAGTAAGCATATAATAAATTCTTGTTGACTAGCTGCCCAATGATTTCAAATTGCTCTAAAACTTTTGGAACATGGTACAAAGAAATCAATTGATTTACAAAGTGCGAATTTCTCCTCTCCAAATTTTTCAAGCAATTCAAATTCTGAGTCAGGTATCAGATTATAGAAGACAGCAAGTATTTTGAGATGTGTGGAAATGGAGGCAGATGGTTAACCATTGCTTATTTCAATTTAATCTGTTGGGATTCTGGAAGAATTTGTCAATATATACATGAAAGGAGTAAACACATGTAGAAGAAAATCACCATAAGATTTTACAATTATAAAATAGTAAATATACAATTTAAAAATGTACAATGATAAAATTCCATCACAATGAAATTTTGTAATTATATTCTTGTAATTAGAAACAATGTGCCACATAATTCTTTCCCTCCAGGTATCATAGGGGGATCTTGTGTAGGATGTCCCAAAAGTCTTTGGGGAATGTTAAACCCTCTACCATCACGCTGCAAGGCTGACTCATCTCCACAGAGGAAGCTCTTTCCACCCACAGACTTGATTGCAATTGGTTCTGATTTCCTCTTTTATTTTCCCCCCCATAAACCCTTAATTTTTATTTTAGAATCACTACTAAGAATCCCTACTAAGGCAGAAGAGAGTTAAGCAGTAGGCAATGGGAATTAAATCACTTGTCCAGGGTCACACAACTAGGAAATGTCTGAGATCAGATTTGAACCCAGGACCTCCCATCTCTAGGCTTGGTTCTCTATCCACTGTGCCACCTAGCTGCCCCGCTGATTTCCTCTTGTCTAAAAATGACCAACAAATCCATCATAAAATCGATGCTATTTTGATGTTAGATTAAACATGATTATTAATAGCCCCTGGCTTTTACTTTTTTCAAATGGTAAATTCTGAATGTGGATTTGGAGAGCCAGAGGAAGTAAAGGGATTTATCCAAGGTCATGTGGCTAAGGGGCACCTGTGGGTATATTTGTAAACAATCGATGAGTATTGCCAAATTACTCAAGAGTGTAGCTTGCGAGGTATATTTTCAGCAAGAGGGTGATGTGAGCTGGAGTGCATGTCTAAGCAAATTTAAGCACCTATTCTCTTCCCCTTGACTTTGTTACAAACTGTCTTTCTCATGGCCTCCCCCATGAACAACTTCTTTCACCAGTGAAGAGAAACAAATCATTTTGAGGTCAAAGATGTATGAGACACTGTATATTATATGTTGGAAATCTTGTCTGATATCACAATTTAGTCAATGTTGTAGAGTTAATCATTTTTCTGATATATTATAGCTTCTGAGCTATAAGATAGCTCAGAATCCCCTTTCCAAACATTTCATAACTTTTGGCTGGAATTCTTCCTCTCTTCCCATTTAAAAAATTATACTTTTGGCAAACGTGTTTGTAGGGGTTGAAAAGTTCTCCGAACCTTTCCGATACCCTTTCTGAGGTTCTCATCACGTGTGTTCTCATCTTAATTCCTCTGAGAACTGTTAACTAAGCACCTATGATATGCCAGGCACTGAACTAGGGGAGAAAGAAAGACAAATGACAATCCCTGCTCTCAAGGAGCAAATTTGTCTAATGGGGAAGGTAGCATGTAAAAAAAATACTACATGAAATGGAGATGATAACAGAGAGTGCTAGCATTAAAGTGGATCAGAAAAGGCTTATTGGGATAGCTATGTGGTTCAGTGGATAGAGAGCCAGACTGGCCCTGGGTTCAAATCTGACCTCAGACACTTCCTAGCTGTGTGACCCTGGGCAAGTTCTTAACTCTAATTACCTAGCCCCTACCACACTTCTGCCTTGGAACCAATACACAGTGTTTATTTTAAGATGGAAGGTAAAGGTTTAAAAAGAAAAAAAAAGAAAAAAGAAAAGAAAAGACTTCTTATAGAAGGTCAGGTCTCAGGTAGGATTTGAAGGAAACCAGAAGGAAAGAGGTGAGGAGGAAGAGAATGTCAGGCATGGAAGACAGCAAGGAAAAATTCTGAGCCAGAAGATGAAGGGTATTTTTCAAGAAATCACAAGAAGGCTGATGCTGCTGGATGCTAGGAGGGTATGTGGGTTGAATAAGGTGTAAGAAGACTAGAAAGGGGGCAGCTGGGTAGCTCAGTGGATTGAGAGCCAGGCCTAGGGATGGGAGGTCGTGGGTTCAAATCTGACCTCAGACACTTCCCAGCTCTGTGACCCTCGGCAAGTCACTTAACTTCTATTGCCTAGCCCTTATCACTCTTCAGCCTTGAAACCAATACACAATATTGATTCTAAGGTGGAAGGTGAGAGTTTTAAGGGAAAAAAAAAGACTAGAAAGATAGCAAGTGACCATGCTATGCAGGGCTTTGAATGTTGAACAGAGGATTTTTTATTTGCAACTAGAGGTGATAGGAAACCATCAGAGATGATTAAATAAGGGAGTGACATGGTTGGACCTACATTTTAGGACGAGCACATAACTGAATGGAGAATGGGACATTATAGGAGAGCTGGTATTTGTCAGAGCATCAGTATTGTGTAATTAGAAAATCTTGAACCCTTGGACTCCACCTCTCAGACTTCTTTTTTATCTCCCAGAATCTTTTTTCCTTTCATCCATGTTTGCATCCTTAGGTGTACTGATAAATTCTGTGACCCCTCCCTCTCTTTTGTGAATTGAGTGAATTGAGTGAACTTCAGAGGAGAAATTACTGGTGAAGAGGAGAAGAGAATATCCCAACTCTATCACTACTGCCAACGAGTCCAAGGGAATGAGTGAAATTATGACCAGTATTAGCGAGGGTGGTCAGGGAGGCCGTGTCACCAGGAGGGAACCAAGTCTCAGAACCAAAAGATAGAAGGTGTAGGAAAGAAACAGATTTAAGACAAAAACAAATTTGTAATTGATGAGGAGACAGCTCAGTGGAAGGGGTAGGTATGCTTACAGTTGGGACACTGAGGGCAGAGTTTGGTGGAAGGTGATAGTAATAAGGGAGAAAGGAGTGGGAAATGGAAAATAGGGCTCGAATCACTGCTAGAGATTCAGAATCTCTGGATGGAGAGGGTAGGACCAGATGGGAGATTGCTAATCATGGAAGAATGAGTTTGGGTAGGTTATCAAATCATTGCTACTAGTAATACCTTATGAAAGGAAACATTAGTGGATTGTCGTATTTCTACTCACCATTTTTGTGTCTTCTTAGATCAAAATACCCCTCCCTGGCCCCCACTCTCCTAGATGAACTGTCTTACACCATAATAGTATACATTCTTTGAGAGAAGGGATTACTTAGATTTTTTATCTGCATCAGAGTTTAAGCACAGTGCCTGGTACATGATAAGCACTTAATAATTCCCTTTTCTTCTGTTCATTCACTAACTCACGGAAACTTGAAAGCAGGGGGACATGAGATGGGTCTTATTCAGTCACCCTAATTGTTGTCATGTGATTGAAAAATTCAAGATGGAGCAAGGGAAATGCCTAGTAAAGATCACCAATACTGAAGGAGAAACACAAATAAAGAATACCAATACCAAGGCAAAAACCAGGAATTCTAAGAACACCAAAGCCAGCACTTTATGGGTCATGACAGGCAGTCAGACAAATTGAGATGGAGAGCAGGGCAATCTGAAATAAGGAACCTGCTGAAAACAGGCATGTACAAAACTTAAGAAGATATGAGGACTTGAGACAGGTTGCCATGCAACAGCAAATCCTTCTGAGGAGTTTCTTTTTCTCTGTGAGTTGGTCACACCTTTCATGGTTCTTAGAGGTTTTGGCTTTCCTGGATTCGGAAACCAGACAGTTGTGAAAATCAGCTAGAAAAATAGATGTGAAAGCAATTTCAAGATTGAAAACTGTTTTCTATCATCTTCATTGCTTTTCAGTTATTTTGCATAGGTGTGTGTATAAGAAAATGTGGCTATGAAGGGTTTTTTTTTTACTGTTATATTTCAGTAGATTGGTAATACCATCTATGTCAGTACTCCCTCCAGTGATGGCATCTGCAGTTCATCCATGCCTGCCCATCCCATACAGCTCTTGTCTATCTCTTCCCATCAACTGTGTACAACAAGGGATCTATCCAGTGCTTAGGGGTCCTTTCTTCTGTTCTGACAATATGAATGGAGCTCACAAGCTTTCTATTAGTCAGTCCTTGCTCTTGTCACATGACCAAGCAGCCATCCAATCATCTTTTCTAGTTCTACATATCTTCATTGATATCCTTTATGCCTTTGGCATGATTTTGGTTGTTAATTTTTTATTATCTACTCCTGCCTACCAGGAATCTTTCCAGTGTCCTTTGGATAACCTTTAATGCTCATTCTTTAGAGATGCCGTATTCCATGAGTCACAGCTATTTAGCATCACTGGAAGAATGTTGTTCGAAAGCTGAAATGGCCCGGGATCTTTAAAAGCAAGTGTTCCTCCACTTTCAGAAAGCCATCCCGGCCACTCCTTACTTAACTCCAAGATAACTTAGTTCATTGTCCTTTCCCAGAGCCTATCCTATGTTTGTGTTTCCCAATGCATATAAGAACGTGGACAAAAAATAGTCCAGATACTTTTGTTCCTTTTAAAAAAATGCTTACTCTCTGTCTTTGAATTACTACTAAGTATTGGTTCCAAGGCAGAAGAGAGGTAAGGGGTAGACAGAGGGGGTAAGTGACTTGTCTAGGGTCACATAGCTTGGAAATATCTGAGGCTAGATTTGAGCTCAGGTCTTCCTGACTCTAGACCCAGCACGCTATCCATTGTGCCACCTAGTTATTTCTAGAGTTAGTTCAAACTCTTTTGAGCAAGTTTGTATGTAGAATTACAGGATCATAGGACTCAGAACAGGAAGGGACCTTAAAAGTCATCTGATCCAACCTCTTAATTTATAGATGAGCAAAGGGAGGCCAAGGAAGACTAAAGACCTTTGCTGGGATTATATAGGTTGTAATGGTCAGAGATGGAATTTGAACATACATCCTGTCTCCAGAGCCAGAGTATTTTCCAGATTTATTTAGGAGATTCTTCAGTTTTCCTGCGCTATACAATGTGATGCCAATGAGTGCAATTTTATCAACAAATAAAAGAATGTAAAGCAAGGGCTCTTAACTTTCTTTGCATCATGAACCCTGTGGCAGCCTGACTTCCTCTCAGAATGTTTTTAAATAATTGAAAGTCATGTGAAACTTCAATTAGATTTCAGTAAAAATATTGACATATTTTTCTTCCTATCTAAGTTCATGGACCTTTTGGGATCTAGGGAAATCCATCTTCCAGATCCATCTCTGGACATCCTCTGCACCAGTCTTGCCCCCTCTGGCAAGCCTCTGTCCTATGACTCACAAGAACCAGAGGGGCCACCGAGCAAAGTCATCTCGTTGCAGTGCCTTCACTGAAAGAGCAGAGCTCCGATTTTCATAAAGCCTCAATAATTTTCTCAATTTCTCATCCTCAGCATCGACACCTCTCCGGGTAAATTGGGTATACGTATATATCTCATTCTTTAATGCCATGTAATCTTTGAGCAAATGTAAACACCACAAATGAACGTCTTGCTTTGGGAACATTGTCTTTGGTGTGATGGGGACCATTCTGGATCAATACGAAGATAAATCAATATGCTGCCGTATCATCATATTCCATCACCAGTGGGAATAAGAACACACTGGCATTTAATTTATGGAGGGATCACTTTCTCGCCGGCAGCCATAATGGAATCCCTGGCTCCCTGTTCGAATTTATCCTGCTGGTCTTTCTTCTACCCTACCATCAATTTCTGCTTAGTGTAGCTGGTAATTTCTCTGACTGCTGCAGCAGGCCATTTGTAATAGGCAGGATTGGAGGCACATTGTAATAATTCATATTCTAATGGTCTTTATTCGTAACATTGTGCGACTTTACAGTTTTTCCTTGTAAATAAAACCTTAGACGTGAAAATAAAGGACGAATGGAAATCTGGGATACGTATATTTGTCTCAGAGTGTTTGCAGGCTGAGAAATGAGCCCCCTGATGGAAGCAGTGGGAGCCATTTCAAATCCAACAGGCTCATATTATCGTAAAATTCTGTTGACATATTTGTAAAAACCAGCAAGTGTTCGGTAAGAAACTTTTGATCTTTTTTATTTTTTTACTTTTAGATTTTATTGACATTCTTTGTTTTTATATCATACAGATTTCTCGGTATACCTCCCCTGCCACAAAGCATACAATGAATTCTCTCTAGTGACAGAAACAAGTTAACCAAAGCCAATCAATATAGCACCTGCCTGTGTTACAGTGTAAGGCGCTCGCCACACCTATAGTCTCCTACTTCTCTAATGAGAGAAGGAAAAGTATGTTTTGTCATGTGTCCCCTGAGGCCATGATGGTCATAGGAACAGGGATTTGGAACTAGAAGGACTCTTGAAGGCCATATAGTTAAGCCCCCTCATTTTACATATGGGGAAACTGAGGCCCAGTGAGTTGAATGTCAGGGACAAAGAGCTGTTGAGCATCAGAGGCAGAACATGGATCCAGGTCTTCTGACTCCTTTCTATCCACTACACATGCAGGTCATTGCAATTAATCAACTTAAGGTGGTTTTTTTTCAGTGTTCTTTTTATTTATGTTCTGGTAGTCATTGTGGTGGAGGGGTTAGAGAGCTGACCTTGGTGTCAGTAAAAATGAATGCCTCTGACTCTTTCTTGTTCTGTGATTGTGGATAAGGTACATCATCTTGCAGGACCTCACACAACTCTCTAAGCCTGCTTCTTACAGAGGAATTGAACACCCATATGGGTGGATGACATTTCCTAACTTTCCCTACAGCAATGAAATTAAAGATCTGGACCCCAAAACCCCAAATCCCCAAGCAAACCTCTAAAATCTCTCGTCTGCTTACTCTACTATACTCAGTTCATGTAGGTCTTCTCAAGCTTCTCTGAAGCCTTCCTATTTGTGTTTCTTATAGGACATTCATATTCCAATATCTTTGTATGCCACAACTTGTTTGAGCATGTAATTACTGTCCTTGGAAGGGTCCAGTGATCATAATGCCAGGTTAAACAGGGAACAGTTGATTTTTTCCCCCCTCAACCACATTTTCTTTTGACTTCCTCAAAAAGCAAAATGTAGGCTATAGATGAAAATGGGAGCCAATGTTTCCCCCTTATTTCTAATATGTGTCAGAATCTACCTACTTTGGGACTCAGTAGACTAAGGACTAGAGATGAGAAGTCCTGGGTTCAAGTATGGTCTTAGACACTTCCTAGCTGTGTGACCCTGGGCAAGTCACTTAATCCCCATTGTCTAGCTCTTACCACTCATCTGCCTTAGAACCAGTACACAGTATTGATTCTAGGAAGGAATGTAAGGGTTTTTTTTTAAAAAAGATTCCACCTACTTTTCTTCCTACTTGTTGTCATTAGGCAAGTGCTTCTCTGCTCCTACTAGCCCCCGAGAGCTGATTACAGTGTGATTTGGTCTCTGCTCCCACCAAAAGTTAGAGGAAACTGTTGTTGCTATGCATGGCCATTGTCTCAGAATCATGGGAATTAAATGATATTACCTTGAGTCAACCGTCTTCTTTACTCTCTTTCTCCAATTTCCTTGGGCCTCCTGCTTGGCTTTTGACCACTCAGATCCTTAGGAATCTTTTTCCACCTGGTTCTTGTCTATCTATCTGGTTTCTTATCAGCTATGCTCATATGGCTTCTGAGAGAATATGATCTGACTTCTCTCTATGTGGTCATGGACACAATGTCCAACATCTAGTACTTCAACTTTGATTTTATGATATGTTCAGACTCTTGCTGATTTCAGATGTGCTACTTGACTCCAACATTGGGTTTTATTTTGTATTTATTTATATATTTTCATAGATAAATAGAAGCTCCTTGAGGGCAGGGACTATTTCATTTTTTGGTCTTGGTATGCATAGGACCTGGCACATAATGGGCACCTAATAAGTGCTTTCTCATTGATCATCTAGTATACTACCTGACCCATAGTGGGAACATCATAAATGCATATTGATTGATTCCTGTATATACACACATATATAATTGTACATATGGACTCTTGATTACCCTCTTGGCTAATCATTCACCATTAGCCTTGATTCTCTGACTCATGTGGTCTTTCCCCTGTGTCATCATGCCCCCTCCACTGCCATCTACAGTCTTGAACTGTGTTGTTAGAAAACAAAGCCTGGAATTTTCAAGTGAGAACAGCCACTGGATCTTTACTTTTTTCCCATTATAGTTAATTTGAAAAGCAGACTATTTCCTAGTCTCTTTAATATTTAGTACAGGCATTCTTACATCATTTTATTTTCATATTGGTCTGTAGAGCATCACAAATAAATATCTTTATTTCCACCAGTGGAGATTTTGGCTCAAGAAATGTCATGAGATTTTATATATATATATATATATATATATATATATACATACATCATACATACATATATATTATAAGCCACTCCAACACACACCCACTCATGGTCTGGCTTGGGTGCTCATTGTTACCATGCACAGATTACAAGGGGTTCATAACTATGCCACTATATCAGAGATACCAGGTTATATCATCGTGTCATCTGGAAATTATCCATATTGATGAAATAATAGGTCCAGTCCCTACAGAACAACATAGTAGGAACCTTACATTGGAAGCTGATTCTGGTGGCTCTGTTCCTGTCTTGAGAGTAAAGTATTCTGGTGGGATCAGTGCTGAAGAATAGCACCAGCATGAGAAACCAAGTCAGCTCCAGGTTTCATTCTTCTTAACTTTGTGATGTATAAGATATATATTACCTTTTTTTCTCGGCATATTCTCTCTTTCTTAAGCTTGTGTAATAGTGTTCTTTCCTGGTTTTCCTCCTACTTATGTGACCACTCCTTCTTAAACATCCCTACTAGGTCATTGTTCAGATTTCATTCCCTAATCTCAGGAGTTTTTCAAAGTTTTATCTTCGGTCTTCTTTATAGACTCTGCATGATCATATTTCCTCATATTTCCTGGCTCCAGTTATCATCTCTATTCAGATCTTCCTTCATCTATCTCTCTCTCTCTCTCTCTCTCTCTCTCTCTGCACATATGTGTAAAATCATATATATGTATTCCTCTTATCTAGGTTCACAACCCTGAGGTCATCGTTCTCTCTCTCTCTCTCTCTCTCTCTCTCTCTCTCTCTCTCTCTCTCTCTCTCTCTCTCTCTCTCTCCCTCCCTCCCTCCCTCCCTCCCTCTCTCATTTTCTTTCTTGATCATTGCTCCATTGTCTGAGAAATACTCAGGAACTATTGATGGCCAGCCTTAGGAGAATGTCCTGAGAATCTTTTATTGCCCAGGAGATTATTCACAACTATGATGCTATTAGCAACTGACATGCTATTAAACAATGGGCAGAACAACATAGTAGGGACCTTACACCTTTCTTTCTTTCTTTCTTTCTTTCTTTCTTTCTTTCTTTCTTTCTTTCTCTTTCATTTCCATTCCATAATAGAACCAATACTATATACTGATTCTAAAGCTGAAGAGTGGTAAGGCATAGGTAATGAGGGTTAAATAACTTGGCCAGGGACACAGAGCTTGGAAGTATCTGAGGCCAGACTTGAACCCAGGACCTCCTGTCTTAAGGCCTGGCTTTTAATCCACTGATTCACCTGGTTGTCCCACCTCCTTTATTCTTTTTCAATCTTTGTATCTAGTCAGTTTCCAAGTCTTAGTGAGTGCCATAATGGTTCTCACATATTTCCTTTTCTCTCTAGTCTCTTCTTTCTAAAACTTACCTTCTATAAAACTTCTAGAATAATCTTTCTAAAGCATAGATAACTCCTATTATCAAGAATTTTCAGGGGCTTACCATTGCTACTAGGATAAAATATAAACTCTTTAGCTTGAAAATCCTATTCACAATTTGGTTACAACCTACTTTTGCTCATTTATTTAATGTTATTTATCATGCACTCTCTATACCAACCCATGCTGGCTTTATTATTTTTCCCTGAACCTGATATTCTACTTACTGTCTCCATCTCTTTGCCCCATTTGTTCTGAATGCTTAGAATGAGTTCCAGCTTAATCTCCATCTCTCAGAATCCTTCCAGGTTCTGTTGGGAGTCCACTTTCAGAGGAAAACTTTCTTAATAATTTAATTGTTAGGGCCTTTTACCATCTGAAATTACACTGTATTCATCTGCTTAAATATATTATTCCCTGAATAGAATGAAAGCTTCTTGAAGGCAGAAAGTATTTTTCATTTTTTTCCTTTTATCTCAAGGTTCAGCATTTCTTCACAGGCATTTAAGAAATATTTTCTTATTAAAATGATTTGTTGCTTATTTATCATGCCATTTGTCACAAACGGTGTTCATGAATAACCTGGCAAAATTCTGGGAAGGGCTATGAACATTCAGGAAAAAGTATCTGTTAATATTCTTTAACCATCTATCTATCTGGGAATGGCCCATGCCTTTTAATTTGTTTTTATCCATTCCCTATGAATTTTTGTTGTCAAACATTTTTTCAGAGATGTTTTAAGTTCAAATTTTCCCCCAACCAACCCCCCTCCCCCACACACAAGCACACATTTTAATTATAGCTACATTGACTTTGTCTATACAAAAGCTTTTAGATTTTATGTACTTGAAATTGTCTATTCTGGGCCAAATTTATAGGAAGATATGAACAAAAGTCAGATATAATGGGTATACATGGATAGATTGTAATCTGCATCATGGTAGAGAATTACTACTTCATTGTTATCAGAGATCCAGTGAAGTGGTGGAACATTATCCCCTTTGTTTCTTATTATGTATTAACCCCCCAACTGTAACTGTGACAGATGTGCCCTCCAATTCTCCTCTGTTTTCAGACATGATCTCTAAAATTTGGATTATTTATCCATTTGGATTTGAGCATGGTTTATGCTATGGTATAGGATGCTGACCTACATCTATTTCCTTCTAGCTCATTTTCTGATTTTCCCACTAGCCCTTGTTGGACAGAATATTCCTCTCTTTTCTCTGCCTTGCATAAGTTGACAGATAATGGAAGGAATCCATGGAACAGGTTTGAGTTACCCAGGTGTTATGTGTTTGGGTCCATAGTCATATCCTTTGCTTTTCTGAAGCAGAGGCACAGAGTTCATA
The DNA here is from genome assembly GCF_016433145.1 of Gracilinanus agilis. Lineage (NCBI taxonomy): Eukaryota > Metazoa > Chordata > Mammalia > Didelphimorphia > Didelphidae > Gracilinanus > Gracilinanus agilis. The sequence continues at coordinate 24,852,594 of NC_058130.1, read as the reverse complement.
AAATGAAAAAAAAAAGGAATCCAACTGAAAATAATATGTTATGGATTGAGCTTGGAGCTATACATCTGATCCTTTGACAGCCGAGCTCAACTTTCCCGACCCTAGAGAAGAGGTGGCTTATAGCAAGCCCTTGGACATGACATAAAGCTTGCTGTGAAATTCAGGGGAGGTAGGGAGAAGGAACCTTTCCAATTCTGACACTTATTGGCTTTGCCAACCAGGACAAGTCATCTAAAGTTCAATATTGTGGTAAAATGAGAATAATAATACTTCCATTGCCCAGTGCTTTTTAAGTGCTTTGTAAATAATAAAGCTCTTGGCAGACGTATAGCGGAACCAGCTAAAGTGGCTCAGAAAGCTGGTTGTTTAATTCTCAGTGTGAGCATTTACACCTTAGAAATCAGCAAATGTTACAATCAAGGCTTGATTTATTGTTATGTTGATTGTCTAGACTTAAGAAGGTGATGGAGAAAATGTTAATAATAGAAATTAAAATTAAAAGTGTGTCTTAAGTATATTTTTGTAGTTGAATACTGGTTCAATGTAAATGTGAGCTGGTTTTCTATTTTTTTTTTAATTTGAAGAACATTTATTAGGAAAAACAACAAGACAAGTAGAAAAGAGTTCAAAAGAGGCAGGCTGCTTATCTGAAACTTAAAAAAAATTTCTTACCTTCTGTCTCAGGATCCATTCTAAGACCGAAGAGCAAAAAGGGCTAGGAAATCTGCATTCGATGACTTACCTAGAGTCACACAGCTAGGAAGTGTCCAAGACCAGAGTTGAACCCAGGACCTCCTGTCTCCAGGTTTGGTGCTTTATCCACTGTACTACCTCGCTCCTCTGGTCATCTGACACTTCAGAGAGATAGATCTCTTCATCTTTTTTACCCACCTAAAAAGAGACAACTATTTGTATTTGATCTTTTTAATAGTGGACTATGTTAAAAAACAGAGCAGTTTAGTCTTTTTAGTGACCATATCCAAGTCCTGATATTTCAATGAGGATCATTAAGTATTTGTTCCTTAATAAAAAAGAAATTCTTAATTAAGTTTATAAAAATTGCCCAACTTTGTGCAGGGTCTTAAAATTTTTTTTAATTTTTTATCAAAAACACCTCCTACTTTAATGTCAGCTCTCCCCACTGAACCCTTCTTTGAGATTAAAAAAAAGAGAGAGAGATGAGCAAAGCCACCTGGAAAAACCTAACACTCAGCCAACAATCTGATATGCACCATTTTGCACTCATGGTGCCCCACCTCTTCACTGAGAAAGCAGGAGGGACTTCCAAATATCAGTTTCCTGGGACCAAGACTGGTCCTGACAATTATTCTGAACTGGTTGCCCTTCAAGTTGTTTTCACTTACATTATCGTAGTCACTGTTTGGTTCTATTATTCTCCTGATTCTGCCTACTTTGCTCTATCTGAACAACAGTGAAGATTCATGAATGGATTGGAGTCAGGAAGACCCGGGTTTGAACACTGACCTAAGTATTAGCTGCATCACCTTGAAAGCATCATTATCTCTGAGACTCAGTTTCCTCATCTGTAAGGGCTGGGTATTAAAAAATGGTGTCTTACCAGAGTTGTTGAGAACATCAAATGAGATCCAAGATGTAAAACATTCTGTAAATGTGAAAAACCCATATAAATGGAACTAGTCTTGTTATTCATTTTATAGAACTTTCTCCATGTTTCTTTAAGTTTCCCGTATTTGTGTTCCTCACCTCTGTTTCATTAATTTATCGACTACAACTTGTTTAGCCATCCTCTAATCAACGGGTACCCAGTTTGTTTCCAGCTTTTTGTTACCCCATAAAATATTGTTAAGAATCTTTTGCTATAGATGTAAATTTTCTATTAGTCCTTGAGCTCTATAGAGACCTTTCTTCAAAATATAATCACCATCTTCAACAAAAAAAGGAGGAGAATAATGACTTATTCAAGGGCAATTTTTATCTGAATTTCATCAAAGAAACATCACCCTCATTGACAACAATAAAGATAATGATAACACTAATCATAGTGGCTGACATTTAGATGCTGTTTTATTTATATACATAACCTCACCTGAAAACAAAATAGCTAAATAATAGAAAAGGAGGGTTTCTAAGAGTGTCTCTTTTTTTTTTATTTTTAAAGAAAAGGGCTAAGTCTATAAATAGACCAATTGTAAATCCAATCTTCCCTACCAACTCAAGTGACAGATCAAGTTAGCTAGTCTCTGCAGCTGGCAAGCTCTCTCATTCACCTCTTGTGTTTCAGGGTGAAGATTCTCACCCTCATTGGCTGTACCAGCCCTGTGATTCTTCTTTCACTCAGGACTCGGATGCCTTGTGAAATGTACTGTCTCAAGATGGAATAGAGTCAAATTTTCTGGGAAAGATGTTTTGAAAGTTCTCTGGGATTTCACATCTATTAATAACAGTTCCAGTTATATAAGCTAAGATAAGGGCAATCAGAGCTCTTGCTTCAGGATATGAACTACCACTGGCAGGAGTCAGTCCGGACAAAGGCTATGGGTTTTGACTGAAGTTCAGTGAGCAAAGAGCCATCATGATCTATACCTGAATCTAACATAGATACATGTTTGACTCTAGGCAAGGTGTTGAACCCTTGTTTCAGTGATCTATATAAAAAACAACAGATAATGTCATGCTATGCTATCAGCTTTCTCTCTCTCTCTCTCTCTCTCTCTCTCTCTCTCTCTCTCTCCATCTGTATATATGTACATACATAAAATAGCAAGCAGGGGGCTCAGTGCATTGAGAGATCCTAGGTTCAAATCTGGCCTCAGACACTTCCTAGCTGTGTGATCCTGGGCAAGTCACTTGACCCTCATTGCTTAGCCCTTACCACTCTTCTGCCTTGGAGCCAATACAAAGTATTGACTCCAAGATGGAAGGTAAGGGTTTTAAAAAATAAAATAAAATAGCAAGCATTGAATAAATATCACCTCATTTTATTTTTGGAACAACCCAGCAAGCAGATGACATTATTATCCCCATTTTACAGATGAGGAGACTGGGTCTCAGAGAACTTAAGTGACTTGCCCAGGGTCCTACAACTAGTAAATGTTGAGAAAGGATTTGAACGTAAATCTTCCTAACTCCAGTTCCAGCACTATATATACTATGCCACCTTGATGCCTATAAATGGCATATTCCTTATATTATATACCTATATAATAGAAAAATATATTTCAAGTATATGTATATATCTCTATCTTTCTATCATTATCTATTGATCTTCTTTTGTCCATTCATCTATCCATCCATCTTTCTGTCTTTCTATGTATCATATCTATCCACTTATTTATCTATCTCAGGAATGTTTTGTCAGTCAAAAGAACTAACACGAACTTGGTCCACATTTGGAGAGAGAGTGTCCAAGATGCGATGGTTTTACTGTACTCTGCTCTAGTCAGATCACTTATGCAATGTGGCCCAGTTCTAGTAACCACAATTTAAGAAGAACATTGGTGAGATGGAGGGTGCCTAGAAATGGGTCACTAAGATAGTGAAAGGCTTCCACATGTTGCTTTATGTGAAATTGTTGAAGAATCTGGGAATATTTATGCTGGAGAAAAAAAATGACTTTTCCCCCTCAAACCTCACTTTCTGTCTTAGTAATAACTCTAAGATAGAAGGCCAAGGACTAGGCAAATAGGGTTTAGTGACTTGCCTAGGGCCATATGGGTAGGAAGTACCTGAGGCTGGATTTGAACCTAGGTCTTCTCAACTGCAGGCCTAGATGCTCCATCCATTGTACCACCAAAGTACCATTGCTCTTAGGGGGAAAATACTTAAGGAAGATCATGATAGCAGTTTTCAAGTCTTTGCTGATCTATTGTATGGAAGAGCCATTGGTTCAAAGGATAAAAGATTTAGAGCTGGAAGGATGTTAGAAATAAAATGGTTCAAGACTTCTTTTTAGTGAAAAGCACCTGATATTGGCAGGAAATGGAGGAACCAGGATTTGACCCCAACTCCTGTGATTCCAAATCTTATTGCCCAATCAATATTGCTTCCAGAATTTATTCTGTCTTATCTTGGGGGAAAGAATTAGCAGCAACAGATAAAAGTTACAGAGAGGCAAATTTTAGTTTGATGTCAGGAAAAACTTCCTAGTAATTAAAGCTAGCAAATAATGGAATGGGATAGCTAGGGCTCTTGTGGGGTTCTAATCATTGGAGGACTTCAAGCCCAGGTTAATGACCACTTGTAGGAGGGAATTCTTGTTGGCATGCAAGTTAGAGTAGATGAGCTCTGAGATCCTTTCCTACTCTGACATTCTGTTAAATGCCTATAAAATGACCAAGAGGATGGTCAGCAATGTTTGATATCAAAGAGAAGTCAGGGAAGCATGAATCCTAACTCTCCTTTTGAGCTCTAAGAAACTATGCCTTACCAATCCTGCCAATGTGCTTGGAATAGAATTAGTCATGGTTTCTCACCTACCCCATCATTTCAGTCTTATGGGTTCCTCCTTATCTACTTGAATGTGCCAGTTACTGTGAGTCTAAGAAACCTTTAGCCATAGCTATTGCTAGGAGAAGAAGGGACGGGATCCTGGATCCGCATTTAGTATGGCAGTGTTCTCAAAAGCCATATCGATAAAGAGAAAAGACTCCACCTGTTCCATCTGATCTTGGAGGCCAATAGTGTATGTCTTTTCAGGCACGAGATTTGACAACTTTGATCATTATCTTAGCTTGTATTACTTACAGGTCATAAAATTAGCCCATCCTTTTAATATCACCCACAAGCATTTGTCTTATTGACCTCCAAATGAGTTGTTGTCTGCCTGCTTTTGAGTATAGTTAGCATCTCATATAAAGAGAAAGTATCACTATAGAAATCGAATCTTTACAACCCCCACTTTTGTACACCTGTCTTTGATTTATCCTCATCACTAGAGGGCACCATGGTGGTGCATACTAATTAGGACAATCATTTTTGACTGTCTCAGAAGAATTGGAGAAAGGTGTAGTAGAAAGATCAGCCTTCAAGGAATCAAACTGAAGATTAAACCTTCTTGAAAGGAAGGCTGTTGGGAAATAGAAGGTTTTATTGTTGGAGGTTGGAGTTTTCAAGATACATTCTGACATCCTATAGTATATGAAGTTATGCTGAGATTTATCCAATTGAAATCAACTAAGCATCTCAGTGACAGATGACATTCGTAGACTCATGATTGATACTTTAAAAAATATATTATATAATTGACACTTAATAAAAGCATTCTTAATGATTCAGTTAATGTATCTCATTGTCCTATGGAATTCTAGTGATTCCTGTGGAATTCTAGTGATTCCAAGGATCTCCATTAGAAGCTTAGAATCAAAAGTTTCCCAAATGGAATCAACTCAAAGAATCTCTCAATAAGAACAAAAAGAGGCACTGTGGAGTGCTGTTATGAAATAAGTAATGCCAAGGGAGTCAGGAGGCCCAGGGTCCTAATTCCAGCTGATATCAATCAACTATGCAATGGTAAGCATCATAGTCTTCTAATTCTTTATCATCAAAAATCAAAGGAGGATCTAAATCACAGAATCTCTAGGTGTTTGAGGATGTCATTGGTCTCTTCAAGTTGGACATTAATAAGACTCCCTACAATAATGTTATCAAGACAAATGGTAATGTAGACTTGGCTTGAAGACCTCAAGGGTTGAAGAATGTATTATGTCCCAAGGCAGCCCTTTCTATCTTTGGGTAGTTCTAACTGTTCAGGAGTTTGCTTTAACATTCAATTCCATTGAACAGACATTGATTAAGTGTCTACTACATGCAAGACACTGTAGATACAAAGATAAAAATGACACAACCTGAACCCTCAAAGGGGCCTATGTTTTATTAGGGGGATAGAATAGAGCAATGTTTGGCTGGATAGGGGCAAGGGCTAATGGAAAAGTCTCCCATAAGAGGTAGCAGTTGAGTGGAATTTTGGAGGAAGCTATGGGTTTCCAAGAGGTGAAGCGTGAGAGCATTCCAGGCTTGAGGGACAGTCTCTAAAGGCAGAATGGTGGGGAATGGAATATACTTTACAGGGAACTGCAGATAAATCAATTCAATAGGAACATGGAATGCATGAAGAGAAGGGATGTGAAATTAATCTAAGAAGGTAGGCTGGAGACAAAGTGTTTAAATGCCAAAACAAAGTTTATCTTTTATGGAAATGGTAATAGAGAGTCACTGAAGCTTCTTGAGTAAAGGAGTGACATAATAAGACCTTTGACTAAAGAATATTAATTCAGCAACAGTGTGAACAATAGATTGGAGAGCAGAGAGAACAGAAACTAGGAAACTATTGTTATATTCTGGTAAAAGGTGAAGGAAGAACAAAGAAATTAGCATTACTTACAGGTTATGAACTTGGATAACTGGAAAGTGTTGTGAGGAAGATTAGGTAGTTATTGATTAAGAATTAAGGTTGACCTAGCAGGAAGGAGCTGGAGCTGGGAATTCCAGGATGGAATGAAGGAACAGGAAGAAGTGACTCCATTAGGGGTTAGCACAAACTGTGGTTAGTTCTGGGAGATCTCAGAGTAAAGGACACCCTGCATCCTGATTTTCCTTGGGATCCCATGTGTCAGCATTTTCATTTATAAAATAAAATAGGAAGAGGCAGCTAGAAGGCTCAATGGATGAGTTAGACTTGAAAAAAGGAGATCTTTGTTTCAAATCTGGCCCCAAACATTTCTTCTGTGTGATCTTGGGCAATTCCTTAAACCCCAGTTGCCTAGCCCTTGTCACTCTTCTACCTTAGAACCAATAATAGTATTGATTCTAAGACAAAAGGTAGGAGTTAAAAAAAAAGGATAGGAAAGTTTAGAGAGGAGTAGATTTGGAGCAAGGATTCTAAACTTGGGGCACTTGATTTAAAAAATATTTTTGAAAGCTCTATTTCAGTGTAATTGGTTTCTTTTGGAGCCCTGCATTTTATTTTTTGCATTTAAAAACATTATTCTCAGAAGGGGTCTATAAGGTTTCACCATACTGCCTGAGGTATCCATGAAGCACAAAATGCCAAATCTTGGTTTAGAGGCAGACAAGGAGTTCTGCTTTAAACATATTAAATGTGAAAAGCCTTTGGGCCATCTAGTTTGAACTTTCGAACAAACAGTTGGAGGATAGGAACCTGGAACTTGGTAGAGAGACAAGTATGGAATATGCTGGGTTTGGAAATGATCAGCATTGAAATGATCAGTGAAATCATAAGACCCGATAGAGGAAGCATAGAAAGAAGAGCAGAGGACCCAGGACAGAACCTAAGTCTACTTCCCTGTAATGTGTACATATGGTTCCTTGTTGTACTTCTGGAAAGAGCAAGCTTCTTCCATATAACAGATTATCTAGTACTTTGTAGATAGCTATCATATTCATACCTTACCTCTATTCCTGCCCTCTCATCACCCAACCCTGTCCTCAGTCACCCCTTGTCTAGGCTTTACTTTCCTAGTTCTTTTGCTGATCTCTTGATTGCATGTTATCCATATACTTCCATCATCCCTTTTACCTCTCTCTGGACACTCTCTGTCCTTCTTAAAATGTGGTACTTAGTTTTGAATATAATGTTCCTGATTGGTATGATCAGGGCAGAGACAACATTCACTGCTATAAAATTTCATATAATTAGATTTAGCTCAATATACTACCCTCATGAAACCTTTTAAGTGGCTGACTGTTATTCAAGATCTAGATGTGAATCCCATCCTAAACATAATCACCAACTGTGTGAACATGGGTGAGTCACCAAAACTCTCTGAGTTTGGTCTCTTGAACTCTAATCATCCTTTTAATTCAAATTCAGTTCTTTGGTGAAAGAAGCCCTATGGTTATCTGATGTATAGTAAAGCAGCTGTTTGTTAAACTTCTATTATGTTATGTATTTACATATATGTTTACCTCAAAGCTCTCTCTTCACTAACTGACTTCAATGGATTGTGACTAAGTAGATAAGAGTTGCCTGGGACATAAAGAGATTAAATGACTTTCCCAGTGTCAAGGGGAGAGCTAGAGCTGGAGAACTAATTTTTAAAATTTCAGGGTGAGCATTTATACTTCAGAAATCAGGAAACACTAGATATCAGTCCTTGATTTTCTGTTTTGTTGAATTTCTAGGCTTAAGAAAGTGATGGAGAAAATGCAAATAATGCAGAATAAAAAAAATTTCAGAGTGGGTTGTTAAACATTTACCAGTATACACTTGCCAGGGCTACAGAGTTAATAAGGGTCAAAGGTAGGCATTTGAATCTAGGTCTTTCTGATTCCCAGCCCAGCACTTGGATATACCATTGTTACATATATACATGTATGTATAGATCTATATATGTCCACATATGTCCATTTGGATATCAAGATGTGTGCATGTACACAAGTTTATTGACATATGGAGCTATAGGAAGAAGAAGAGATGTGAGGGTTGGTTAGAGGATGGCCTTAGAGTTAGAAAGACTCAGAGTCCAAGTCCTACATCCACCACATACTTAGCCATAGGACTCTGGGAAAGTCACTAAACCTCTTAATATTCTTTAGGTAACTCTAAGACAGAGCACAAACCAGGTGCCAACCTGCATTGGCAGAGGGACTTTCCTCACTAGGATGTTCCTATGACAATGAAAACACATATTTGTTTCCAAAGTAAAAAAGGAGAAAACAAGTTATAGTTAAATTTAATGCATATGCTGCTGTTGACTTGTGTGATACTAAGGGTTTTCAAAAACTAGAACAGTTTGTCATCTTAGAGTCAGAATCCCTACTTTTAGAGGGCATTAAAAATAGGGCAGATCCAGAATAGTTTGTTAAACCTATCAGAAATATCCCTTCCCACAATATTTCTTTAACATCCTCTTCTACTCTGTCTCCTGGAGATACTCAGGTAATACGAAATGAAATCAGCTTTCTCTACGAGGTTCTTGGCATATATCATTACTCACCCTGGCAGAGTAAATAAATAGCTCAGAGCACCTTGATTTAAATTGGTCTTGCCTGGAGGCAGGGGAATGGGTGGGGTGGCCCCTCCAGGTGTCTTTTATTTGACTGTCCCACAAGGCAATGAAGAGGTGGATTGTGGGTGTGAGCAGATTGCAGCATGCAACCAAATGGGGGATTTGGAAGAACAGGAGTAAAAGATGTCATCAAAGAATTGTATGATAGGAGGAAAAGATGGGCTGGTGATGAGATGAGGGTGAAAGATGACATGTGAACAACCAGAGTGTTCTACTGGTAGGCTGCCAGGGCCAGGAAAAGGCAAGGAAGGATTAGAGAATGTTGGGTTGATGACTGTGACAAATGTATGTTAAGACTTGGACAAAAAGGGGACAGAATAATCTGGTGTGTATGTGGATTGTGACTGGAATCATTGGAAGGTATTTCAAAATTGATGAGTTCATGGAACCATCTGACTATATGAGAGTGGATCTCAAAGTAAAAACAATACATGACATTTCTAGAGAACTCTCAGGTTTGCAATATGTACTACAGTGTGGCTTTATGGATAGGGAGCTGGCCTTGGGTTTAGAAGGCCTGAATTCAAGCCCTGCCTCTGTCACATCCTGGATGTATGACCTGGGGCAAGTCACCTAACCTCTTGTGCCACAAGCACATTCCTAAGACTATGCATTACAGAGCAGATGTTGGTCACCCTTGGTAGAGGATGTTTTTCACTGATACACTGATGAAGTCACAGGTCTGATCCAAAAAGTCAAACTAAAACAAAAGGTGAGAGGAGAATGATATGATAGAGTGTCTTTAATATATATATATATATTTTTTTTTTCCTTTACATTATATCCTGATTACATGTAGATGCAATTTTTATTAATCACACTTTGCTATCTTTGATCTCTTCTTCCTCCCTGAGATGGTAGGTTATAGGATACAAGTTTAACATTTACTATTAGGCAATACATATTTCCATGTTTGTCATGTTGTAAAAGATGACTCATATCTCTTATATAAAAACAAAACTCATGAAGGAAATAAAATGAAGATGATGTGCTTCATTCTGCATTCATACTCTTGTCAGTTGCTTCTATAGCACTGAATAGCCTTTTTTTTTTTTTATCATGAGTCCCTTGGAGTTGTCTTGGATCCTTTCATCCATTGTGATAATAATTAAATCATTTATAGCTGATCATCATCCTTTATTGATGATATTGTGAACAATATTCTCCTGGTTCACATTATATAATTTTATGAGTCTTTCCAGGTTTTTTTTGTGATCATCTTGTTTGTCATTTCTTGTGGCACAATAGTCTTCCATTACAATCATATACTACGACTTGTTCAGCCATTTCAGTTTCTAATTCTTTGCTGCCACAAAAAAAGAACTGCTATAACTATTTTTATACAAGTAGATCCTTTACCCCTCTCTTTGATCACTTTGGGAGATAGACCTAGAGTAGTATTTCTCAGTTAAAGGATATACACAGTTTTATGGCCCTTTAGGCGTGATTCTAAATTACTCTCCAGAATGGTTGGATTCACCAATTGTTAATTAGTGTCCCAGTTTTCCCACACCCCCTCTAATATTTATCATTTTTTTTGTTATACTAACCACTCTGATAGGTGAGGAGTGGTATCGCAAAGTTGTTTTAATTTGCATTTCTCTAATTAATAATGATTTGGATTTTTTTCACATAACTAAAGATAGTGTTAATTTATTCATCTAAGAACTGCCTGTTCATATCCTTTGATGATTTATCAGTTGGGTAATGAATTGTATTCTCATAAGTTTGATTAAGTTCCTCTATATATTTAAGAATTAAAGTCTCTTAACAAGAGACGTACTATAAAAAAGATTCCCCAGTTTGTTGTTTCCTTTCTAATTTTATTTGCATTAGTTTTGTTTTTGCAGAAACTTTTAAATTTAATGTAGTCACCCATCTATGTTATATCTTAAAATATAGTATGTATTGGACCTGGAATAAGGAGATACATCAGTGACAATCTCTACTCTTATACTCAGTAGTTGTATGAGCATGGCTAAGCATTTCCTTGGGAACAGTTAGCACAACAGATAGAACACCAGGCCTGGAGTCAGGAAGAATCATCTACTCAGTTCAAATCCAACTTCAGACACTTATTAATTGGGTGAACCTAGGCAAGTCACTTAACTCTGTTGATCTCAGTTTCCTCCACTGTCAAATGAACTGGAAGGGAAATGGTAAATGACTCTAGCATCTTTGCCAAGAAAATCCCAAATGGGTTCACAAAGAGTCAGACATGACTGAAATGACTGAACAACAACAAATGTTTCCTTTACCTGAGCTTCAGTTTTCTCATCTATAAAATGTAGATAAAATTATCTACAGTAATTACCTTACAAAGCTATTCATAGAGTTTTAGATTTATAACTAAAAGAAACCTCAGAGGCCACAAAATCCACTTTATTTTTAGAGATGAGGAAGCTGAAGCACACAGAAGTGATTTGACTTGTCTAACAAACTACATGTAATGGATAAGAGAAGCAAAATTTGAACCTGGGTTTTTTTTACTCCAAAGGCACTCATTTTCCCACTATAGCACATTGTTTCTAAAGACTCAAGAGTCAGATTTGGAGAGATTATGAATGGCAAGCTGAAGAGTTAATAATTTACATTAGGGACCAGAGGGAACCATAGATAATTCCTCAGCATGGGATTGAGATAGTCAGATGTATTTTAGAAAGCATATTCAGGGACAGCGAGAAAATGGTGGAGAAAGTACTATAATAATAAACAGAGCCAGATACCAATGTTATGATAGAGGGAAGAGAGAGAGAGTCTATGAGGTGAGACTCTCTTCTGGCTCTCCCCTTCTGCCAAATATATATACTCTCTGGGAGACTTCGAGGGGGTGTCACCCCAAAAATGGGTGACCTGGATGGTCGTGCTGCCCCACAGGAGTTGGGGACAAAGCTTCTCTATAAGATGAGGTATTGGGTACCCCAATCTGATTCTGAATGAGGGCGGGGTTCATGCAAGCCTTCCCCAAGGTCAGTCAACTTCATAGCAGGTGGTCTGGCTCCAAGATGGAGGCAGTCAGACCAAGCTGTGGTTCCCCTTCCCCTCATCTCTCAGGTACTCTGGAATGCTATCTAGCTAATGAATGGCTTTTATTAATCAAAATTCAGGGGTTGGGGAAAGGGGTGCAGGGCAGAGGGATTTGGGGTGCCCTCTTCTCTATTTCTATGGGGTCTGTCACTTGGGTGGGAACCTTTGGAGTTCCCACTCCTAAGCGTCAACCCTCACCTTTTCTCCTTCAGTTTCTATTTCTATTTCCTAATTCTATCCTTTTCTATAATTGTAAGTTAGACCAGAAAGAGTCTCTCAGCAGGGTTGGGTAATGGGAGAAGGAGCCTAAGAGAATTGCTCCCAAAATGGATTCCCAAAACTTAGCTGACTCTATAGTTGAAGTCATGCTGGGTGAGAAGTGAGGGGATGCCTTTGACCAGGAAATCAGGGTTTCAATGTCCAAAGAAAGATTCTCAGGAAGCCCTCAGGAATGGATTTAAGCTGAGATGTTCTCCTCCTTCCTCTCTCAGTTCTCTGTAGGAAGTACCTCCCCTCTCCTTTCTCCTCCAGAGCCTCCCAGAATCCTCTCTGGTCTCAACCGTCAGTAACTGTCACCAATGACCTTCTTCTGGCTCTTTTTGTACCATCGCCCATCCTTACAGTACACAGGTCTACCCAATCTCTACCAAATTTCTCTTCAAACAAGATAATGCCTCAAAACGAATTCTGGAGCAGCATTAAATACAGGATTATTTTAGTTCCAAATATCTTAGAAGACAAACATGAAAGTTCTATTGTACCAAGGTAGAAGTGGAATGCAAGGCAATATGCGAAGGCAAGCTCCACTGGGGCAACAGGCCTTGGGAATCACTGAATCAGGTCCAAGAAAAAGCTTCTAGACCTCTCAGCCACAGACAGTAATTGGGGGTGGGTGGACGGGTTGGACAACTGCTCCAAAGGAGATTATAGGAATACTTTTGCTATCTCTGGGTATAAGACTATTATTGCACTTCTCATATGCAGATCCAAGTCACAGTCCCAAGTCATAGTCTCAGGGTGAGGAAGAGCACTAGCACACAATAATATTGGAAAATGGGCAAACAACAAAAGATGAAATTCAGCATAGAAAGTTATTTTGGTGACGGGGAAGACCAAAATACAAACTCAAAAGTGATGACAAAGTAAATACTGCTGCCTCCAAAGCCTCCAAGAAAAATATGAGTTGGTCTCAAGCTCAAAAAGAATTAATGGAGGTGCTCACAAGGGATTTTAAAAATAAAAAATAGAGATAGAAGAAAAATTGGGAAAAGAAATGAGAGTGATACAAGAAAATCATGAAAAAAGAATCAACAGGTTGGTAAAGGAGACCATTCACCAAAATACTTAAGAAAATAAAACCTTAAAAACAAAATAGGTCAATTGGTAAAAGAGGCACAAAAATTCACTGGAGAGAATACCTTATGAAGCAGAATTGAGTAAATGGAAAAATATGTACAAAAATTTACTGAAGAGAACTTCTTAAAGGGCATAATTGGTCATATGGAAAAAGTGGAACAAAAATTTACTGAGGAAAATAACTTTTTAAAAAGTAGAACTGGCCAAATGGAAAGGGAGGTACAATAGCTCACTCAAGAAAAGAATGTCTTAAAAATTAGAATTGGTCAAGTGGAAGATATTGACTCCATGAGACATAAAAAAAGTCAAAAGAATGAAAAAAATATAAGAAAATGTGAAATATCTCATTGGAAAAACAACTGACCTGGAAAGTAATCCCCAGAGGGATAATCTAAGAATTATTAAACTACTTGAAAGCCATGATCAAAAGAAAGCTTAGATATCATTTTTCAAGAAATCATCAAAGAAAAACTTCCTTAATAAAATAGAAATTGAAAGAATTCACCAATCTCTTTCTGAAAGAAATCCCCAAAGCATAACTCCCAGGAATATGGTAACCAAATTCCCAAACTCCCAGATCATGGAGAAAATTTTGTGATCAACTAAAAAAAATCACATATCATGGAGCCATGGTCAGAATAACACAAGATTTATCAGCTTCTACCTTAAAGGATCAGAGGACCTAGAATATGACATTCCAGAAGGCAAAAGAGTTGGAACCTCAACCAAAAATCACTGTCCCAGAAAAACTAACCATAATCCTTTGTGGGGGTGGGGATAGATATTCAATGAATAGAGGACTTTTAAATGTTCCTGATGAAAAGACCAGAACTGAATGGAAAATTTGACTCAAATACAAGATTTGAGATAAGCATAAACAGGTAAATGGAAAAGAGAAATTAAAAGATATTCATTAAGGTTAAACTATTTGTGGTGTGTATGATAAGACGATTCTTGTAATTCTAAAAATTTTATTATTATTAGGACAGGTAGAAGTAATGTACATAGAAGGCAAGAGTATAAGTTGAATATGATGGGATGATATCTGAAAGAATATAAATTAAAGCATGAGAAAGAGGAATGCACTGGGGGAAGGGAAAAACAGAATGGGGTAAATTATCACACATAAAAGAGGCATGAATAATCTTTTACAGGGGAAGGGAAGATGGGGGGAGCTAGGAAGGGGAAACACTTGAAACTTACTCTAATTGGAATTGGCTCAAAAATTTGGGTAGAAATCTATCTCAACCTACTGAAAAGTAGGAGGGGGTAGGGGATAAGAGAAGTAGGAGGCTGATAGGAGAGAAAATTTGGGGAAGTGGTAGTCAGAACTTAAATGCTTTTGAGGATGGAAAGAATGGAAAGAGAGATAAATGAATAAATGGGGAGGATGGGGACTAGGATAGAGAGTAATTCACAGTAAACATAATGGTGAAAATTTTTTTTACAAGTCTCTCTAATAAATGTCTCATTTTTCAATACATAGAGAAATGAGTCTAATACGTAAGAATGCAAGTCATTCCTCAATTGCTCAGACAAAGTAAATAAAGCTTGCTATAGTCATGTGATAAAATGGTCTAAATCAAACCAAAATTAAAACTAAAAGGGGAAGGACCTATATGCATAAAAAAATTTAAAGCAGTTCTTTTTTGGAAGGGGCAAAGAATTGGAAAGTGAGGGGGTTGCCCATCAATTAAGAAATGACTGAGTAAGTTATAGTATATGATTGTGATGGAATACTCTTGTGCTGTAAGAAATAATGAGCAGGAGGAACTTGGAAAAACCTGAAATGACTTACATGAACCAAAGCAGAGTAAAGTAAATAGAACCAGGAAAATATTGTACACAACAGTGATTCTATATGATGAATCCTACAACTGTGAATAATTTAGTTATTCTCAGCAATATAATGTTCTAAAACTATCCCAAAGGATTCATGATGAAAAATGCCATCTGCTTCCAGAGAAAGAAACACAGAGTCAGAATCCAGATCGAAGAAAACTTTTTCTCATTTTCTTAATTTTTTTTGGTTTGAGTTGTCTTCCACAAAAAATTAGTATGAAAAAGTGTTTTCATGATTGCACTTGTAAAATCTATATCCTATTGTTTTCCATCTAAACAATGGGTGAGGAGAAGGAAGGGTGAGAGAGAATTCAAGACTCAAAATTCTTTTTTAAATGTTGGAAACTATTTTTACATGTAATTGGGGAAAATAAAATTTAAAAATTTTAAAGGAAGTATGTTCAGCAAGCTTTGAGGTACCATATACATGTTACTTACTATTGAGTATGTTGTTATTAAAGTCTTATCACTCTATGAAGTAGTTACTTCCTCAGTTCAGGAACCTGAAGCTCAGAGTAGTTAAGTGAGGCAGGATTTGAACTTGAGTCATCCTCACTCCAGCATTCTAACCATGATTCTACACTGTCAATTAAATGGTAGAGTAAATTTAAAATGAAATCTACTAGAAAGAACCTGTTTGTACAAAAATATGCATAGCTGCACTTTTTTTGGTGACAAAGAATTGGAAACTAAAGGGAAGTCCTTCAATTGGGGAATGACTGAACAAATTGTGGTATATGATCCTGATGGAATATTATCGTGCCATAAGGAATGATAAGAAGAATGATTTCAGAAAGAGCTGGAAAGACCTATGTGAAATGATGCAGAGTGAAATAAGCAGGACCAAGAGAACATTATACACAGTAACTGCAATACTCTAGAGTGATCAAATGTAATAGACTTTGCTACTAACAGCAATACAGTGATCCAGGACAATTCAAAGGGACTTATGAAAAAGAATGCTACCCATCTAAAGAGAAAGAACTGTTGGAGTAGAAATTCTGAAGAAAACATGATTTATCACTTGTTTATTTGGGCATAAGATTTGGAGTTTTGGTTTTATAAGATTATTCACTTCTGAAAATGAATAATATGGAAATAAGTTTTGCATGATAATATATGTATAACCTAGACTGAATTCTTGTCAACTCCAGGAGGGGGCAGGGAAGAAGGGAGGGAGACAGCATAAATCATATAACTTTGGAAAATGTATGTTTGTTATTAAATTGTTGTTAAAATAAAATAAAGATAAACTTTCATTTATTTGTTTATTTGTTGAAAAGCAATATTTTTAAAAATGTTTTTATTTGAAAAATTAATTGAGAATATTTTTCTATGTTTCCATGATTCATGTTCTTTCCCTCCCTTCCTCCCACCCTCCTCCCATAGCCAATGAGCAATTCCACTGGGTTTTACATGTGTCATTGATCAAGACCTATTTCCATATTAATAATATTTGCATTAGAGTCTACATCACCAATCATATCCCCATCAACCCATGTGAACAAGCAGTTGTTTTTCTTCTGCCTTTCTGTTCCCACAGTTCTTTCTCTGGATGTGGATAGTTTTCTTTCTCATAAGTCCCTCAGAATTGTCCTGGGTCACTGTATTGCTGCTAGTAGAGAAGTCCATTACATTCAGTTGTGCCACAGTGTATTTGTCTCTGTGTATAATGTTTTCCTGGTTCTGCTCCTTTCACTCTGTATCAATTCCTTGAAGTCCTCCAGCTCATTTTTCCTTTGAACGCAATAGTATTCCATCACCAACAGATACCGCAATTTATTCAGCCATTTCCCAATCAAAGGGCATCTCCTCATTTTCTGATTTATTTTTGCCGCCACAAAGAGCACAGCTATAAATATTTTTGTATAAGTTAAAGATAAAATTTTAAAGAATGAAATCCCCTGGAAACATGAGCTTGAATTTTTAAAAAAATGTCTCCATCTTTTCCATGATATTAGCCACCACAAAATGTCTTTGCAAAGGGTCTATATTCTTGAGAAACCACAGATGTGCTTATTTCAACATCTAATGTTGAAAGTAGGGACAGAAAAACCTTGATTTGATTTCCTTCACAAAACAAAAACTGCAAAAATAATCCTCTTAATAGAAAACATCTGCCCCCAAAACATTGATTAATAATTAACTGGACTTCTGTGCTTTAGAATTTATTCACTGCATGAAAAAAAGGTCCTACGTGCTCATTCACAATAATTGTGTCTAGGCTAATTTTTGTCCTAAAATCTCCTAATGCTTTGTCTTTTCAAATAACTACTGCATGAATGCTCCTGTGAACTTGGGGAGACCAAGTGAAGCAGAGATGCTGGTTTCATTGTGAGGGAATATGGATGGATGTAAGCCTTCCTGACCAGAAATAGCTCAGGCAAGGCGCTTCTCATCAGGGGGATTGAAAGCCTTGGGGATTCATTTTGGCCTCCTCTCATTCAGACTCTCCATTCTCTTATCCATCTTTCACACAGCTGACAAACTGGTATTTATTCCCAATGCTCACGTCTGACTGTGCCACTTGAGAACTCCTAACTTCTTGATAGCTTCTAAGATAAAAGACAAAACTTTTCGTTGTCAACAAAGCCCTTTGTACTCTTGCTCTAGTTTGACTTTAATCCTCATTATGGATACTTTGGTCTGGCCCAATAAATCTACTTGCATTTTGCCAAGTTTGGGACTCCATTTGCCACTTCTGATGCCAATGCCTTGAATGATCTCCCTCCTTACTTCTTCCTCTTAAAAACTCTAGGTCTCTCTTTAAGGTTTCATTTGAGTGTCGCTTATTTCAACAGACCATTCTGCTTGAGCGTAGCCTTCTCTCTAAAATCACTATGCCCATTTTGTGTATATTTCTGTTTATTTACATGCAAATATTTTGCCTCCCCCTATAGAATGTAGGCTCCTTGAGAACAGGGACTATCTCACTGCTCTCTGTGTATCACCAATAGTTAACACAATGCTTGGCACATAGTAGGTTCTTTTTTGAACCCTACCTTCTGTCTTAAAATCAATACTAAGTCTTGGTTCCAAGGCAGAGAAATGGTAATGGCTACTAGGCACCTGGGCTTACATGACTTGTTCTGGGTCACACAACTAAGAAGTCTCTGAGGTCACATTTGAACCCAGCACCTCATATCTTCAGGTCTGGCTCTCTATCCACTGAGCCACTTAGCTACCCCAATAGTTGGTTGCTTGTTGATTAGTATTATAAAATGAGGCTTTAAAAAAAAATCAAAACCCAATGCATGAATTTATAGTAGCCATACTATGTAACAGACAAGAAATATGCTCCTTGGGTATGGATGGCCTCTGTCTTGGTCCAATACATTTCCTATTGATGATTATGTTAACTGTGGTGGTTTAAGGGTCTAGATCTTTTTAAACTATGTCCATGCTGAGTCTGTGCTGTACGTGCCCAGAAGAGAACAAGCTATTGAGAGAATTTGCTTAAATAGATGCACTCACAACTACAGCAAAAAACAGTATGGGCAGCTCATCCCTCTGCGTGTAGCCCTTATAAAATATCAAAGAGAATGAATAAATCCAGCAGAAACTCCCCCCCCCCAAAAAAAAACCTCCCAGTATTATTTTCCACAGACACTATTGTGTACTGGCTTCCCTTGGAATGTGAGAGGACCAAATGAGCCACATGATGTTTTATTTTTCAGTACTAGATAAAATAGAAAAAGCTATAGGAGAGAAAACACACAGTGGCTTATTTTCAAATAATTGTTTCCTTATTTCCTTTCCCTCCCAAAAAAACCATTCTTTTTTCTGTGAAAAGATGAAACAGGGAACCGGGGCATATAGTTGTTTTCCAACAGTCTGTAGCTTTTCTCTACTTTTTATGCTAAAATTTGGGTTGCAAAAACCACATATAGACCATTCTCAGTAATAAGAGAAAGAGAGAGAAAATAAAACATCTTTGACACCCTGTTTAAAATGCCCATCTTCTACTCAGCTAGATAATTTTTGGTTCAGAGGAAAGATACAAAGTGCAGGTCTGATGGTGCTTTTGTGATGGTTGCATTCTATTAAGGGGCTAAGAAACAAACAAGGAGAACTCTAATACATACAATATCATGTGAAGGAGAGGCAGCAACCTTGGAGTCAAGAAGACCTGAGTTCAAGTCTTACCTCTGATATGTATTGATGCAATGGCTGGTGCTTTGTAAGAGCTTAATCTATTGGTTCTGCCCACCCTTGAACAATGAATATTTTTCTAATTATTTAAGTTTGACTTTATATATATATATACATATATATATATAAAGTATTTTATAGTCATACTACTGCATTTTAAGAAATGATAAACAGATTAATTAAAAATATGGAAAGACTGACATGAAGTTATGAAGAGTGAAATAAGCAGAATCAAGAGAATATTAAATACAGCAACAGAAATATTATTTGAAGAACGACCTGTGTATGTCCACCTCCAGAGAACTGATAAATAGAAATAAGCAAGATATAATTCTATATATACATAAGTCATTGTGTCAAATGTTACCTTCTCCAAAGAGGAAAGTAAGGGAGGAAGTTACCTGGATATTTTAATGTAAGAAAGAAAGAAAGAAAGAAAGAAAGAAAGAAAGAAAGAAAGAAAGAAAGAAAGAAAGAAAGAAAAAGAAATTTAAATTAAAAAAAAAAGAGCTTAATAAATACTCTTGCCTGACTGTTTGGCTTTTTGACTATGAGGAAGCTTACTTCTCAGGGTTACCAGGCAACTTTCTAAAATTGCAAATTATTTATAAGTTGATGATATACACTGTCATAAGGAATTTCCATAGTGGGGGGTGCCCAAATAAATATGATATGATATAAACAATAATAGCGACATTTATATAAAGCTTACTATGTGCCAGGAGCTGTGCTAAGTGCTCTATAATTGTTATCTCATTTGATCCTCACAACAGCCAAGGGAGGCAGATGCTATTATTATCCCAATTTTACAGATGGGGAAACTGAGGCAAAGGGGGTTTAAATGACTTATTCAGGGCCACATACCTAGTAAGTGTCTGAAATTGGTCTTGAACTCAAATCTTCCTGACTACAGGCCAGGCAAAGATGCTGGAGTGGTTTCTTGTTTCCTTTTCCAACTTATTTTACATATAGGAAAACTGAGGTAATAGGAGTTGAGGCAACAGGACTTTCTCAGGGTCACACAGCTAAGATATTGGAGTAATTTGCCATTTCTTTTTCCAGTTCATTCTACAGATGAAGAAACTGAGGCAACAAGGATAAGTGACTTGCCCAGAGTCACATAGGAAGTTTCTGAGGCTGGATTTGAATTCAAGAAGAGGACTTCCTGACTTTAGGGCTGGCACTCTATTTCACCACCCCTCTGCCTTCTCCTTAATAGTCTTTTATTTTTATGATGACTGAGGTCCAGTAATTTGGTCTTTATTGTCATAAAACAGTCAGTAGGCACCTTGGAATGCTTGTAATTTAGGGTAGCTCAGCCTAGAGCATGGGTTGGGGTCAGGGCAAGGGGAGAAAATAGGGCAAAGCAGTGAATCAGTCAATGGAAGAGAGATCTGACTTGGAGGATCTGGAATGAAATAGTCCCTTTGCAGAATTTTCAGGGCCAAATGGGCTCCTCTTTTATTTAAGCCACTACCATGTGTGTTACAGCAAATTTCCTATTTATTAATTCATATTTACACTTTGAATCATTGCCTCCCCTTGTTGCTGCTTCTCTTTTTTGTTCTGCTCCATCAGAATCAGTCCAAATGTTAGCAGCTTAAAAAAACAGCAATTTGCCAGGTAACTCCAACAAGCTCACTGGAGCTGCCATTGCTGGTCCCTAACTGCTTTATTGGCCAAATAGAAAACAATTCTAGTTTTCTTTGGGGGACATTTTATGTTTTTTAGTGTTGCTAAGATATCTTTCTGAATATCTCCCCCCTTAAAATGCCCTTTAGATAAATATATTTAATTCATAACTCTAATTATTTATATATTGGAGGTAGTTTCCCCCCTATATAATATCTCTTCTCTTTTTTCTTTTTTAAACCCTTACATTCTGTTCTAGAATTGATACTGAGTAGTGGTTCCAGGACAGAAAAATGGTAAGCACTAGGCAACTGGAGTTAAGTGTCTTGCTCAGGGTCACACAGCTAGGAAATGTCAGAGCTCAGATCTGAACTCAAGGCTTCCTATCTCCAGACTCTATGCCCTGAGCCCCTTACATACCCCAGGATATCTCTTCTGATATTACAGCAAAAGCCAATGATTCAATTCAAGAAATATTAAGTGCTTACCACGTGCCAGATACTGTGCAATGGGCTGGAGACACAAAGATAAAATGAAAAAGAGTTCCTGCCTTCAAAGATCTTCCATGATGGGGATAGGATGGAAATCGACTCTTCCAAATTGAGTGGAGTACAAGGAAAATTGAAGGGAGAGAAGGCACTAATAACTAGGAAATCAGAAGAGGTCTCATGGATGAATTAGCAACGGAGCTGAGATTTGAAAGACCATAGGCATTCTGGGAAGCAGGGATAAAGAGGGATTCCTATCATGGGGAATGTTGTGTATAAATAACAGAGTTAGGAGATGGAAGATCAGTTTGGGGAACAGTGAGAAGTAGTGGTTTGGCTGGAATGTAGAGTTCATTAAGGGGAGTACTATGAAATAAAACTAGACAGTTGGAGGCATATTGTCAAAGGGCATTCTATGCCAAGCTGTAGAAATTGTATTCTATGCTAGAGGCAGTGGGGGACTCCTGAAGGTTTTTGAGCCAGAGAAGTGACTTGGTGAGATGTGTGCCTTCGAAAGATTATTATGGCAGCTGCATGGAGGATGGATCAGAGAAGGGAGAGGCTAGAAGCTGGGAGACCAATTAAGAGGAGATTACAGCAGTCTAGGCAAGAAGTAATGAAGGTTTGGGTTATGGTGACGGTGGAGTAAGTGAAGAGAAGAAAGCAGATGTGAGAAATGTTGCAGAGGTACACTCAGTGAGATTTGGGAATTGATTGGATGCAGGGGTGAGGGAGAGGAGATGAGGATAACTGAGGCTATGAACTTGTGAAGTCTCATCTGTACCATTTTCTGGGCCACATCTCTTGGGACTAGTCACAACTCTGCCCAATTCCCCATTGCTGCATGGCCTGGTCTACTCTTTCTTCTCACTCCTGTGTGCTGGTTCTTCCTGCTTTTCTTCATTGAGGATTTTATTTCTCCGTCTCTGTCTCTTTCTGTTCTCTGTCTCTGTCGGTCTGTCTGTCTGCCTGCCTGTCTGTCTGTCTCTGTTTGTAGTTGGGTTTCCTAGATGAGCTAGGGGAATTCCTTAGTCCACCATCTTAGTTGTCAGAAGCCTGAGGTTATGAATTTGGGCGACTAGAAATATGGTGGTGTCCTTAACAAACATAGCGAAGTTTGGATGGATGATAGGTAGGGAATAGAGGGGGAAATATAGTGATTTCTGTTTTGAACATGTTGAATTAGAGATGTTTACCAGAATCCAGGTAAAGCTTCCACCAGGTGGTTGGGAATGTGGAAATTGATTTTAGGATAGAGAGTAGGGCTAGATAGTGGAATGCTTTACACAGAAATAGTCATTGAACCCACAGGAACTGATGAGATCAAGAGAGAGAATAGAGAGAGCCAAAAGAAGAGGTCCCAGTAAGAGGTCTTTTGGGAGAAAACTCACAGTTAGGGGGCAGGATATGGGTGATAACCCATCAAAAGTAGAATGAGAAAAAGTGGTCAGATAAGTAAGAGACAAAAACCAGGGAAGAGAAGCTGAGAGAAGAGAGATTATCCAGGAGGGGGAGGTGGCCAATGGGATAACAAGTCATTCAACAAACATTAAGTATCTTCTATGTGCCAGGGACTATGCCAAGTCTTGAGAAAAGAAAGAAAAGTAAAAGACAATCCTGCTCTCAAGGAGCTCATATTCTAAGAGTTGACTTTGATCTGTAAAGAAGTAAAGAAGAGGGGGCAGCTAGATAGTTCAGTGGATTGAGAGTCAGGCCTAGAGACAGGAGGTCCTAGGTTCAAATCCGGCCTCAGACTCTTCCCAGCTGTGTGACCCTGGGCAAGTCACTCGACCCCAGTGCCCACCCTTCCCACTCGTCCACCAAGGAGCCAATACGCAGAAGTTAAGGGTTTAAAAAAAAGAAGTAAAGAAGAATGAGAACATCTCATTGGGCATTTTCCCTCCAGTACTATTGAAGAGAACAGATCCCAGCTGAAACCCATCTTCTCCCCAACCCAGATGTGTCCACAGTTGCCCAAATTCATCACCATTGTGAGGTCCCACCTGTGTTCTTCTGCCATTTGCTCCTTTCCTATCATTATGAGCCTGCGTGACCTGGAAGTGGGGCAGCTGTCAGTTCCAGTGGAAGAGAACTCATAAGTCCCCTTGGTTTTAATTGACTGTTCCTACTACATCCCCCAACCCCCACTCTACACCTTGAGCTTTCAGTCAGCAAGATTGGATTCATATTGAGCTTTAGAGTCAGTCCCCACAGAGTGGATTTCAGTCCCTGAGGTCATTGATAACAGACCCTGACATGTGAAGAGCTGAGTGGCACAAGCTGGAGCCCCCGTATTCTCCACATCAAATAGTGAGCACCTAAATGGGTGAAATTGGACCAAAAGCCAAAAGTGACAGAGAGTGTGTCTGAGTGGTTTCATGTCAGAGCTCAGAGGACCTGCACACAATCTCTTGGTGTATCTCCTGTTTAAAACTCCTTTGGAGGAAATAAATAGATATTTATTTGTGATACTCTTCAGCCAAGTTTGAAAATAGATGGCATGGTGTGAGAATGTCTATACCGAATATTAAAGAGATTGGGGAATCGTCTGCTTTTCAAATTAACTCTAATAGAGCAGAAGGAAAGAGTCAGTGGTTTTTCTCATTTGAAATCCCTAGACATTTCTCCTTGAAGTCAAGACAAAGCTGTGGACAGCCGTGGAGGGAGCATAAAGACAGTAGAAGCCAGGAACAAAAAAGCCAGGAAATATTAGAAATCTGGGATCCAGCTAGCAAAGGGGCAGTAGCCAAGTGGATGGCTGGAAGCCTTAAGCACTCATACACACACACACACACACACACACACACACACACATCCAAAGATGGGGTAAAATTTAAAACGAGTTGGAATGTAAAGTAATCCTTTTATGAGAGACCAGAATAAAGCACTGGATCTGTAACTAAGTACAAAGGAAAGCAGAAGGCAGATCATAGAGACATTTAATAAAACTGGGAAACTGATTAGATGTAGGGGAGGAAGTGATTGATGGAGAATGAAGAGTGAAGAAGAGTCCAAGACTATTCTTTGGGTATGAACCTATTTTCCTTGAAGAATAGAGTTGTGCTGTCAGTAGAGACAAAGAAGCTTAGAGAAAGGTAAAATAGAGATTATGGTACAGTGAGCAGTGTTGAATCTGGAGACAGGAAAATCTGGTTCAAATCTCACCTCAGATATTTTCAAACTATAATCTTGGTTAAGTCATATAACTTCTTGGAGCCTCAATTTCTTCATCTGTGAAAAAAAACCATAAGGGGAGGCAGTCAATTTTGAATTCCCTTCCAATTTTAAGTCAGTGATCTCATGGTTATTAAGAGGAAATGATAGTGGTTTCATTTCATCAAACCTTCAGTGAATCCCTGTTTGTTCAGTCATGTTTAACTCTTCATGACTCTATTTTGAAGTTTTCTTGACAAAGATATTGGAGTGTTTTGCTATTTCTTTCTCTAACTCTTTTTATAGTTGAGGAAACTGAGACAAACAGGGTTAAATGACTTGTCCATGGTCATACAACTAGTAAGTGTCTTAAGTCAGATTTGAATTCAGAAGATAAATCTTCCTGACTCCAAGCTCATCACTCTATCTACTGTACCACCTAACTGCCCATTAGTGAGTCCCTATTCTGTGAAATGTTTTTTTTTCTTTTGGGTACATTAAGTTTCAGATTAGGACACATATAGGAAGATGTTCTAATAGGCAACTGATGATGTATGATTGAACTCCAAGAGAAAGTTTAGGCTAGATGTATAGATTTGAGCCTATTCCTTTAGCAATCATACTTGGACTCTTGGGAGCCATTGAGGTCTCTGAAAAATGGAGGCTAAAGGTAGAATAGAAAAAGGACCAGGAGCCAGCCCTCTGTAATATACATGTTAAGGGGTTGGGAAATGGATAATGATCCAAGAAATAGGATTTTGCATTCAGAAACTCACTTCACTGGTGAATGGGAATTTTGTACCAATCATTCTAACTCCTTGACCAATGAAATTTCCTTATTTGCAAAATGAAGGATTGATGAAAAATGAAAGGTTAATGGTGTCATCTTGGGGCAGGTAGGTGACTCAGTGGATAGAGTCAGGCCTGGGGACAGGAGGGTCTGGGTTCAAATTTGGCCTTGGGAACTTCTTAGCCAGGTGACCCCGGATGAGTCACTTGCTTCTGATTGCCTGACCCTTGCCACTCTTCTGCCCTGGAACCAATACTTAATATCGATTCTAAGACAGAAGGTAAGTCTTTTAAAAGATGGTGACATCTTGGATGATTTCTTTAAATGGAACACACCAGTGAGGGATCAGGATCTACTACTGTGAATAGTAAATATATATAGTTTACTCTACCCACAAGCTATTTGTAGGTCCCAAATAGTGAGAAGCATGGCTGACCATCTGGAAAACTATCTCAACATGCATATATGAGTGCAGACAGAGAGATCAATTCAGCCCAGACCAAAAAGAAAGGAGGGAATGTGGGTGGGACTATCCATGCCTGAACTATCATTTAAAATGAGACATACTATGCTTGTTTGTTTTGGGTGAAGACTTGAGATATCATCATTATGGGGAACTCCCAGTGAAGAAGCTCTCTCCATCCCCATAGACAAGAAACTCATCTGCAATTTATAGCCTTAGAAATTTACCTGGAGGCACTGAGATTTGCCAAGGGTATCAGAGACAGTATATGTTAGAGGTAGGTCTTAACTCTTAATTCCAGGGCTTTCTCCTTCTCCTCTGCCACACTTCTGTATTTGCTAAAAAAAAATAGTCCTCTCCAATGAATTTCCCAGCCACACAACTAAATTCTCATGTCACTCTTAGATCAGCTGGCTGCAGCAAATAGCTGTCCCTTCATGTAAAGTCCCTCCCATGTAAAGTCACGCTGGAGTCAGGCAACAACTGTGAACCCAGACTGAAAAAGTAATTTCCTCCCTAAGGTTTAAATTTGAAAAATAATTGATGCCCAGGAATGAGGTCTGTCCTGTGTGAGAAATCACTTCTTTTGCTGTCATCTTCTCTTACCAAAGATGACTTAGTACTAGGAGATGAGCTCCTTACAGAAAACAAAAAACAAAAAGAAAAACAAAAAACAAAAAACAAAAAGACCACATACATTTCAATCAAATCATTGAGGGATAATCCGTACTTTTGTAGTTCTCTAGCAGCAGCAGGAGTACATGTTCTGGACAGTGTTTGCCAGCAAACAGAACCCAGCCATCTATTTCTGTAGTCTTTAAATATACCGATTAAGTTTTGACTCACCTGGCTTGGCGCAAAGGGGAATGGAATAATTCAAGAAGTTGGATGTGTTTGTTCTGTTTCCTGTGTCACTCCTAAGACCTGATCCAGCAGCCACGAGGGCCACAGGGTTTTGGGGTTGGTTTGGCTGGCGTGGGAGCCAGGGGATTGGTCCAACAGCTCTTTTAAAAGGTATTGATTTTGAAGTGAGCCGTGTGCTGCTTTTGTGCATGTGTGTTCAGTTTATTTGAGAACAATGAAAGCATATAGTAATAAATTTAGGTTTCATTGAAGCTCACAATTATGGCATTTACAAATAATGAGCTTCATTCTCTCCTTGAAAGCATGGGTTAGTGGTCTGCTAGAATCTGGAGAGAAAAAGGAAATAGCTTGCCACCCTTCACCCCCTACCATTTTTATTTGATTTGACTTTTTTACATGTCGATACAATTTTTAATAATCATTTTCTGGCATTTTGCTAACCAAGTTTTCTCTCTCTTTCACCCTTCCCTCCCTCCCCAAGTAATATGATATATGTTGTACATGTGTTATCATACAACACTTATTTCCACGTTCATCACGTTGTGAAAGAAGACACATGCTGCTTTCACCAGAGAGAAATTCATGGAGGAAATGAAACAAAGAGTGGCATGCTTCAATCTGCGTTCAGATTCCATCAGTTCCTTCAGTGGCAGTGGAGAGTCTTTTGGGGCATGAGTCCCTTGGAGCTGGATGAGTCCTGGATCCTTGCATTGCTAATGATAGTTAAGTCATTTCACAGCTGATCATTGTACATAATTGCTCTGAAAAGGGGAAGTGACCCCAGGCATGCTTAGGGCTTAAAAATTACTGTAGTGCAAAGAATTCACTCTGTATCTTAGGTTAGAGGACCTCAGTCTGATACCGAGGTAAGTCATTAACTAGCAGTGGAACCTTGAGCAAGTCATTTACTCTCTAGGGGGTTTCTCATCTAAAAAGGATATTTAAAGTCTTTCCAGGTCATATTCAATTTTTATGAATATAACCTGTGCCCCTGCTTTGCCATCTCTCTTTTCACTATTGTTCACTCTTTTGCTCAGGTGATAGATAGTGATGATAATGATGATAAATAATGACAAAGGTTTCTAATGATCCCATAGTTCTCAGTGAGCATTGCATCAGCAAAAAAGTCCCCCAGAAGGCTAGAGGGGAATACTCTTTGTACACTGCCATGCCCAGAGTTGGTTTATCCCTCCCTTCCGCTGCCTTGGTTTTGTATAAATGGAGATTTTGAACCTTGGAATTCATCCCCCATAAGTCCCTTAGTATTTCCCAAAATACCCTTTAATCTCTCCTGTGCATCCACATCTGGTGGTCACCTTATTGTTTTATAAGTTCTGTAGCTCCTTCCTCTTCCTCTCTTCTCCACAAGCAGGGTCTGGGAGCCTTGCCTTTACTCTAGCTTTTTGTTTTAATAAGTCTTATTAAATATAGTAATTAGAGTATTGAATATTAATTTTAAAATCTGCAGTTTCCAGTTTCTGGACTTCCACATAGAAGGTGGGAGAAATTGTGGCCAGAGAAATGAGTGAACAATGAATGGATTGACAGTGCACTGGTCAGTCCATTCATTGTTCACTCACTCATGAGGTCTTCTGACCTAAGATGCTGTTCCTAGAACAGAGACAGATGAGGAAGCCATGAGGAGAGAAGAACCTAAGTGCTGGGAATGCTACCTATTTTCAATCATACTGGGGCTAGTGAGTTGTGACAGGGAGACTGATTTTCATCAATGCCTTCCCTAATTTTTAGGGGTGTGAATGCTCCTTCTACTATTCTTTTCCAGGTTCTGCAGGTATATCTGATTGGGAGGTACCAAGGAGGTAGCTAAAAGATACATTAAGATAGAGGGTTGGACTCCAAACCAGAAAAATGTGGATTCAAATTTGCCCTTAGACATTTACTGATTTTGTGATCCTGAGGCAAGTCACTTAAGTCACTTATCAGCCTCAGTTTCTTCATTTGTAAAATATGGATAATAATAGCACATGTGCTTCAGGGTTATTGTGAGGACCACATTAGATAATATTTGTAAAGCACTTTGCAAACTTTAAAGTCAGAGTAATTATTATTATTAACTACATCCAAAGATCTAGGAGGGCAAATGGGAAGAGATTTAGAAGGCTGAAAGTGAAACCCCTTCATATAGGAGCATCTGATTCTGAGTTCTCTCTTTTCATATTGTGGAGTGTACAAATTATATGCTCAAAGGATACTGTTATTGAATTTGTGAGTGCTATAAAACATGAACTGAGGAGGGGAGCCTGGATTGGGTAGGAATTGATGGGTCATATGTTTTGTATTTTGAGCAATGTATTTCATTCTTGAAATTAATTCTAAATCCTATCAGAGAGTAATGAACCAAATCATTTAGTATCATTACAGAAGCCCCAAGCTTGGGAAGGAGAAAAGAGGGTACTGGAAGGAAGGAAGGAAGGGCATAATCTAGTAGCTAGGTAGAGCCTCCTGGTGGTCAGTGAGGACACTACAGGCTTCTGTGAAGGCTATCCCATCCTCTATGAGAGAAACTGATGAGAGTATTGGACTTATGGCTCAGGTAGAATACCACTGGTGGGCGATTTGAAAAGTCTATTCCCTCACTGCATAAGTAATAGAATGACAAGCTAACTTCCCACAGGCTCAAGGAAGGCAGCACTGAAGCCCCAAAATTTGAGCAGCTTTCCAAATTTGAAGAACTTTCCAGAAGTGCTATACTATCTTCGGATGAGAGAGAGATAGGCTGGGAAGAAATAAGTTTGGTCTTATTAGTGTTATTTGAGGGGTTTCATGGAAAACCTCCTGCCTCCAAATCCATTTTTCCTACTAGATAAAGATAAAATACTTTTTCTAGTGTCTTATGATCCTGAAGTCTGAAACGGCACCACTAAACACTCATTCTTTTATGGGTTAAGACATCACATCTCTAAGTGGTCTCTTAAAATGCAAATGTCCCTAGGAGAGATATTCATTTTCATAAAATATTTTATTAATAATAACCTAGCATTTACATAGTGTTTTAAGGGTTGCAAAGTACTTTACAAAATGAGCTCATTTTATCTTCAAAACAAAACTGGGATGTAGATACTATTATTATCCTCCTTTTACAGAGGAGAAAACTGAGGCAAAGTTTAAGTATGAATTTTAATTCATATCTTCCTGTACCAATGACCCATACTCTATCCACTGCATGCCTTAACTGCTTAGGTGAATGTTTCATTCATTCCTTGTAATAAGCCAGTATCTAGGACTGGCATTTTCTTTAATTAATGGAGCTGTTGTGGTTTAGTGGATAGAATGCTGGGTCTAGAGTCAGGAAGATCTGTGTTCAAATCTAGCCTCAGATATTTACTAGCTGTGTGAGTCTGGGCAAGTTACTTAACTTAGTTAACTTAACAAGTTACTGTTTCCTCAACTGTAAAATGGGGATAATAATTATATCTACTTTTTGAGATTGTTGGGACGATCAAAAGAAATAATATATGTCAAGTATTTGGCACACAGAAGGTATTATATAAATGCTGTACACATTAAGAGCTATATAAATGCTTGCTGTCATTATAATAAAGTGAAACTCATAGAGGTTAATTTACCTTTCCAAGTCCATGCATGGTAAATGATAAATTTGGAAATATATAATGATATACATGGAAAATGATGAAATTGAGACTTAAGCTACTATCTTCTGGTTTCTAATTCATGGTTCTTTGTCTTAAGTAATACTATACAACAAAAAATATCATAGTACACTAAATATCAGTTGAGAATCACTGTATCATTGATTTTGAGCTGGAAGGGACCTTGGAAGCCAATGTGTCCAAATCTTCCTCTTTCCTCTGCCATTTTGCAGATGAGGAGCCCAGAGAGACTTGGTTGGGTTCACACAGCTAGTAAGTGCCTGAGGAAGTATTTGAAAAGGGGTCTTACTGACACCACTGAGCTCAGGGCTCTATCTACCATACCATCTTTTGAAAATGATTCTTCTTTGACCAGGAATCAATTCTGGCCATGGCAATGAGAATGCTCATTCCTAACTACTAGACTAATTGGGATGACATGAAACTAAGGATGTTGAACATGGCAAAGTCATGGGGCATATGGGAAAAATTCATCCTAGATAGAGACAAATATATTAAGGGCTTTCTGGTGGAAGAGATAGCAGATATAATTGGCCAATTTCCAGGGGAACAAATGGATAAAAATTATATAAGGGCAGAATTTAACAGAAGATCTCTCTCTCTCTCTCTCTCTCTCTCTCTCTCTCTCTCTCTCTCTCTCGTAATCTTTATTTAATTAATTAATTTAGAACATTTTGCTATGGTTACATGATTCATGCTCTTTCCCTTGCCTCCCCCCATCCCCTCCCATAGCCAATGTACAATTCCACTGGGTTTTACATGTGTCACTGATCAAGACCTAATTCCATATTATTAATATTTGCAGTAGGTTGATAATTTAGAGTCTACATCCTCAGTGATATCCCCATCAGTCCATGTTATAATCAAGCAGTTGTTTTTCTTCTGTGTTTCTACTCCCACAGTTAGAAGAAGAACTTTCTAACAATTAGAACTATATAAAATAAACCCTGGTTCTAAGTCACAGGACCTGGATTCAAATTTTGCCTCAAATACTTATTGCCTAGATCAGTGATGGGTATAGGATTATGGAAACTGTAAGATGACAGGGGTCAGTGACAATGAAGTCTTCCAGATCCCTGGTCTTTGGAAAAACTCAGGCAGGCTAGACTTATTAGGAGGGGCAGGAGATTGTGGAGTACTCCTTCACCTCCCCCCTCCCTCTAAGCAGTTGGAAGATCAGCTAACTGCCTGGTAATGGAGGATATTCTGGCTTGATAGCTTTTGGGCCAAGATGGTAAGTGGGGAAAGGCTAAACCCTTTATGATGATATCTTTCTCTGTATTATTTCCCCACAGGATAGAATAGGTGAGACTTGATGTCCTAAGAAGCAATTCACTGGCTCAGAGGTTAGGATCAACTTCAGAGCCACTAGTAAAAGGAACTTGGCTTATGGAGGATGAGAGTATTTCCCCAAATCATCTGTATTCAGACACAGTTCCTAGATGATAAGGGTTTAATGATATCCAGGAATAGGAAGGGGGGAAATGGTTTAGGATTGAGAAGTAAGGGAAAACTACCTAAAAAAGCTATGTCAAAAACAGCCCCTCCCCCCAAAAGGGGAAATGTATCTTGAATGGCTGATCTCCTATCTAAGCCTCTAAATATTCTTCTTTCTAAACCTAGATAGCCAAACTAAGGTACACTGTGGTATTGCTTGAAGGTCTAACAAAAGTAAAGCAGCTTTGGCTGTCAGAGACAGAATGACCCAGCTCAGAGTTACATAGTTTGCCCCTCTTCTCATATCCAAGAGCAGTCAGCCCCAGGATCAGGACCCTGCAAGAAGGGTGGCCTGGCTTTTTATACCAGGACTCCAACTGCCTTTAACTGCCCCCTCTCTTAGAGTTATGGGGGGCACTATGGAATTCTTTGATCCAGCTTGAACCCTTCTCTGCATCTTGAACCTCTCTCAGCAATATGGATCCCACACTGGCAAACTTTTTAAAGAGGAGGCCAAAGGAAAGTAAATGCTCACCTGTCAGTCTGTTTCTAAGGCAACTCTTTCAAAGTTTCGTTGTACTGTATCCTACTCATTGTATTTGTCAGATTAGGAATAATGTCACAGGGCTGTATAGAACATTTCAGGGGGCCGCATCTGGCCGTCCAGTGGTAGTTTGTCCGTCACTGGCCTAGATGATCTCTGAGGTCCCTTGACCTAGATTTGTATTCTACTATGTTAAAAATGGAGTGGGGTGCTTTGGAGGTGATTGCTGCTTGATTCCCTCAATGAGAATTTTCTACAAGGCAGACCATGAAGACCTCAGGAATAATTCATCAGACATTAGCTCATTGGCACAATCTATAGCCAAGTTTTGATTAGTTCCTGGCCTTTATTCATCTGACCAAATTCTAACCAGTCTCTGGCTCCCTCTCCTTTGCCCATGGATAAACAGATTAACAGACAGCCTTTTATCAGGGGATTTGCCTTCCTTGGACAGTCAATCTTGAAATTGGTCTAGGACTCAGGATTTGTTGTTGTTTATGCTTTGTTTTCAGAGGTCCAATGAATGACATCATGGAGTGATGTCTTGACTTGGGCATGAATTGGGTGCAAGTGAGGCAGAGTTGCACAGTCCTCAGCCTCCCTCCCTCCCTCCTTCTTCCAGAGTCATCCAAGTCAAGTGGCAAGACAAAAGTCAGGATGCCTGGTGATGACCCAGGATGCAGTGGATGACCTTGGCATTTCTGTATCTGCCCAAACTCTAAATGCCCCACAGCACCTATTTCAGCCACCTTCTCCTCATGGCCACTGGAACAAATTATTCATTTAAATTGCTTTTATTCTTGACTACTAACAAATTCTGTTATTTATAATTACTATACTGCATGGAGGGAAGAGTTTGCAATGAGATGGGGGCAAATAAGCTAGTGAGAATGTTTAGCAACTGGTACTTAGGAGGAGAAGCTGGTTTCCAATGAAGACCACCCATTACCCTTGCTATAATTGCCTATGTGGTTTTATAGCACGTCTATAGGGCAGCATTGTTGAACATTTTAGAGACTGCATGCCCAAACTACAACTTCAAGCTGCCAATGAGCGCCCCCTGCATTACCCAGACAATGGAAGGAGGAAAGGCTCACATTGGGCAGCTGGACAGAGGGGTGGGAAATGCAAAAAAGAGTCCTCAGTCACTGTGGAGAGGGGTAATGGAGTGGCCTCCTCTGTGGGGCCCCGGTTTCTCCAACACAGCTATAGGAGAACAAGATTCCTGGCAAGCCCCATCATTTTAGCCTAAGGGCTCATGGTCTTGGTTCATGTGGCTCTCTCACTGTTTGGGTCTTTATCTGTGACTCTGTGTCTCTCTCTATCTGTCTCCCCTATTTTAAGAGTTTAAAATATTACTAATAAAAATTAATGTACAGTCACATATGGAATCTCTGCTTAGAGAGGAATCTTAACATTTTGGACAGAGATTTAAATGGTGGACCCAGTGAGTCTCATGCATTTTTAGTTGGTCCAAGAGAACTATCTCTTCCATGGCCTTGGGCTCTCTGGCACTCTCAATGTAGCCCAGATTCATCTTAGCCTATGTGGCTATTTAATTATGTCAGTGCATCCATTAGGGCCAATGATTCACAACTAGTTAGGTCTTCTCATTACAAAGCCA
>NC_058130.1:24701616-24794606 GCF_016433145.1 Gracilinanus agilis | reverse complement strand
GCTGTGCCCTGTTGTGGGGTTCCTCCGTTCGTCTGGACTTGTTTTTATGTCCCCTTGAGGAGTTTTGTGTGTTTCGGTCAGGAGAGGTTAAGAGCTGCTTCTTACTCTGCCGCCATCTTAACCCGGAAGTCTGGGTATTGGTTCAGGATCCTAGATTTTGAAATGGAAGAGAACTATTTAATTCACCTCCTTTGTTTTACAGAAGGGGAAAATGAGGCTCAGGGAAGCTAAGGGCTTTGCCCAACATCACCCAGGGAGCACTCATCAACGGTGAGATTTGAACCCAGGTTCTTTGTCTCCAGAACCTGTGATCTTGGAGTTGTACCACTCTGGGATTGTACCTCTCCCTAGCACAGTGTCGCTTATAAAGTAAGCTATCAGTAAATGCTTATTTAATTGAATGGACTGTGGGAGGGAACAGTTGTCTGGTAGAACTGTTCCCTGTTCAAAGCTGAGATGATGTGCCTTTCAAACATGTTTGGCTCCTGGGTATTCAGTTGAACATTATTCTAAGAAGTCCTTATTCATTTCCTCATCATAGGACTTACTCTACAGCCTGACATTTGTCCATAAGTCTTCATTCCAGGAAAATAAAAGGGTAGTAGATTTTCCAGGGTAAGCATTTAGGTCACTGCTAATAAGCCCCATAATTTAGCACTCGGCCTCTCTGTCATCTAATACAAAGCATTTCGAATGTGCCATCAAGATGTCAAAATAACCATTTCACTCAAAGGGGGAAAATCCATCAGACTCAACTCCTGACACCTTTTAGACCAAGGAACTTGTTGTTGGTGGGAGTTTTAACTTGCCAATTAGTCACACAGATATCATTTGCACTGTAGTATGAGACACAGAGTGCTGGAGCTGATGAAGAAAACTTAAGTTGGAATATTGCCTTTGATGCTTGTCATAGGCAAGTGGCCTGGCATCTCACGATCTCCATTTCCCCATCCATAAAATGGCAATAATAATTCCAGCAATACATGCCTTATGGGGTTGTTGTCAGGCTCAAATAAGATAGTGCATATAAAATACTTTGCAAACTTTAAAGCCCATGGACATTTATTACTCTTAACTGCTACCCTTCTTGGCCTCCCAACAACATTAGATGCTATTGGTCCTCTCATTCTGTGTGCTTGCTCCTGTCTAGGGGTTCATAATGCTGTCATCTCTTGTATGGCTACTCCTTCTCAGTGTTCTTTCATTCACCTTCATCTAGGTCATAGCCACCAACTATGGCTGTCTCTTCTCTTCTCCCTATAAACTCTCTCATTCGAGTATCTCAGCAGTTCGAAAGGGTCCGATTATCAATTTTATGTAGAGGGTTCCCAAATCTATTTATTTGGTTCAAAGCTTTCTCCTAAATTCCAGTTTTGAAGGACCAAGTTGCCTCTTGGACATCTCTCATTCAAACTGAATGTCTGATTTATTGATCAGCCATTTTTTAAACCAGATCCAATGATTCTTTACCCCTTTTGGGATTTTCTTGGTAAAACTGGAGTGGTTGCCAACTTCCTTTTCCAGCTTAATTTACAGATGAGGAAGCTGAGGTCAACAGGGTGACTTGCCCAAGATCACATAGCTAGTAAGTGTCTGAAGCTAGATTTGAATTTAAGTCTTCCTCACTCCAGGCCTGACCCTTTACCACTATACCACCTGCTTGCCCCACTAGATATCTTAAAATCAATGTATCTGAAACAGGACTTGTTATTTTTCTCCCTGAAGCTCTTGTATTTTTTAACTGCTGTTGAGAGCACCACCACCTTCCCAAGCACCCAGCTTCACAACCTCAGTGTCATTTTTGATTCCTTTCTCATACTCATCACACATATCCAATCTGGTGTCCAATCTTGTTGTTTCAACCTAATAATAATAGCTAGCATTTATATAGCACTTTCAGGTTTGCAAAGCACTTTACATATATTATCTCATTTGAGTCTCTCAAAAATCCTATGAGGAAGGCGCTTTTATTATTCCAGTTTTACAGATGAAGGCTAGGTGAGGGACACACAAATAGTAAATTTCTGAGGTAGGATTAGAACTCAGGTCTTCCTGACTCCAAGCCCTATTCACTATATCAATGGATTACCTACCTTCAGTCATAGGTTCTCTTCTCTCCACTCACACAACTGCCCCAGGTCCTCTTCACTTCAAGCATGGTGGATTCCAATATCTTTCTGCTCAAATCTCTCCCCAATCTAATCCATCCTCTGCTCTGCTGCCAAAATCACTTTTTCTAAAGCATAGATGTAAGGGGATCTGCTGTCCCCCCACCCCTTCCATAAACTCCAATGGCTCTCTGTTTCCTCTAAGATCAAATATAAGCCCCTCTCTGGCACTTAAAGCCTTTCATTCCTCACCCCTTCTTCCCCTTCCAGGCTCCTTATTCTTCAGTCTCCTCCACTTACTCTACTATGAGCTATGCTATTCACTATGTATGATACTCCATCTCCTAACTGGGTCTCTTCATTAGGCTCTTCCATCCCCTGGCATGCCCTCCATCCTCCTCTCCATCTCCTAACTTGAAGATTCAGTTCCAAATTCACCTTCTTTAGGAAACCTTTCCTGGATCACCCTATACACTTATTGCTTGTGCTTTCCCTCCCAGATTCCCTTCCATGTACAGCATGTCTGTTTTTTGTGGGCATAATTACGGCATGCTGTCACCTTCATTAGAATGTGAACTCCTGGAAGGTCTCCAGGATGTCTCCATCTCTCTATGTATCCCTAGAACTCAATGTGGTGCTTTGTAAGCTTTTTAAAAACAAACAAACAAGCAATCAACCCATATCCTTTGTCTTAGAAAGGATACTGAGTATTGGTTCCAAGGCAGAAGAGCAGCAAGGGCTAGGCAATGGGAGTTAAGTGACTTGCCCAGGGTCACACAGCTAGTATGTGTCAGAGGCCTCATTTGAACCCAGGACTTCCTATCTCCAGACCTGGTTCTCTCTGCCATGAGCTCTCTCATTCCCCCTTAGTAAACTCTTAATTGATGTTTGTTGACCAAAATCTTAGCACTGTAATTATTTGTGGGTCTACACAGTTTAGACCAGAGATTCTTTCTAAGGTAGCAAGAGATACACTCCTTGAAAGTAGAGTCTCTTCTATCTTTGCCTTTGTGTCCCCAGCCTGAAACAAAGCACTTTACTCCAAGCAGTTGCCTATTAAATCTTTGTTGAATTAAAACCATCTCTGCTTTCTACATAGGAAGGTCACACATTGTCCTTAATATATAAAAATGGTTTTGTGTTAAAGCTAACTTTATAAAAGACAATTTGACTTACACACACACACACACACACACACACACACACACACACACACACACANACAATTTGACACACACACACACACACACACACACACACACACACACACACACACACACACACACACACACACCCTCACACTGGTACAATGACCAAACCTTGCTTAAATGAACCAAAAACATGAGAGAATACCAGAAGAAGCCACAGGGGCCAACTTGAAGGCTTCATTTGAGTGGCTGGTGCCCCAGTCTCCTACCACTAATACACTAGTGTGTCTCTCAGCCTTATGTCCTTTATTCTCAGAGTGCAAACATCTGGTTGCATTTTCAATGGATTCCCCGTTTCCTTCCCTAGCCTACAGGCCAAATCCTGTCCTTGGCTACCTATCAGCATCTCTCATTGCAGTCAATAGTGGCCATTCAGGCGCATCCAAATGCAATTTGCCCTTTGGTCACTGTGTTAGAATGATTCCACATGTTTGGTTGTTTGCATTCCACAGGCTCTGTCCTGCCTTAATGAGAATGACCTCTGGCAAGGCTCCATCCACTGCTGGCTCTCAGCTTGTCTTCCCTGGATGTCACTTGAACTCGAAATTCCTCTATTTCTCTGAGGTCACCTGAAAGCCTTCTTTACTCCAGGTCAAAGAAGTAGTTTTCAAAATAAATACTGCAATGCACAGATTATAGGAGTTTGGCATCCATTTCATTTTCAAAAGCCCTTTTCCTCTTCCTGCCACGTAAAAGGAAGGAGGTTGGATTCAGTGGCCTCAGAGATCACTTCCAGCTCTAAATCTGGGCTCCCTTGAGTCCTCCTCTTCCCTCTATAGCCCCTTGCCACTTTTCCAGGTATAAACATTGCTAGAAGGTGTCCTACCTCCCCTGGAGAGGGAGGATGCCTTCTCCTTTCAGCTAAGAAAAGGTAAGGGAACTGAGTCCCTTACACATTTAAACTGAGAAATCAAATGAACAGCTTGATCCTTGCTCTAGTCACAGGATGGGTAGATAGTGTGGTACATTGAAAAGAATGCTGTAGTTGGAGTCACGGGAATGGGATGTGAATCCTGGTTCTGCCAGATACCTGCATGACTCTGGAGAGTCACTCAACTTTTCTATGCCTTACTTTCTTTATCTATAAAATGAGAGAGTCAGAGGAGCTGATCTACAAGGTCCCCCCTATTCTAATGCTAAATATATGCTCCTGGCACCCCTCAATAAATCCTGATCACCAGAATTTTCAGGAACAAAAATTGTCCATCTTTTGACAGTCTGTCTTTATCCTTCTGCCTCACAATACCTTATAATAAACCAAACAGCATAAAATGAGCTGAGAGGACTTTACAACTTTCCTATTTTTCCCTTCTGACCTTAAATCTTAATGATTCTTCCTGTTAGCCTGAATTTCATTCAACAAAACTTCTACTCAGGGTTTATTATGTGCCAGGGTTTTTTTTTAATTAGGAGTTGGGGATACCAAGACAAAAATAAAAATAATCCTTGCCCTCAAGGAACTTCCATCCTATGAGGTAGGGAATGTATAGATAGATAAGTAATTACAAAATAGGTAAAAAATCCATTTTAGAAAAATCTGGAAAGATTTGCATTAACTGACACAAAGTGAAGTGAGAAGAACCAGAATATCTTTGTATTCAGTGGCAGCAATATATTTTGATGAACATTTGTGAATGACCTCATTTTTCTCAGCAATACAGTGATCCAAGATGATCCCAGTGCCTCATGATGAAAAATGCCATCTGCCTTGAGAGAAACAATTGCTGAAGTTTGAATGCAGACTGAAACTCACATTATTCCACTTTCTTTTTCTTTTTTGTTTGAGATCTCTTCCACAAAATGACAAATGTGCAAAAATGTTTTACATAATTGCACATGTAAAATCTATATCAGATTGCTCATCATCTCAGGGAGGGGTGAGAGAACAAGGGAATAAGGGAAGGAGGAAATTTTACAACTCAAAATTTAAAAATTGATTTCACATGTAACTGGGGGAAAATAAAATATTATTAAAAAGAAAAAAGTCAATACAAGGTAATATGGGGGGCACCTAGGTGGCTCAGTGACCCTGGGCAAGTCACTTAACCCCCATTGCCTAGCCCTTATCTCTCTTCTGCCTTGGAACCAATATACAGTATTGATTTCATGATGGAAAAGGTACAGGTTTTTAAAAAAAGATAATATGGCAGGGGCAAGAGAAAGCCCTAACAGATGGAGAGAGGGAGCAGAAGGAAGGCCTTTCACACTAGCTGGCACTTCTGAATGCATGTTTTTAATAGTTCAGGGCTCTCTTAGTCCTCTATCTAATGGATAATTTAGTGTACAGTCTTGGGTGTTCCATGGCCATCTTAGCCTGAAATTACTTTCCTTATTATCTGTAGTTGTTAGCTTTCTTTAGAATCACGTAAGATAGACTCCTCTACATATCTTTGTTAGAGTATGATCATTTTATTTCCTTACTTTTTTTAAAAAAAGAAACTTTTATGAGAACGGTTTGAGAATAATAACACTTAAATATAATATCTCATTTGATCATACATGTATACTGATTTGATAACCTTAAAACTATAGAAATGTTATTGAATATTGTTTCCCCAAATAGAATATAAACTCTTTGAGGATTTATCTTTTTTTTTTTTTTTTAATTAAACCCTTACCTTCTGTCTTGGAGTCAATACTGTGTACTGACTCCAAGGCAGAAGAGTGGTAAGGGCTAGGCAATGGGGGTCAAGTGACTTGCCTAGGGTCACACAGCTGGGAAGTGTCTGAGGCCAGATTTGAACCTAGGACCTCCCATCTCTAGGCCTGGCTCTCAATCCACTGATCTACCCACCTGCCCCCAGGATATATCTGTGTTTTTGTTGTTGTTGTTGTTTTTTTCTTTATGTCTGAAGCACCTGGCACAGTTAAGACTGGAAACATAATAAGTAATTAATAAATTCTTAATTGATTGATTGATGGTAATAGATTATAAGAGTCCAGAGGGCAGCAACTTTATCTTAAATTCCCTTTTAAAAAAACCCTTACCTTCTATCTTATGATCATTTCAAAGATAAAAGAGGGGGCAAGAACTAAGCAATCAGAACTAAATCACTTCCCAGGGACCCCAGCTAAGAAGTGTCTGAAGCCAGGTGTGAACACTGGGCCTCCTGATTCTAGGTCTGGAGTCTATCTACTATGCTACCTAGCTGCCCTCTTTTACTTCTAAGCACTGAGAACAGACTAGATCTCCAACTTTTTTTGGTGGGGAGGGGAGCCTACTTTCATTTCCTAAATCCTTTAAAATCCTTCAAAGGGGGGCAGCTGGGTAGCTCAGTGGATTGAGAGCTAAGCCTAGAGATGGGAGGTCCTAGGTTCAAATCCGGCCTCAGACACTTCCCAGCTGTGTGACCCTGGGCAAGTCACTTGACCCCCATTGCCCACCCTTACCACTCTTCCACCAAGGAACCAATACACAGAAGTTAAGGGTTAAAAAAAATCCTTCAGAGGCAGCTAGGTGGTGCAGTGGATAGAGCACTGACCTTAGAATCAAGAAGATTTATCTACATCAATTCAAATCCAACCTTAGACACTTCCTAACTGTGTGACCATGGGCAAGTCACTTAACCATTTGTGCCTCAGTTTCCTCTTATGTAAAATGTGCTGGAGAAGGAAATGGAGACTACTACTCCAATATCTTTGCCTAGAAAACCCCAAAATGGAGTCACAGAGAATTAGACCGTACTGAAATGACTGAAAAACAGAAGAAAGTTACTGGTAAAATCCCTGAGCAGGATAAATGTTGAGGTGAGGAGGGAAAGGTCAGGAAGATGGTGGATGACTACCAAAAGAAAAGGGAGTTAATGGTATAAGCTTTATCAAGAAGGCCTTCTCATTTGACTGATTGGGGACCACTTGCTCTGCAGTTAAAACCCCCTTCCGAAACCCCTATATATTTTGATTGGTTGACTGAATAGAATGGTGTAAAGTTCCCCATTATAAAGAAAGAGGAACAGAAGAACCTCGGAGAGTCTTGGCAGTTTGCCCAGAATTAGACAGCAAAGTGGTCTTTGAGATGGGAATTGAATTGAGAGTTCTTCAGTCATGGTCCAGAGGGATGCATGAAACAGGGGACCTGCATGCGTGGAGGTAAATGTCTTTAAAAAAATCAATAAGGGTACAGTTGCTCAGAAGGAAAAAAATTCACCTTTTCTTCCCAGGAGGATCTTCAAATTCCCTTACATATTTCTTCCTTTGTGTATCCAGCATCTGTGGGTTCTAATCTTGGCATACCACAGGTGGCCAAGGATATTTTCAGTTTGCTAGGTACCTAGTGATCCCTCCTCATCTCTTCTCCGTGTTAGACAAGCCTTTCCATCTGTTTGGCAAGTCAACTAAAAATGCTCAGGTCTTTTAGTACAGACAGTATTCTGTTTTCTTTCTATGTTTAAAACTTTTAAAAATCACAATCCCTCTCTGGCTTAGAGATGGTCTTTGTTTGTCCAACCCTCTCTAGTCAATCTAGTAATGAACTTCTCTAAATGAGGTTACTATACTGATCGTGCCATGCCATACATGAAGGTCATTTGCTACATCTGTACTCAGATTCTTTCTGGTTTGGTGGGATCTGTCAGAGCTTACACTTAACCAGTGAAGTCTTTGGGACACCAAGATTATGTATAAGTCCCAGTGAGGCATCAGAAGATGATGCTAGTAGTAGTAAAAAAAATACTATGATCAAAACCATTTTCAAAAGTGTCCAAGTCCTATAACTAAGGCACAAAGAAGTCACAAAACCAATCTTCTAAATCAGTGATTCTCAAAGTGGGTGCTACTGCCCCCTGGTGGGTGCTGCAGCGATCCAGGGTGGGCAGTGATAGCCACAGGTACATTTCTCTTTCCTATTAATTGCTATTATAATTAAAAAAATTTAATTTCCAGGGGCTAAGTAATATTTTTTTCTGGAAAGGGGGGTGGCAGGCCAAACAAGTTTGGGAACCACTGCTCTAAATGATGAGTCTTAAAGAAGAACACTCCCCTCCCTAGTTTAGTTAATTAATAAATAAATAATAAATTTCCATATTTATTGTTTGAATGAAAACATAGACTGTGATGATGATGAGCTCATAGCCTGAGCTAAAGAGAAACCTCAGAATGCAGTGGGAAACTCTTCTCAGTGGAGTTGTCTTTGAGTATTATTTAAACTTGGTTGGGGGGGTACTTTCCTTTGTTGGAGGTAATTCAATTGGATTTAATGTGTCCTTCTCAGAAGAAGCCAGACTGAGGAGTCCCTAGGATCAGAGATTATCTATGTGAACCAGGGCAAATCACTTCAGCTCTTCTGGAAAGGTTGTACTAGGTGGCCTTGGAGACCCCGTTAGTTCTAAAGCCATGATTCTGGGATGCAGATTCAGCAAGCCTTGATTAAGCTCCTACTTTGTGCAAGACATTAGGGAGATTCCCTCAGGGAGCTCACATTTGATTAGGAGTGTGGCTTAGCAGGGATACTTCATGTACACATTTAAATAAATACAATGTAATTTCCAAGGGAAGAGAAAGCTCTAATCACTACATGGGTTGTTGGGGGCGGGAGGAAAAGATCTAAAGGAGAATAAGTAATGGAATGGAGGGGGAAAATCCTTGTTTGCAAGTGTATCCAACCCAATAAACTGAGATAATCCACGGATCACTGATGTGGTAGGCTGTAATGGCCCCACGAAAGCCATTGTGATGATGTAGCAGATGAGACCATGTACACCGTTGGCATACTAAACACTTGAGAAACTGATGATGAAAGACAGACACTCTAGCTAAGAGTCATTGCCAGAAGCCTGGTGTGGGCTCTGGCCCAGCCCCTCAGCCTTCCCAGAATTCTATAGCTGGAAGACCTCTATGAAGGCAGAAACCCATCCCCCTCCTCAGGAAGCCCTTTCCCTTTCGAGAGAATATTGATGGGTAGAAAGTGATCAGAATGCCTCCCTTGCAGGGCTTTTGTTAAGTTCAAAAGGGATAATATAGATCAAGATTTTTGAAAACTTTGAAGCATTATCTGCCAGTTTGTAATTTCTGCCTCTTTGACTCTTGCTTCTTTTCTTTGGGAACCAAGCAGAGCATGTCTAATCTCTCTTCCAGGAGACAGTCTCCTCTAGGTGGGAAGCCATGTAGTGGAACAGGAAGAGCCTGGTTTTGGAAGGAGGACCCAGGTTCAAATTCTTCCTCTGATACTTCATTTGTGACCTCGGGAAAGTCTTTTCACAACTCTGTAAAATGATGGGGTTGACCAAATGGCTTCTGAAGCCTCTTCTAGCTCTATATGCACTACCCTAGAATCCCTTTAAGTGTTTGAAGACCACTATCATGTCTCTTGAAAATCCTGTGTTCGTTTTGCAGATAGAAATGGAGAATGATAGAATGACAGAGTTGGAAGGGGCTTCCAAGTCCAATCCGTTAACTGAATGGAAAAAAAAATTTTTTTTCCTCTGTCATAAAACTGACAAGTGATCATCCAGCTTCTGCTTGAATCTGATGGAGGAACCCCTTGCCATCTGGCTTCCCCATTTCCCATTCAGAAAGGTCTTGTGGTCAGCCTTCCCCAACCCCACCCTCAGCCCCAACAATGAATAGCTTAGGCAGCATTAGTGAATTAACTTTTTGAAAAAAGTAATTTTAAAAATTCAATCTTAGTGTCCTACCAAAAACTAAGTTAGTTTTTAGAAGCACCAAAGCATCTTTTTGTGTTCTAGAAAATGACTGAACCGCAATAAGCACAGTGATTTCAGTTCATGGACTCCTTGGGTGTCTTGTTTTTGTTTCTGTTTTAGTTTTAGGGAGGGTGAGGGGAATATCCCAGTGCTTTCTCTGCCTGCTTTGTTTTTCCAAAACTCTTCAGGCCTGAACCATAACATCCCCTCTCTGCCACTCTGGAGGATGGACTAGAATTGAGCTAGATTATCTGATGCTTTTGAGATAGGCACAAATAGCCCATTACACTTCTCACAGTGTTCCCTCATTAAGCCCACAGAATTGTTTCTTTGTATTTTCCTCCCAATTACTTCTGAAAGGTCAAGAATTGCTTACTTGGCTTTCTGATTTCTCTTTTTGGAATAATGCTGTCAAATGTTCGCCACTCTCTGCTCTTCTGTGTCTGACATTTGCTCAATGATCTCCCATTGGCTGTGGGACCTGGACATTTGGCAGCTGTCTTTTCTCGCTTGGCTGTAGCCATGCCATGGCTAATAAAAAAAATAAAGGGAGGATTCTGGATGCTGTGCTCCAGTTGAGATTTGTTTGTGGCCTTCCATGACAACAGATGCTTTACTGAACTTTCCATGTCTCTGTGTCTGCCTGTTTATGTGTATGCTGTCTGTGTTTGTGTGTGCCACTCATTTAATACACAATACCTACTGCAACAACCTAGGATCTATTGTGACAAGGCACTGTATTCAGTGGCAGGGATACAAATACAGAGATGAAATAATCCCTGCCT
Organism: Gracilinanus agilis; assembly: GCF_016433145.1. Classification (NCBI taxonomy): domain Eukaryota; kingdom Metazoa; phylum Chordata; class Mammalia; order Didelphimorphia; family Didelphidae; genus Gracilinanus; species Gracilinanus agilis. The sequence continues at coordinate 24,783,864 of NC_058130.1, read as the reverse complement.
TCAAGGAACTCGTATTTTTTGTGGGGAAAATAACATATCCATATATCAATCCATCGATACAATTTAATTCATAATAATTTTTTAAGCCCCTACTATGCGCCAGGTACTATATTACACACAGGGATGTAAGGGCAAAAGAGGAAACAATTTCTGCTCACAAGCAGCTTATGTTCTATTTGAGGAGACAGTCATGTGCATATGTAAATATATGTGGAATAAATACAAAATAAATACAGGGCAATTAACTACAAGATAGTGAGGAAGGGGTACCAGGAGCAGCTGGGGGAATCAGGGAAAATATATCTGGAATATATACAAAGGAATTTTTGAGAGGCAAGGGTAATTACGCCAGGGGGATCAGAAGGGTCTCCCATAGGAGTTGCAAACTGACTAGAGTAATGAAGTTAGTTTCTAAGAGGCAGAAATGATGATAGTCTACATATTAGGCATAGGAAATACTCACTGCAGTATTTGGGGACAGGTAGATAGCACAGTGGACGACAGCTCATTAAAAAAAACCCTTACCTTCCATTTTGGAATCAATACTGTGTATTGGTTGGAAGGCAGAAGAGTGGTAATAGCTAGACAAGTGAGGTTACGTGACTTGCCTGGGATCACCCAGCTAGGAAGTGTCTGAGGTCAAATTTGAACCCAGAACCTACCATCTCCAGGTTTGGAACTCTAGCCACTGAGCCACTCAGTTGCCCCAGGTATCCTAACTTTTAATTCAGATCTACATTCATTATTCTTGCTCTGCAGGAGGTCTTTTTTGTTTTTCCTTATTGTTAGTGCCTTCACACTTAGAGATTATCTCCCAATGGCACTGTATATATCTTTTGTGTACATAGTTGTTTGCATACTGTCTTTTCCATTAGAATGTGAGTTCTCCCCACCCGGCCCCAGCCTCCCCCTTATCCCCCCAAACTCCCCCCTTCCCCTCCTCCCGGCAGGAGCAGTGGGTTAGCCTTTCTTTATATCCCCAGCTTTCAAGACAGTTCCTGGCCCATAGTAAATGTGTCATAAATGGTTGTTGACTGACTTGAAGTTTATTACTACTATCTAATGAACAATAGAATTAACATTTTGTCTTAGTACTAATCTTTCTGTTACCAATCTAAAGATTATTTAGTTAACTAGTGCCTAATGCCCTCATCTGGGGCTGATAGCACATTAAAATGCTGGTCATTACGCTTGATGAAGTGATAAATTATATTTGTGTTTGCTCTGCCATTCCTGAGGCCAATAAACATGTGTGTACATATCTGTATAGTAGTTAATGTATCCAGAAAGAGAAATGAAAAAATAATGAACCCTGCTTCAATTTGCTTCTCTTTTCCAAAAGATAACCATTCATTTATTGAAGAAAACTTTTGGATAGATTAGTGATGACTCATATATAATCCTGTATCTATATCTCTGATGATTGCTTGAATTTCATGCCTTATTATGTGTGTGTGTGTGTGTGTGTGTGTATGAGAGAGAAAGAGAGGGTGTGAGAGAGAGAAGAGAGGTAATATTTCATAAGAGATAGAGGGCTTACTTTAGTTAGAATGACCTGGATTTAGTCAGGATGACCTCCGTATGACGTAGTCTGTATGATCTTGAATAAGTCACAAATTCTCACTGTCCCAATTATTCCTCTAAGAGTATAAGTTGTGGTATATTTGCAGATTGTGTAAGGGGGGAAAAATGGGTTTTATGGGTTCAATATATTAAAAGATGGTCACCAGAGGATTGATCTATTATCAATACTCAATTAAGAATAATCTCAAGTCAAAATTGACTTTGATGGAAGTTTATTTACAATTGGGAAGGCTGAAGGTAGGGAAATTGAGAGAGAGAAACTCTGGTCCAGATCAGAGGCCCAGACCAGGTAAGAATTTAGAGGCCCAGCAGAGGGGCGCAGAGGTTAATTAAACAAGGCTTCTAGCCACAAGGCCTTTTACAATTAGAGAGGCAAGAGAGGCCTCCCTGAGGGTGGAGCCTCCAGAAACGCACAGGGAGGAAAAAGAGAGTCAGCCTAACTTACCCATGTGACAATTCAAAGGGAAACAGTCAGAGGTCCCACCAGAGTTTCAGCATTCTAACCCTCCACCATGAACCAGAAAAGGTCCTTCGCCAGATGTTCTCTTCCCCCAAAGACTCAGCTGACTGAGGACCTTCTCCTTTTAAAGGGGTCACTTATGCGTCACTTCCTGTTCCTCCCTCCTAATTTGCATGTCCAATCACAATAGACAATTCTCATAGACTGCGAAGGGGGCGGGTCAGTTGATTCTGATTTGTCCCTCACTCTAGCACACGTAGGTTATGGACTTCCCAGAATTGGAGGTACTCTCACCTTTGGTGATTAAATCTAAAGATGGGCAGTGTAGACTTAATCTAATTATCACAATCCCCCCTGTGATCATGGTCTCCCCAATTGATCATTTGACATAATCATCTTGTACCCCTAAAGTTCTAACTACAATAGTTAGAGATATGAGGTAAGTAGAAGAGATAGAAAGAGAGAGAGCAAAACCCCTAGAATCCAGACAATGAACCTGTTTGGAGAAGGCACCATGAAGATGCCTGAAGAGCCTTCACTGGATCATGAAGATCCAAAATGAACTTTGGGGTGCAGTTGATTGAACTATGGGGAGTTGAATGCATTTGTTTTTGAATGTACACTCTTATGCCAATAGGGAACTGTCCCAATTGGCTTTTTGTCAATGCGGCTAGTTTTTATCCTCTTTTCTTCTATCCCCAAATTTCTGTAATTTAAAAGTTATGTTTACAAGAGTGTTTAAGGAGACCAATCTCTTTCTGCTCTCAGGGGTGAATGTGTTAGTGGAAATTTGGGGTTCATTTGAGCCTTAAATATTTAGATATGTGACATAAACTTCCTGTGGATGTTTAGGGGATTTTGAAACTACATTTCCCATGATTCAATGGGTTTCTTGCCTTATGTGGTGACGTGAGCCAATGTAAAGCTAGCTTAAATAGAGAGGACTTGATTGGGACACACTCTTTTTGGTAGGAGGCAGCCAGGAGGGAGAAGGTAATGGCGCGTGATTTGAATTAAATAATAGCAGGCACGTGGCCTTCTTATATTTTACCTACATGGCTTTAATTAAAATTTTAATACTTCTATTTACATCTGTCTATATCGATTTGAATCGTTAACAATTGGTATTGGTAGAGGCAAATTCTCACTGTGAATACTGTACTGCCATATAATCAGACCCTGAACCTGTCACTTTGTCTTGCCTTAAATAATGTGCATAAATATTACAAAATTTCAGGTGGCAAAAAGGGAAATGGAGAAATCTATGGTCTGAGTAAGTAGGCTGCAGTATTTTACTCAAAAGACTTCCATGAAAGAGGTGGCATGAAATTGGCAGATGCCAACAGATGGGAATAGTCAATGTTGGAGAGGCAGTGAAAAGACACTAAGAACTGTAAATTGGTACAACCATTCTGCAAAGCAATTTGAAATCAGCCAAAGAAGGGAATTAAAATGTCCATAACCTTTGATCCAGAGATTCCACTGCTAGGCATATATACCAAGAAGGTCAATGACCAAAAAAAAAAAAAAAAAAAAAAAGACTGGCCCCACTTATACCAAATTATTTATAGCAATACTTTGTAATAGCAAAGGATAGAAGCCAAGTAGATTCCCATCACTGGAGAGTAGCTAAAAAAGTTGGGGCATAAGAATATAATAAATCGTTACACTGTTGTATAACATAATGAATATGATGGATACAGAGAAGCACTGGAAGATTTATTTGAATTGATCCAAATTAAATAAATAAAACCCAGAAAATTATATACAAAGTGGCTACTTCAATGTAAATGGAACAGATAATAATACAGTTTTTAGTATTATACCCAGTTCTAGATAGCATATTTTAGGCAAAGGAAAATAAACTTAAGTATGTCCTGAGAAAGAAAATCAGGGTGGCAAAGGGCCTCAAGTTCATATCATATGAGGCTAGATTGAAACAACTGAGGATGGTTCACCTGAAGAAGAAGAAATTCAGCTAGCACGTGATTGGCATCTTCAAGTACCTGAAAGGAGTACTTGTAGAAGAATAATTGGAAATGTTTGGGCACAACCAGGGTCAAAGAGTACAAGTTAACAGGAAACATATTTAGGCATGAAAGAAGGAAAAACTTTTCCCAACAAAGAGAACTGTGGATAAAAGTGGAATGGGCTGCCTCTGGAGGTAGTGGTTTCTGGAAATCATCAAATAAAAGCTGAATTGAGGGCTGTTCTAGAAATTCTCTTTGTTCAGTTATGGACTGGATTAGGTGGTCTCTGAAGTCTTTTCCAGTGTCTAAATTTGGTAACTATATGATTCTTTCTTAGATGGATGGGTGATGAAAACCCAGTGTACATATTCCTTTTATTTATTCAAGATCATAGTAGAAATTAACCAAAGATGCCGTGACTAGGAAGGTTCAACTTCATCTGAATGAATTTATATTAGGCTTATTCACTGAAGATTTATTCTCTACATTTGGACAATTAGATGGCACATTGCATTGAGTGCTGGGCCTAGAGTAAGGAAGATTTGCATTCAAGTATGGCCCCAGACATGTGTTAGCTGTGTGACCCTAAACATTTTTGTCTCAATTTCCTTACTTATAACACAGGGGGTAATAATAGCAGCCACTTCAACAGGGTTGTTGTAATGATCAAATGAAATAATTATCATTATGTCTCAACTTCTATTTATACTTTTGGGAACTAGTTGGAGGACAACACTAGTAAGAAAACTCACTATCTATGTATGTTCATGGATAGAGCATGAGGCATGGAGGCAGAAAATATGCAGGTTCAAATACCACTCCAAATGCACATTAGCTTTCACATAAATTTATAGAGACTCTATTTCCTCCTCTGTAAAATGGTGACAATGGTATTTCCATACTCTTTTCCAGTGGGAAAAGCCCTTTGCATATCTTAAAGCATTACAGAAATATATATTATTTTTGTTACTATTTTATTAGATTGCTTTCAATTCTTGGTAAATATGACTGAAATGACTGAACAATGAAAATCGTAGAACTTAGAACTGAAGGCAAACCTAGCATTTGATCTAATTCAATTCAATTCAATTCATTTTATAGAAAAGGAAAAGTGAGGTCCAGAGCACAGGCTCTGGAGTTGGAGGATCTGAGTTAAAATCCTACCTCTAATGTTTACTTACCTATATTACCTTGGGTAAGTAATTTCTTGATCTTCCTGGACTTCCATTTCCTCATTTGTAAAATAAAAGTGTTGGACAAGAAGGTCCCTAAGATTCCTGCCCACCTCACCCCAGATATATGAGTTTACCAACATTCCAATCTAACAACAAGAGCAATTCAATGGTTAAGTTCAGAGATTTGGAGCTAGAAGAGACCTTAGTGGTCATCTAGTTGAACTCCTCTTCCCTCTCCCCACTACCTTTTCCACAATTTACAGAAGAAGGTGAAGACTAAAGAGATGTTGACATGACTTGCTTGAAGTCACAGAGATAGTAAATGATAGAGCCAGTATTTGAACCAAGATCCTTTGACTCCACATTTAGCACCTTTCATGATGGTGGTAGATGAGATGGGTTAGATGTAAAATTTAGATATAGCACAGATTTTCAACCATCTAGGAGGTATCACACCTCTCATCTAATTCTACAACCCTACCACTAAAAATGTAGGGCTTTTTTTGTTCCATGTGGGCTTGGAATTTAATTTATCGAGAACTCCAAGTAGAGAAATTCCCTTCACTCATGCAGATCAGAATCCCTTCTACAAGTTGTCTTTTTAAAAATATATTTATTTGTTTATCACATTTAAATACTCAGTTCACTTCCTCCCTTTTTTCCTACCATTACAGAAGGCATCACTGGATAACATACAGTTATCCCTTGCTATATTGTGTTCACTTATTGCAGCTTCACTGTATTGTGGTTTTAAAAAATATATATCACAGTTACATTTATTATGGCACACTGTTGGCTGATGGAATGGGAAGCGATCAACCACAGTGCTGTGTTCTGTATCCTGGGCTCTGATTGGCTCAGTGACTGTAGGTCAGTGATGGCAAACCTATGACACGCGTAGCCATTTTTGATAACATGCGGCCACATGTGGCTGCATAAAGAGAAGTATGGAGCTGCATGCCAAGAATGAAACATTTGCTATAGTGTAGATACTCTGTGCACTATAGATGACAATTCTACCTATATTAATTTGCCTATTTTGGTTTATTAAATACAGTTATATATTACAATTATACATTTTTGCTATTTAAACTATAAATATCGTGAACTTATGTTGTTTTTTTTCTTGAAGTGACACAACACCCAGCTTATGCTTAGTTATTTTGGCAAATTTTGACACACCACGCTCAAAAGATTGCCCATCACTGCAAAGGTTAATAAGACTGTGGAAAAGGTTTATAAAAGGAGAGTGGAAAAGGTTTATAAAGCATTAAAATATATATAAATAATAAAATAAATATAACGCCACTACTTCACGGATTTTCACCTATTGTGGGGGTCTCTGGAATGTAACTCTTGCAATAGGTGAGGGATTATTGTCACTACATCTTAATTCTATTAATCAGTTCTTTCTTTGGAAGTGGAGATTCATAAGACGAGTACATCTTTTGGCCCAGCAATACCACTATTAGGTTTATTTACTAAGGTGATCAAGGAAAAAGGAAAAGAAAGTATTTTTGAAAATATTTGTAGTAGTTCTATTTATGGTGACAAAGAACTGGAAATTGAAGGGATGTCCATTAATTGGGGAATGGCCAAATAAGTTGTGGTATATGATTGTGATGGAATGCAACTGTGCTATAAGAAATGATGAATAGGTTAATTTTGGGAAAACATGGAAAGACCTCAATGAAATTATGAAGAGTGTAATGAGCAGGACTAAGAGAGCATTATTTACAGCAACAAAAATATAGTTTAAAGTCTTTGAAGGGGTTTATTTGTCTGGGAGTGACTTGCCCTTAGTCACACAACTCATGTGTATCAGAGACAGAACTTGAACCCTGGTATTCCTGGTTCCAAAGCTAGCCTTTTCTCCACTATCTCTTACTGCTTCTCTGAAACCTTTGTTACATTCAATTATACAAACACTTTTGAGAATATTTCATTTGCAAACTTCCGTATTGGCACTTTACTGATGGATGTTTCCATAGAAGATAAATTTTAAATACTACTAGTCACTTCTTGTGTTTTGTGATATAAGGATAATTGATAGTGGTGTCATACATTGAAAAGTTTTTTCAATTTATTTCCACAAACCTTTATTCAGCACAGCTTTGAAAAAAAAGGGGATGGGCATGCTGGTAAATAAAATGGAGGCAGAATGGGAATGTAAACAGCAGTGAGTCAGGTGTGGATGGTCTTTCTTTTTACCATGCCTCAGGACCCTTTTATAAGTCTTATTTTACTTTCTCTTTTTCATAACCTGTTTGAGGCATGGATTTGGGGATACTGACTTGAAAGCAATAATCACATGCTTTTGGAAGAGGAGTGGTTGACTATAACATCAATCAGGCATGAATCTGAAGGAGCTGATAATGACTTGGATTTCTATCTAGCCTTATGTGAGAAGGGGGGGGAACTAGGGGGCATTTGACCTTTTAATTAGCCATCCGTCAAACAAATGTCTAATCTGTACTAGACACTGGAGACAAAAAGACAAAAATGAAAAACTGACTGCCTTCAAAGAGTTTATGTTCTGGGGCAGCTAGGTGGCTTAGTGGATTGAGAACTAGGCACAGAGATAGAGGGTCCTGGGTTCAAGTCTGGTCTCAGACACTTCCTAGCTGTGTGACCCTGGGCAAGTCACTTAACTCCCAATGCCTTCCTTACTAATTTTCTGCCTTACAACCCTACACTGGGGTAGAGTAGAGATGGCAGCTTAGGAGCAGCAAAAGCCCAAACCCCTCGGACTATCCTTCCATACTAATCTTTTAAAAGCTCTTCAAAAAACACAGATATCCAAAACCAACAATAAGGCAGAATCATAGGATTCTCCTGCTGAACATAACTTGAAAGGTAGTTAGAGAGAATTAATTTCCATGGTATAAGGGATAGACCAGACACCCCTACCCCACCTACTGTGCTGAGACCTGCAATAAGACACAGGTTGACCATGGGATTCCTGGGCAGGGCCTATAACCATGACAGAATACCCCAGATCCACCATGAAAGGTGCAAGGCTCTAACAATGGCTGGCAGGGAGGAACTTGAGGGGAGGGCATCTCGTTGGGGACCTCAGCCTCTACAGTGGCTGGCTGCAGTGAAGATTTGGCCATAGAGCAGATTAGTATGCAGGTTAGCTCAGCTAGTCTAATCCAGTATACCAGCAAAGAAGAGAGAAGACTGAAGTTCCCTTCAGAGCAGAGCAGTTCAAATGCCCTGTTCCAGTAAACCAACAGAGGAGTGAATTTATAGTCCACAGAAGGGGAAAAAAGGAGTAAAAAAAGGAGGAGGTAATGATTGAAAGCTTCTATGGGGATAAAGACCAAAGAAAAGAACCAATACTGAATGATGAGATCCAAGGAACTTCAAGTACAACCTCAAAAAATCCGGAGATTTGAACTCAGGCTCTGGAAGAGCTCAAAAAGGAATTCAAAAAGCAAATAAGACAGATTGAAGAAAAAATGAGAAAAGGAAAACAATAGCTTAAAAAGCAAAATAGGTTATCTGGAAATAGAGGCACATGAATTAAAACAAGAAAATAGTATTCTAAAAGACAGAATCAACCAACTGGAAAATGAGAGGGAAAAGTCAAAGGATGAAAAGAATGACTTGAAAAGAAAAATGGACTGATTAGAAAAGGAGGATCAAAAGGTCATGGAAGAAATTCGGTCTTTAAACATTAGAATTGGGTAATTAGAAACTAATGACTTCACAAGACATCAAGAAACAATAAAACAAAATCAAAAGAATGAAAAAATAGAAGAAAATATGAAATACTTCATTGAAAAACCAATTGTTCTGGAAAATAGATCCAGGAGAGACAATTTAAGAATTATTGGACTACCAGAAAGTCATGACCAAAAATAAAAAAAAAAAAAGCCTAGACATCATAATACAGAAAATTATCCACGAAAACTGCCCTGATATTCTAGAACAGTGGTTCCCAAACTTTTTTGGCCTACTGCCCCCTTTCCAGAAAAAATATTACTTAGTGCCCCTGGTAATTAATTTTTAAAATTTTTAATAGCAATTAATAAGAAAGAGAAATGCACCTGTGGCCATCACCACCCCCTGGATCTCTGCAGCACCCACCAGGGAGCGGTAGCTCCCACTTTGGGAATCATTGTTCTAGAACAAGAGGGTGAAATAGAGATTAAAAGAATCTACAGATCACATCCTGCATTAAATACACAAATGACTTTTCCCAGGAATGTTATGGCCAAGTTCAAGAGCTCCCAGGTCAAGGAGAAATACTACAAACAGGTAGAAAGAAACAAGTCAGGTATCATGGAGGCCCAGTCAGGATCACACAGGATCTGGCAGCCTCTACATTGTAGGACTGGAAGGCTTGAAATATGATATTCTGGAAGGCAAGGGAACTGGGCTTACAACCAAGAATCAACTACCCAGCAACACTGACTATATTCTTTCAGGGGAAAGTATGGTCATTTAATAAAATAGAAGATTTCCAAGCATTTCTGAAGAAAAGACCAGACTTAAGCAGAAAATTTGAGGCCCAAATATAAAATCCAAGAGAAACATAAAAAGGTAAATAAGAAAGAGAAAAAAATTAAGGGCTTCAATAAATGTCTTATATTCCTATAGGGAAAGATAACTGTAACTCTTAAAATTGTTATTATTATCATAGTAGTTAGAAGAAATATATTTAGATGGTATGGTAATAAGCTCTTCAGGATGATATGTCAAAATTATAAAACTAGGATTTAAAAAGAGGATAATACTAAGAGAAATTGGAAAAGAGAAGTAAAATGGGATGAAATATATCACATAAAGGAGTGCTGTGGGATGAGGGAGAACACTACAATGGAAAGGAGGAAGAGGTTGGTGATAGATAATACTTAAACCTTAGTCTCATTGGAATTGACTAAGAGAGGGAAGAACATCCAGATGCACTAGGGTATAGAATTGTATCTTACACATAGAGTAGTAGAAAGGGAATAAAAAATGGGGTAGGGAGGGGAGTTATACAGGGTAGGGAGAGGTTTGGAGGTGGCAATCAAAAGGCCCTATATAGTATGTAATTAATAGGTGGGACAGGGGCCTTATGCTGGTAATAAGGCTAGTAGGAGGATGGTGCTGGTTGTAAGGATGGAGTGAGCTGTACATGGGCTGGGCTTGAAACTTGTTCACAAATGTAACAAGGATCCAACCCAGGTAACTGAGTGTCCAGAGAAACCTCACTGATTGCCACCAGGCTCCTTTAAAATATCAGGTAACTGGCCCCTTCCCTTCTGAGGAGCAGTTTTCTATTATTTCTATTTCTACTAGCAAAGAGACTGCAGCAAGTTATCACAAGGATTATTCACTATGATCCAGTAGGATTTATACCAAGAATGCAAGGCTGGTTTAATATTAGGAAAACCACCTGCATAATTGACCATACCAACAACCAAACTAACAACAGAAATCACATGATTATCTCAACAGAGGCAGAAAAACCCTTTGACAAAATACAATATTTATTCCTATTAAAAACACTAAAAAGTTTAGGAATAAAAGGGACTTTCTTAAAAATAATAAGCAGCATTTATTTAAAACCATCAGCAAATATCATCTGCAATGGGGATAAGTTAGAAGCCTTTCCAATAAGTTCAGGAGAGAAACAAGGATGCCCATTATCAACACTATTATTTAATATTGTACTGGAAATGCTAGTGCTAGCAACTAGAGAAAAAAAAGAAATTGAAGGGACCAAAGTACGCAATGAGGAAACCAAACTATCACTCTTTGCAGATGATATAGTGGTATACTTAGAGAATCTGAGAAAATCAACTAAAAAGCTAGTGGGAAGAGTTAATAACTTTAGCAAAGTTGCAGGATACAAAATAAGCCCACATAAATCATCAGCATTTCTATATATTTCCAACAAATTCAGCAGCAAGAGTTAGAAAGAGAAACTCCATTTAAAATCACTCTTGACAATATAAAATATTTGGGAATCTATTTGCCAAGCGAAACTCAGGAATTATATGAACACAACTACCAAATATTTTTCACACAAATAAAAAAAGATCTAAACAATTGGAAAAACATTAATTGCTTGTGGGTAGAATGAGTTAATATAATAAACATGACAATCTTACCTAAATTAATTTACTTATTCAGTGCCATACCTATCAAAGTACCAAAAACTTTTTTTATGTAATTAGAAAAAAATTATAACAAAGTTCATCTAGAACAGTGATTCCCAAAGTGGGCGCCACTGCCCCATGGTTGGTGCTGCAGCAATCCAGGAGGGTGGTGATGGCCACAGGTGCATTTATCTTTCCTATTCATTGCTATTAAAATTAAAAAAAAATTAATTTCCAAGGGGCTAAGTAATATTTTTTCTGGAAAGGGGGCAGTAGGCCAAAGAAGTCTGGGAGCCATTGATCTAGAAGAATAAAAGATCAAGAATATCAGGGGAACTAAAAATGTGAAGGGTGGTGGTCTAACAGTACCAGATCTTAAACTGTACTATGATCATCAAAACAGTATGGTACTCAAACATTTTTTTTTTTTTGCCTAAGAGACAGAAATGTGGATCAATGGAATAGACTTAGGGTAAATTACCTTAGTAAGCCAGTGTTCAATAAATCTAAAGATCCCCACCTTGGGGACAAAAACCCACTATTTGACAAAAACTTCTGGGAAAATTGGAAAACTATATGGGAAAAATTAAGTTAAAATCAATATCTCACACCCTATACCAAGATAAATTCAAAATGGGTAAATGATTTAAATATAAAGAAGGAAATTATAAGCAAATTAGGGTAATGTAGAATAGTATACCTGTCATATCTATAGGAAAGGGAAGAATTTAACACCAAGCAAGAGATAGAGAACATTAGAAGATGTTAAATGAATAATTTTGATTATATTAAATGAAAAAAAGTTTTTGTACAAACAAAACCAATGCAACCAAAATTAGAAGGAAAGCAATAAACTGGAGGAAAAAAATTTATAATAAAAATTTCTGACAAAGGTCTAATTTTTCAAATATATAAGGAACTAAGTCACATGTACAAGAAATCAAACCATTCCTCAATTGACAAATGGTCAAGGTATATTAAAGGGCAGTTTTCAGATGAAGAAATTAAAATTATCAATAATCATATGAAAAAATGTTCTAAATTCCTTCTGATTAGAGAAATACAGATCAAAACAACTTTGAGGCACCACTTCACACGTAGCATATTGGCCAATATGACAGTAAAGGAAAATATTAAATTTGGAGGGCATGTGGCAAAATTGGAACACTAATGCATTGCTCATGCAGTTGTGGATTGATCCAACATTCTGGAAGGCAATTTGGAATTATGTCCAAAGGGGTTTAAAAGACTGCATACCCTTTTTGATCCAGCAATCCCACTATTAGGTTTGTATCCCAAAGAGATAACAAAAAAAGGGTTGTACAAAAATATTCATAGCTGTAATTTTTGTGGTGGCAAAAACATTGAAAATGAGTGGGTGTCCCTCAATTGGGGAATGTCTGAACAAATTGTGGTGTATGATGGTGATGGAATACTATTGTGCTATAAGGAATGATGAACTGCTTGATTTTTGTATGAACTGGAAAGATCTTCATGAACTGATATGGAGTGAAATGAGAAGAACCAGGAGACCATTGTACACAGTAACTGAAATATTATGGGACAATCAAAATATACTTTGCTACTAATAGCAATGTGACAATACAGGACAATACCAAGGGACTTATGAGAAAGAATGTTACCCACATCGAGAGAAAGAACTGTGGGAGTAGAAACATAGAAGAAAAATGATTTATCATTTTTTTATATGAGTATAGGATTTTGGGTTTTGGTTTTAAAAGATTATTCTCTTACAAAAATGAGTAATATGGAAATAGATATTGAGTGATAATACATGCATAACCCAGTGGAATTGCTTGTCAGCTCTAGAAGGGGCAGGGAAGAAGGGAGGGAGAGAACATAAATCATGTAACCATAGAAAAAATTCATAAAAATAAATTTAAAAAAGACTGGATGTCCTATAGACATCTCAATCTTAAAAAAAAAAACAGAACTGATACACAGTATTTATTCTGAGATAGAAGGCAAGGGTTTAAAAAAAAAAGAGCTCATGTTCTTTCAGAGTGGGAGAATGCAATATGTATACACATAGGTTCCTAGGATCACAGACCAGAGGTGGAAGAGATGTCATTGGTCATTTAGTTTAATTCCTTCATTTTAAAGACAAAGAAACTAAGGCACAGAGAGGTCAAATAGTTTCCCATATGTTAGTATATATCAGTGATAGTGAAAAAAAAAATTAGGGAGTTGAGGCACTAACAGCAGGTAGAATTAGAAAAAAAGCCTCATGTAGGACATAGTGCTTGAGCTGGGTTTTGTAGGAAATGAAATTTTAAGGGGCGGATCATAGAACTGATCATTGGAAGGGTTTGAATCCTAACTTTGTTATCTATGTGACCTTGGATACATTTGGGCTTCAGTTTCAACTGTAAGGGGGAAAGGAACATTTTAAAGTCCTACTATGTACTAGGCAGTATGCTAAATACTTTACATATATCCCATTTGATCCTTATAATAAGCCTGGGAGATGGGTGCTATTATCATCCCCATTTTATAGTTGAGAAAATTGAGGTAGAAGTTAAATGACTTGCCGTGAGTCACCCAGGTGTCAAGTGTCTGAAGCCAAATTTGAACTCATGTCTTTCAGATCTCTGGAGAAGAAAATATCCTGCCATACCAGTATCTTTGCCAAGAAAACTTCACAGACAGTATGCTCCATAGGGTCATGAAATTATGGACATGGCTGAATGACTGGTAACAATTACAACTTTCAGATCTCAGGTCTAGTCCTCTAGTTACTTTACCACCTAGTTGTGTCTGTGAAACGTGGGTGGTTGGACTAGATTATTGGTGTCAAACTCAAAAAGAAATAGATGATGGGAGCAACGGGAGGAGATGTCTTCAATATTATCTATGTTGTATTGTATTTTCATTTATTTTGTAAAAGTTCCCAATTATATTTTTATTTGGTTCAGTCACATTCTAGAGTTTTGCTCTTTACCTCCAAGTGCCTTTCTTCTAAGATTTTTTCCTATTTTAACTGTATTTACTTGTACTTGCATTGCTGTTTATATTTTATCTTTGTGTTAGAATGTGAGCTCCTTGAGGGCCATGGTTTGTCACTTTTTGCCTTTCTTGTATCCCTATGGCTTAGCACAATGCCTGTTACAAAGAAACTATTAATTAAATGCTTTTGAGTTGACTTATTTGGATTGTATCTAGATTTGACAGTTGTGATTTGACAATGATGCTCAAGCAGGGACATCATTTTCATCATATCCTGGCTGCTAACAGGACAGAATTAGCAGAATAATTCATAGATTCTTATGGTTTCCTCACCATTAGCTATTATATTCCCAAGGCTCACTTCAGGTGCCACCTTCTATAGGAGGTCCAATCTATCTATAGTACTCTTTACTACTCTTCTAAATTACTTTAAATTATGAAAGTTATTATTTTTTGAACTTTATTATGGCACTTATGAACTTTATGTTTTATTAATATTACTTTATATTGTTAACATATTTATTTATCTTTGAGGATACTGCTTCTCCCTAGTAAATGTAAGCTCACTGCTCAAGGATTGTTTAATTTTTATCTAGAAATCTCTAGGACCTAGCACAGTGTTTATCACAAAAAAGGATCCTTTCCCCCTATTTCTCCTTTAAGTACATTTTATTCATATTTTCTATTTCTTGCACCACTAGAGTTATCCCAATAGCCTCCTCTTCCTTTTAAAGAGCCATCCCATAGGAAAAATATTTTTTTTTAGAAAGAGGAAAAAACCCCAAATTGTACAACTCTGTTCAATACGTAAGAAAAAACACGTGCAATATAGAACATCGGTGGACCTCCTACCTCCATAGAAAAGGTAAGTTGGGAATTTCTTCTATATAGTAGGTTCTTAATGATTAATAAACTGAATTGAAGATTTTTTTTAGGGTTGAGGTGGTACAAAGATAAATTAAAAAAAGACATTTTCAAGTTTGTACAAAGGGTGGAAATCCTTGACTCCCTGGTTATTTCACACACACACACACACACACACACACACACACACACACACACACCAAATTACTTATGTGTTTACTTTCTTTAAGATGGTTCTTCTTTTAGAATTTCTTTGTTTTGAAGACAATCTAGAAAGAGACTGTGACAAAGAGACAGGAATGCAAGTGAATTTTAGCATATCTTGGAAAGACCTTATTTTAGAAGCTTGAGCAAGAATACTACTGACTCAACACTGCAGAAATGATGAGTCCTACACATTTCGGCACTGCAATCAGATCACAGAGTAAGGCTTGCATTGTGTTTCAAAACTTCCACAGAGCTAAGATTTCATTAATGTGGGTCATCCCTAGAACTGTACTACTTATAACAACTCACCCACCCACCTCTTCTATGCCAGTCAGACCACAACTGCCCATTTAATTCTGGGCACCAATTTTAGAAAGGACTTTTAATTGATAATCTGAAGAATGTCACAGAAAGGACAAACTGAATGAGTTCTTTACTGTTTCTTGGCTAAAATGTTCCATCTTTCAACTCTGGGCATAATTCCTGGCTGTCTTTCATGCATGAAATGCCTCTACTTCCTTATTCCCTTCAAATTCCTGTTAAAATTTCACCAACTTGAAGCCTTTCCAGTCCTCTTTAATTTTAGTACATTTCTTCTGTTGAATATTTCTAATGTTTTATCCTGCATAGAGCCTGTTAGTATTTAATTGTTTACAAATTATCTCTCCTGTTAGATTGTGAGCTCCTTGAAGGCAGAGATTTATATCTTTTTTACTTTTTTACTTTCTTTTGCATCCTTGAGTATAGTTAGCAGTGTCACATCAGAGGCACTTAATGAATGTTTTTTGACTTACCAAATATTCTTGAAATTGTGCCAAATGAGAATATGCTGAAGAAATCAGTGGGACAGGATACAACAAACAAAAGATTATTAAAAAGATTATTAGTAACCTTATGTTTGACAAAAGCATAGGTCCAGGTTTTGGGGATAAGAAATCATTATTTGGTAAAAATTATTGGGATAGTTGGAAAGTAGTATGGCAGAAACTAAAGATAGAGAAATATCATTCTCCATTCATTAAGATAAAATCAAAATGGATATGTGTTCTATACATAAAAGGAAATATAAGAAAATTAGAAGAACAGGGAACACATTACTATCAGATTTGTAAACAGAAGAATTTATGAGTCAACAAAAGATGAAGAGCATTGTGAGATGTAAAATGGATAATTTTAAATTAAATTGAAGCTTTTATACAAATAAAACAAATGCTGCCAAGATTAGAAAGAAAGCAGAAAATTGAAAAAAAATTATAGGAAGCCTCTCAGACAGAAGTCATATCTAAAATATGTAGAAATTTCTGTCAAATTTATAAAATAAGAGCCATCTGCCAATTGATAAATGGACAATAGATATGAACAATTTTTGGATGAAGGAATCAAAAACACATAGATTTGTGAAAAATGCTATAAGTTACTACTGATGAGAGAAATGCAAACCAAAATAATTCTGAGACATTATCTCACACCTATCAGATTGGCTAAAACAAAAAGGCAAAATGAGAAATGTTGAAGGGGATTTGGAATAATAGGGACACTAATACACTGTTGGTGAAGCTGTGAACTGATCCAACTATTTTGAAGAGCAAATTTGGAATTACATCGAGAAAGTTATAAAACTATGTATATCCTCAGAACTAGCAATGCTGTTGGTAGTTCTGTTTTCCAAGGAGATAAAGGAAAAAGGGAAAGAACCCATATGTTCCAAAATATTCCTAGCAACTCTCTTTGTGGTAGCAAAGAACTGGAAATTGAGGAGATGCCCATCAGTTGGGGAATGGCTAAACAAATTGTGACATATGATTGTCATGGAGTACTTCTGTGCCATAAGAAACAACAAGCAGGCTATTAAAAAAAACAGCTTGGAAAGAACTACATGGGATAATGAACAGCGAAATGAGTAGAACCAAGAGAACATTATACATAGCTACAGATTTAATGCTTGAAGAATAACTCGTGAATGTTACCTCTAGAGAATGAACTGAAAAATGGAAACATGAAATACATAATTTATATATACATATCTGTCTCCCAGATGATGCCTTCGATGATTCAGGGAGGAAAAGGAGGGGATGAAACACTTGTAAATAAATTCTATTAATTAAAAAAAAGAAATGGAGTAAAAAAGTAGGAAAAAGGATATGCTGAAGAAACTGGGGTGTTGTTTTACCAGGAAAATTAGAAGTTCACGAGTGGGGGCAGTTGTGGAAGAGAGAGATAAGAGCTTTCCTCAGGCATTTGACTTGTCTCTTATTTGGAAGAGGCTTATTCTTCTTGGGCCCAGAGGGAAGAGCAAAGAACAAAGTCTAGGCTCAAAGTCAGGAAAACCTTCTTAACAATTAGAGCTCTCCAACAACAGAATGACCTACCCTCAGGGGTTGTTAGTTTCTCCTCACTGGATTGGGAATGGATGCCTTCTTGTCAGACATATTATTCTTTTTTAGATAAAGGCTTGATGTCTTTTCTAGCTATGTGACTCAGTGATTCTAAGATTCTTATTTTCTGGTAACTCCTGTAATTCATATTCTCTCATAAATCCTGGATAGAATATCATCACTGTCATCATTACGTATATGATACTTTGAGATTTCCAAAGCACTTTTACATATGTTATTTTATCCTCACAACAATCTGTGAGAGAGGTGCTATTATTATACCCATTTTATTGTTGTAGAAACTGAGGCGTAGAGAAGTTAAATGACTTGCCTTGGATAACATAACTAGAAAGAGTCTGAGGCAGAATTTGCAGTTGGTTCTTCCTTACTTCAAGTCCAATACTCTTTAAATTATACCATAGTTTCTGCTCCATAGATATGTACAAAGAAGAGAAATTCATCTTTTTATGCACAGAAAACATGAAACTAAATAATGGGACCTGATGATCAGAGCCATTTTAAATCATTTGCCATTGACCATTTGGTTGCACAGGCTCTTTTCCAATTTAAATTTTGGTTCTTTTTGTTCATTTCTGGACATAATCTATATTCACTTCTACTAGATATCCAGCAAGTCTTTCATTATTACAAAGAAAAATAGTTAAACAAAATCAATCACCTCAGCAACCATATCTAACAGTATAGATCACATAGACCTTTGAAAGCCTTAGTTTGTAGTACAGTGGAAAAACTGCTAGATTGGAGTCCAAACATTTGGGTTTGAATCCCACGTAGGCTATTGAGTAGCTGGATGACTTTAGACAAATCATTTAATCTGTTTAGGTCTTAATTTAGACTCCTCTTCCTTAAAATCAGGTTGTTGGTGAGCTAACTTCTAAGGTAATTTCAGTTTTTTAAAATCTGTGATCCCATGAACTTCTGTTATTATATTATAGTCACATCATTCTGGTTTGTTTATCTACATTCTGGGTCAACAGAGACACCCCAAATGTTTTTTTCCCCTTGAAAGCACCAGGAACATATAGAAACAGAAAGAAAATTCAGCTGTTCTCCTAAGGGGGAGTGGTAGGATTTCCTAATTTCCTTTTAAACTCAGCTTTGCTAATCTCATTCTCTTCTCCCCAGCTCCTAAATGCCTCTCTCCAAAAATTATCTTACATTTATCTTGTATATGTTGTGCATGAGAAGCAAGTCCCATAGTGAGATGATTTCAGTCAAGAAAAATTGAATTGAATTCTCCCTCTGACACAGCTTAGCTTTTAAGTCACTTAAACTCTCAGTGCCCCAGGTAACTTTCCAAGTTGAAAATTTACAATAGAGATTTGATGCCTGACATTGTTAGATGTGATTTCTTCATTGGGAGTTCTCCATACCAATGAAATGACAACTTCAGTCTTAAATATACAAATGATTGACATGAAATACTATTAAGTTGTAAGAAACAATAAAGGAGAAGCCCGTTATGTTCCATTGTACCACAATGTATCAGCCTCTGTGTATATGGTTCTCCTGGTTCTGCTCCTTTCACTGCATCAATTCCTGGTTGTTCCAGTTCACATGGAATTCCTCCAGTTCATTATTCCTTTGAGCACAATAGTATTCCATCACCAACAGATACCACAATTTATTCAACCATTCCCCAAATGAAGGGCATCCCCTCATTTTCCAATTTTTTACCACCACAAAGAGCGTGGCTATAAATATTTTTGTACAAGTCTTTCCCCCTATTATATCTTTGGAGTACAAACCCAGCAGTAGGAACCATGATTAAATAAATTAATATATACATTTCATATGTACTTATTTTGGAGTAAACTCTTATGTGTACATATTATCTTTCCCTATAGAATATAAGCTTTCTGAGGGCAAGAACTGTTTCATTTATCTTTGTGTCCTTAGCAACCAGCACAATATCTGACTCACATAATAGATCCTTAATAATTGCTTATTGATTAATGAATTCAAGACCTTCCTCAAATTTCTTTTTCTTCCCATTGCCTGCCTCAAAGTTAGAGGCAGGGGCTGTGAATCATTACACTACTGGCAGGAAGCCCATATCTCTCTCATTATTGCAAAGAGAACTTTATCCTGACTGGGAATATTTGCTGAAGCAGAAATAACTCTTTCTCCTGACTCCATGGGAGGCTTTTCTTTTCCTCACCAGAGGGTCTCTGAGCTCCTGCAGAGACCATAGCTTTGCAGTATAGATGGTGCTTCCAAATCATCTCATTTACTCTTTTTCCATTGGGTCTGTGAGTTGGCCCAAAGTCCATCAAGAGGTTCCAACTCATTTTGGAAGACCAGATTTTTGCCTTGATTCTGAAGCCTTTCCTTTATTAAGGCACTAGCTTTTAAGTGAATAATTATTCTTATTGAAAAGTCCAACTTTTCTCTGGGCCCTTCAAATGTCTCCTTTTTAACTGGGAATGATTCCATCATATCCCTTGCTATTTTATCCCTCATTTGCTTTCCTGTACGTGGTGGGCATCTTTGGGAACTGCTGGGCTTCCCACATGCAGCAGCTAAGTTTAGAGTCTCTGAAGACTTGGGAACTGTCACATAAGCAACTTGGAAGCCATGCTGTGTCTGCAAAAACCCAGAAAAAAAGGAGAAACCTGAAGGGCTTGCCAGGAGTGTAGGTGGAGAATAGATTCCCTCACATATCATGGTTGTAGGGTGCTGAAAGGCAAGAATCTGCCCCACCTTCCTAGTGTCTTCTATACTTATCTGCTTCATGCCTAGAAAGTCTACAATTAGGATCTTAGAATGGTTTAGAGGTTCAGTCATTCCTTCAACATTCAACAAAGATTTGTTAGAGAAAGGCTTGTGGTATAGTGGCTAGAGGGCTGGCTTTAGAATCAGAAAGTTGTTAATTCACATCATGGCTCAGACACCAACAGTGGAACCTTGGACAAGTCATTTTACCTCTGCTTGCCTCAATTTCCTCATATGTAAGATAAGATTATGCTTAGTTTCTAAAATCTTTTCTGGATATGATCTGGAATCCTATTGAGCATTTGTTGTTGCCTTCCTCTGGTTTTCTTTACCTGATCAATGCCCTTCCTAAATTGTGGTCAGAAAGGGGAAGAAGAGAAGAGAATAAGCATTTATCTAGGACCAACAATGCGCTAGGCACTATACTAAACAGTTTACAAATAGATCTCATTTGATTCCTACAACAAACTCTGAGAGGTAGGTGCTGTCATTATCTCTCTTTTACAGATGAGGAAACTGAATCTAGAAAAGGTTAAATGACTTGGTCAAGGTTGTACAACTAATAAGTGCTTAAAGTCATATTTGAGCTTAGGTCTTCCTGATGCCAAGTAGCTAGGAGGGGAGATAGATGGAGGGCCAGGCTTGGAATCAGGAGGTGGCATGATCCTGGACAAGTCACTCAACCCTGTTTGATTAAATTCTTCATTTGTAAAATGAGTTGGAAAAGAAAATGGCAAACCATTCCAGTATCTTTGCTGAGAAAATTCCAAGAGAGATGACAGAGTCACATATTGAAAAATGAACAACTTCCTGGCATCAGACTCACTATGTCACTAATTGCCTCTAACAGAAGAAAATTTAGCACCCCAGTTGTGGTCTAACTAGGCAGAGTCCTTTGAGATTCTGACGTCCCTGATCTTAAACGCTATACCCTCATTAACACAGCCCCAAATTACTTTAGATTTTATGGCTACTATATAGCACTCAGATTGAGGTGTTTGCTAAAAGTCCAAGATACTTTTGAGATGAATAGAGCATTCACAAATCAACAATCTAGGGAATCCCACTGGTGTACCTCTATTCTTTCCACTGATGTAGATGTCAACTTCTCTATCAACTTACTAGATTTTTTTTTTCCTTTCTAGAATTGCTGTGGCTAAAAAAATTCTTTTTAGTCTATTTGAGTACTTTTGTTTTATTTATTACTGTTACTTAGCCTACATGGCCACAGTTTCCTCATTAGTAAAATGATAGCCTCTGAAGTCCCTTCCATCTCTAGTGCTATGGTCCTCTACTTTGTAACCATCGCCCCCAGTTCCTCCTTTACTTACTGTAATCTGGCTTCTGATTCTACCACTTGACTGAAATTTGAAGACCTTAATCTTCCCTAAAAGGTTCCAAATAATCCCTAGCCCCTAAATTTAGTTCTCTTAGATGTCATCATCAAAATTGTTGACCCCCTCTTCATTCTGGAAACACTCCTCTTCCTTGGTTTTGGTGGCATTCCATTCTTCATGTTCTCCTCCTTCTTTGATTATATTCTTTTAAATTTTTTGCTAGCTCTTATTTCTGCTACTTGCCCCTAAATTTACTTTTATATAGACCCCATCTTTGGATTCTTTTCTCTTCTGATTATAATTTCTATGAATATGATCCCAAATTTATTTCTACGTGGGTACCTAGATGCATATTTCTAGCTGAATACTGGATTGCTTCACTAGTTTGTCTTGCTGGCTCTTCAAATTAAAAATGACCCAAGTAGAACTCACCACCTTTTTTCTGTGGCAGACTAGTGACATTGCAAAAATGCTGCATGACAGCTTGGAGAGTGTTGGCTGAGTGTCAAAGGAGAGTCTTTTTGGGATATGAAACATGCCTAGAGATACAAAAGGATGAAAAATATGGGGGCAGAATCAGTGTTCAATAAGAGAGGTCCTATAACAAGGCATTAAGAGAAGGAGGCTGTCATAGGCTCATAGTTCTTGAGTTAGAAAGGACCGCAAGGGCCATCTCGACTCCTTTGTTATTTTATAGATAGGAAACAGCCTAAGAGAACTTAAAAGACTTGCCTAATTTCTTAAAAGGAATCAAGATGTAGGGTCTCTGGCTGTTGGAAGCAATATTTGCATGTCCACAGTACAAGGAATTTTCTGGTAGTTGTTGCCACCAGCCCAGCTAGTAGGGTTTCTATTGACTTGTATTTGTGCTAACAATATGGCCTGGTTATCCCCTAAGGCCCATTATTCCTTCTGACTTCTCCATTTCTGGTAATTACACCATCATTCTTCCAGCCACCCATGCTCAAAACCTCATAGTTATCTTTGATTTATCCATCTCCTTCACTCCTGGTAGTGGATCTGATGTCGAGTTCCATCAATTCTCTCTCCTCAATATTTCTCCTATCTTACCCTTTGCCCACCTTCTTAGTTCCATCATCACCATCATAATTCAGGACCTCATTACTTCTTGCCTGGATGAATTCAATAGCTTTCTGTCTCTGTCTCTGTCTCTGTCTCTGTCTCTGTCTCTGTCTTTCTCTCTCTGTATCTCTCTCTCTCTCTGTCTCTCTGTCTCTCTCTCTTCCCTCCACTCTCTGTCTTTGTCTTTCTGTCTCTATCTCTATCTCTCTGTGTCTTTCTCTCTCTCCATCCATCTCTGTTCCTTCCTCCTTCTCTGTCTCTCTCTTTGTCTCTCTGACTCTGTCCCACTGTATCGGTCTCTGCCTCTAACTCTCCCTATCTCTCTCTCTGCCCCTCTTTCTGTCCATCTCTGCCTCTCACTGTCTCTTTTTCTCTGTCTCTGTCTGTCTGTATCCTTTAATTTATTCAGCAAGCAGCTGCCAGATAAATCTTCTTAATGTGCAACTCATATCATGTAACTTCCATATTCAGAAACCTTCAGAATCTTGCCATCCACTAGTTGTATAATAAAACACCATCTCCTTAGCCATTCAAGGTCCTGAACAGTTTGGCTCCAATCTACCTTTCCAGCTTTGCTTTTCTGCCCTCCTCTTCACATATGCTACAATAGAATCAAGTTCATTCAATCAAGGCAACATTTATCATTGTTGTTGTAATTGTTATTGGCATTTATTAAGGACCTACTATGTGCAAGACACTCCAGCTGAAATACATTGCTCTCTATGCCCTGAACACTCATATTCTGCCCTTTTTCTGTACCTTTCCCTTGTAATTTCCTATGCCTGGAGTACCTTGGCTTCTCATCTTTGCCTAATTAATCCTTCAATGAATGAATGAATGAATGAATGAATGAATGAATGAATGAATTAAAAATATCATTTAAGTACTTATGTGCCATGTACTTTGGAAAGAGGTAGAGGTAATAATAGCTAATGTGTATCCAGAACTTTAAATGTTATTTCATTTGATGAAATGATGGGGTTTTGTTGCTGTGTTGTCAGTCTTTTGTTTTCAAAGGGGACCAATAAAATCATGGGGATGATGTCTCATGTGTGATTGGATTGAAGGAATGTAGAGTTGCTCAAAGTCATCCACCTCCCTCTCTCTTTTTCAGGGTCATCAAAATCCAGTGGGTGGACAAAAGTCAGGATGACTGGCAATGGTCTGGGATGCAGTGGATGACCTTGGAATCTTCCACATCTAACGATGCTCTAAATGCTCTGCAGTGCCTACTTTAGCCTCCTTCACAGCCACAGGAACAAATTGTTCTCATCTCAAAAGACATCAGTAGAAATCTTCACATGCCTGGAGTAGACATCTTCTAACTCACTGATGGGTTTGAAACCTG
Organism: Gracilinanus agilis; assembly: GCF_016433145.1. Lineage (NCBI taxonomy): Eukaryota > Metazoa > Chordata > Mammalia > Didelphimorphia > Didelphidae > Gracilinanus > Gracilinanus agilis. The sequence continues at coordinate 24,759,663 of NC_058130.1, read as the reverse complement.
CCAGTTACCCTCAACCTGGTTTAACTCATCTGCCAAGACAGTTTTACCAGGATGTTGCTATTGAAATCTCAGGGGTGCTCATGGAGGACTAGCACTGCTGAGGTGAAGGTTTGCTGAATCCTCATCAGGGCTACTCATCCACTTTTTGTGTCCACCTTTTACTAACTCTCACTCTCACACGTAGATGAGATTTTAGTTGAGATTTGAAGGAAGCCAGAGAAGCCAAGTGGTGGAGAACATTCCTGGTATGGGGAGCCAGTCAGAGATAATACCCAAAGTCAAGAGATGACTGATGAGAGATAGAACAGCCAGAAAGCCAGTGACATTGGATCCAAGTACATGTCAGAGAGCAACCTCACAGACTTGCTATGCAATGGTCACCTAACCAGCGCTAGAGGGGGGTATATTGTCCATCTCAAGCTGCCTATTCTCTTCTTCAGAAGACTGGAAAGGTAGGAGGGCTCTAGTTTATGAGGGCTTTGATTATCAAGTAGAGGTTTTGGTATTTGATCCTAATAGCAATAAATTGGAGTTCATTGGGTGAAGGGGTAACATGGTTGGACCTGAGCTTTAGGAATGATCTTCATTTTATGGAAAAGGATGCCAAGTCTCAAGAGGCTGGATGACTTAACCAAGGTCACACAACTAGTAAGTTTCTGAGAAAGGATTTGAACTCAGGTCTTTCTGATTGTACCTCTAGGGTTGCATCTACTACACTACCTAACAGTCTCACTATACAAATACAAAAAAACCCAAAACAAAACAAGATAGTCCCTACCTTTGAAGACTTTATGTTCTAGAAAAAAAACATGTGTAGAAGAAGATGGTGGTCAAGTAGAGGTGATCTGAGAAGTCACAGGGATGACAAGTGGAGCCATATGTAGGGTGACCGATTGACTGTTGATATCCCTGCTGTACACTCCAGAGGAGGGGTGAGAGCAGAGTCAGGAAGAAATGTTTTAGTGTGAGCTAGAGTGTATGTTCTGGGACTAAAAGTGCAGCGACATGGGATAGCATAAAGTCAGCCAGAGTACTACACCCTGGAGGTCTGTGTCAAACTAGAAAAAGGCATTAATACTACACCAAAAGACCAGCTCTTCTAGGAAGCCTTCCCTGATTTCCTTTCATCAAGAATTGATTCCTCTTTTCTCTGAATTCACCAGATTTTGTTGTATCTTCTCTAGTACATACCTCATGCTCTTCCATGTATTAGGGGTCTTTGTGGCTTATTTTATTCCTCTCCAAAAGACTAAAATTCTCCATAAAGGCAGAGACTGTGTTTTACTCATCTTTGTATTTTCCTGTGTCTGGCAAAGAGCTTTGATAAAAACAAAAGGACTCAATAAATGTTCTCTGGCTAAATGTATGAGCGAAGAATCAGGGGGATGACGAGTACTTGGATTAGCATGTTAAATGGAATGAACCACAATGGAGAGACATTGAGTGTGGGATCACATCCAGAAGCTGGAAGTGACCTTAGAGGTCTTCCAAACAGCCAGTGTGTTCTCCAATAGGTAGAACACTGGGCTAGGAGTTAGGAGTTTTACATTCTAGTTGTGGTTGTTTTACTCACTCTGTGATCTTGGGAGAGTTACTTAACTTATCTGTGCCTCAGTTTACTTATCTTAAAAATGATCCACAGGAATTTATGTCCAAGCACTGTGCTAGGGCATGGATACAAAACCAAAGAGGAGAAGACCCTTCCTTCAAGTAGCTTATGGTCTAACCAAAGATAATAACTTACCTACCTTACTTATCTCACAGCCTTGCTATGCAATGGTCACCTAACCCAAACTAGAAGGTGCTATACTGACCGTCTCAAGCCGCCTGTTCTCTTCTCTCAGGATCTTTATCAGTAGAAGGAGTTTCCTCATCTGGAGCTCACTTCCACCATTGAAATTGCGAGTACGGGGAAATGCCAACAGCAAAACCCCAAATCCTCCCCTTTCAAAACACCCCATTTCAGAAGAACACCACACGTGGAGTCCAAAGATCGGGGTTCTCATCCCGACTCCGTTACTAATCTCTGCAGAACGGCAGGCAAGTCTCTTGCTCCCTCTGATCCATAAATTCCAATTCCAGGATGGAAAGAGAGTCGACTGAATGATTCCTCAGGGCCTTTCTGACTCCTAAACCCCTTCCCTTTCCCTCTCCCAGTCTTGGCACCATCTTAGCCTCCTTGTCTTTCTGGGAGCTGTCAAAATGAACTCTGTTAACGCCACGAGGGCGTGTTGCGAAGTGGGTTACCAGCAAAAGGCTTCACTCTCCGCCTGTTCTCAGCACCTTGGAAAGCCTCCTCCAGCGCTCAGCTGTGCCGGCAGAGCATGTTAATTTCAGCCCCATTTATTATCACCAGCAAATGAAAATTTTGAGCCCGTCCAATGTACCCTTGATGTGCGAATATAGAATTTGACAATTGCAGGTGAAGCCGCCTCCCATTTTTGCACCTCCATCGTCAAGTCCCTCATTACATGCTTTCCTTTCCTTTTATTTATTCTTATCTGTGATTGAAGATATTTCCTCCATTCTATTTCTTCTTGGCCCTTTCCACTGAATGATCACTGATGCCTTTATCAGTGATTTAAAAAAAAAAGAGAGAGAGAATATATTTTCCTTCTCCTTGTTTGGAAATCCTTGCCACCTGGCCCCTGCCTATTTTCCCAGACTTACTGTTCATTACACAGCTCCATTCATACTGTGACCCAGTCAAAATGATCTTTTTAACTGTGGCTTGTATTATTATATGGGACACTCCGTCCCTCACCTTCGTACTTTTAACTGGCTGATCCCCAAACTGTAAAGGACTTACTCTTAATCTTTATCTTACAGAATCTCTAATTTCCTTTGAGACTTAGCTCAAACTTCATTTTCTTACATGAGGCTTTTTTTTTTTTATCCACCAGCTGCTAGGGACTCTTTCTATCACTTTATAACTACTTAGCGCATACATAGGTGTTGGTGTGTGTACTTTCAATGGCAACTAGGTTGTATAGTGGATAGGATGCCTGACCTGGAGTCAGGAAGAGTTCAGTTCAAATCTGGCCTCTGATACTAGCTGTGTGACTCTGGGCAAGTCACTTAACCTATTGGCCTCAGTTTCCTCATCTGGAAAATGAGCTGGAGAAAGAAATAGCAAGCCACTCTAGTATCTCTGCCAAGAAAACCCCAAATGAGATGACAAAAAAAAATCAGACATGATTGAGGAACAGAAAAAAAAAAGTATGTATGTTGGGGGGGATATGTGTATAATCATGCACATATACTTTCCTTTACCTACCTTATAAATCCCTTGAGGGCAAGACTGTCTTTGTATCCTTAGCACCTCCCACAGTACCTGATGTTTTTGTTATGGTTTGGTCACTTCAGTTGTGTCTGATTTTTCTTGACTCCATTTGGAGTTTTCTTGGCAAAGATAGTGGAGTGTTTTGCCATTTCCTTCTCCAGTTCATTTCATTGATGAGGAAAATGAAGCAAACAGGGTAAGTGACTTGCCCAGGGTCACACAGCTAGGATGTGTCTGAGGTACGATTTGAACCTTCCAAAAGAGTGTCCCTGACTCCAGGTCCAGCATTCTATCTACTGCACTACCTAGCTGCCCGAGTTGGCATGTAGGTACTGGTTAATAAATTTTTGTTGATTGACTAAAGGTAAAAGATTTAAAATTTTTTGAGGGTCTTTTGTGTGCGAGGTACTGTGCTAGGTACCCAAGTTACATCACTGCACTGCCTATAAGCCTTGTTTTATTATTTTTTTTACAACCTCACCTTCTGTCTTAGTGTCAATCCTTGACAGAAAAATGGCAAAGGCTATGCAATTGGGGTTAAGTATTTGCTCAGGTTCACATAACTAAGAAGTTCATGAGACCACATTTCAACCCAAGACATTCCAACTCCAGCCCTGGTGCTCTATCCACTGGACTACCACAGCCTCAGGTTTTTAATGGTCAAAGTGCAATAGAGACAATAGGAAATGGTACACGGGTGGACAAGACCGTAGGGTCACTGGTCTAGAGTTTGAGGGGACCTTAAAGATCATCCAGTTCACCCCTTTTATGTCATAGAGGTGGAAATTCAGGCTCAGAAATGACAGGTTATTTGCCCCACATAACACAGGCTGAGATTTGAACCAAGACCCTCTGACTTCAAATGCACCATCCTATCCACTGATTCAGTCTGTCCCCTTGCCTCCAAGGTGGAGCAGTACACACTGTCGCAAAGTAACAAAACATAAGTATTAGATGAAAAGCTTCTGTCTCCTTCTACTTGTAAAACATGGTTTCTTCCAATCCCATTGCCTGGAATAATTTCCTGACTTCTCAGTCATTATGTTCTTTACTTCAATATGGCCAGCCCAGTTGCCTAAAGGCAGTTCATTCTGTAGCAAATCTTTCCATTTTGTGACATTATCACCCTTGCTTACAGAATGGTATTATTGCCTTCTGCACCTTCTCTGTTTGTCCCAGCCTAAGGCCTGGTAGTGTCTGCCAAGGCAAGAGTTCTGAGGTTTTATTATACCTTCATTACCCCTGGGAAAGCTGGGAGTCAGACAATAAGGTGAAAAGAGGGGGAAGAAGAGGGAGGAGGAAGGAGGGAAGAGGAGAGGGCACAGAGAGAAAGAGGAAATGGAGAAGAGAGACAGAGAGACAGAGATAGAGATAGAGACAGAGAGACAGAGAGACAGAGAGATAGAGAGAGAGACAGAGAGACAGAGAGAGATTAGGAAAGGTGGGCAGAAATAGGAAAATGTGAGGAGAGACAGATCAGAGATGGAAACAGAAAGGGGAGGAAAGAAAGGAACAATATCATTCATCTATGTATCTATGTGTCTATACATATGTATCTATGTATCTCTATATGTACATATCTATGTGTTTATCCACCTCTCTCTGCCTATCATCTATCTATCTATCTATCTATCTATCTATCTATCTATCTATCTATCTATCTATCTCTCTGCCTATCATCACTCTCTCTTTCTCTCTATCCATCCATCTCTGTCTGTCTATCTATCTATCTATCTATCTATCTATCTATCTATCTATCTATCTATCTATCTATCTATCTATCTATCTATCCATCCATCCATCAATCCATCCATCCATCTATATATCCTGTCTAACTGTCTGTTTATCCTATTCCTTTTAAATCAGATGTACCTTCATTAAGTAGCTTTCTGTATTGTGAATCCCCAGAATATCAGCCATACTCCATATTTAAGGATAAGGACCAAATACTCTGCAACTTCATATAGCAATAAATTGTGAATGCTTCTCTGTTTTATGTTATTCATTTTATTTATGCACTAAAATTTATTTTATGATAAACTTAACAACAATTTCAATAAAAATTTCATATAGACAAGTGAAATTAGGAATGAAATTATACATTAAACCATAAATGTCAAACTACTTAGAGTTTGCTAAAAGGAAATAATATATAAACATATACTTCAATAAAATAATAGCAATATTTTTATTATTCATTTTCTTGATCTTTCCCATGAAGCTCAGTCAGAGGGGGATGACTACAGTTCTTTGCTGAATAGAATAGAAAGATAGATTCATAGATCTAAAGGGAAAAGGAACCCCAAAATTCACATATGTTAGTTGCCTTGTCTTGCAGATAAGGAAACTGAGGTATAGAGACTTTAATTAACATGCACAAAGTCCCCTAGGTGGTAAGTGGCAAAGTAAAGATTTACTATTTCAGAGGCTCAGGTATATTGTTATGTGTCTTACACATCTGCCGTTAGCCTGAGATGTATGCTTTGGGTCCTGTGCAGCAACTCTGTACAAATGTGACTCTAGAATCGTAGAAACAGAAAATTTCACAGTTGAAAAAGGGTTCAGAAGTCATCTAATATAGGTCAAGTGTAAGCTAGAATTCTAGCCATAGTATAACATTCTGGAAGTCTCCCCTTGAAGTCTTTCAGAGATGGGGGACTCACTACTTACTAAGGAAGTCATTTGGAAAATTGTCAAGGGTCATGAGAACTTACTGTTTAATTTTCAGGATAAGTATTTATACCTAGGAAATTGGCAAATACAATAAATCAGGGCTCTTTTGTTTTGTTTTATTGATTGCCTAGAGTTTAAAAAGTGATGGAGATAATATTAATAATGCAGCTTAAATTTAGAAGTTTTAACAGGCTCTTTTAGAAAGTCAGTTGTTAAACCCAGCACATCTCTGGCTATAATTTTTAGGAAGTTTTTCTTGATATCAGATCTGATTTCTCTTCCTCTTGCCATCCCCAAATGCTAGTATTCTTTCCCTCTTCAAATTTCTTTGTACTTAATGTATCTGTGACTATGCTGTATCCTCCCAGTAGAATGTAAACTCCTTGAGGGCTGGGATTGTTTAGTCTAGCATACCATATAGCATTGTGAAGAGGAGCTGAATGCAAATGGTTCTTGCTTGAATTAAAAAATTGTCTTCCTGTAGCCTTCATCCACTAATCCTTATTCTGCCTTTTGGGGATGAGCCACCCAAAAGTAATTCATCTTCAGTATGATGTAATTCACTTATTTGAAGACAGTTAGGATATCCTATCCCCCCTTATTCTTTTCTCCAGACATTGTTGCTTGATTGCTCAAACAAGTTCCATTATGGCACTTTTTCTTGTTTCACCTCTGCCCTACTCCCTCTGACACCATGCTGATTGCCCTGGATCTGGATATACTCTAACTTGTGACCATACTTTTCTAAATGATGCCCAGAATTGAAAGCAGAACTCTAGATGTGGCTACCCAGAGCTGAGAAGGGTAAAACCTTTTCCTTTCTTCTTCTACATCCTAGGTGGTACAGGGACTAGAGTGCTAGTCTTGAAATAAGAAGGACCTAAGTTCAAATCTGGCCTCAGACACAAGCTGTGTGACCCCAGTCAAGTAACTGTTTGCCTCAGTTTCCGCATTTGTAAAATGAGAAGGAGAAGGAAATGGCAAACCACTCTAGTATCTTTATCAAGGAAACCCTAAATGGAGTCAAGAAGACCTGGGTATAACTAAATTGACTAAGTACATTTGTTACCACTTACCATAAGGAACTCACCAACTAAGTTCAGTTTCTAAAAGGCATGCATGAATGGTAATGTCAAAGCAAGGAGATAGATGGCAGACTGCCAGAACCATTTAAGAACAAGAGGAGAACTAGAAATCAGAGTGATCTGAGCCTAGAGAAGAAAGCAAAGGCCAATACAAAGGTATCTACTTCGATTAGCTGTATTCCAGAAAAAGGAGAGATCAAAGAAAGAGGGTTCATCCCTGTCCAGAGTGTATGGAATGATGGATGACACCTGAAGATGAAGAGAAGGCAGAGCTCTTCATTACTTAGTTTGCTTCTCTCTTCTCTATCAAGGAGAATGACTTTTGTACTGAGGAATCATATTCTGGCTTCCAACACAAAGGTAGGGACATAGGGATGCTAAAGATACATCTAATCTACTTGATATTAGTAAAGTATCAGATACAACCTCTTATGCTATTTTTACGAAAAGATGGAGAGATATAGGCCAGATGATAGTACAATTGGGTCAGTTTGGAACTGGTTGGATGACTGGACGCAAAGAATAGTCATGAGTGATCCAGTGCCAGCTAGTCAGGTCTCAAGCAGAGAATTACAAAAATCTGTTCATTGCCTTGGACCATGGATTGGAAATGAGAGAACCAAATAACTAGCATGGAGTTGAAAGGTAGGGAGATAACAAAGAGGCACATTGTTTCTCTTGATGCTCAACACCTGGCCCAGATGAACTACATCTTTGGGTCCTGAAAGAAATGGTAGATGTGAGGGCTGAGTCATTGTCAGTGAACTTTGAAAGACTGTAGAGGGCAGGAGAGGTATTGTGAGACTAGAGGAGAACAAATATCCCCATTTCCACCAAAGGAAGAAAGTGGAATTTCAGGAATGAAGGCCAGGGAGCTTTACATCTATTTCTGGCAAAATTACAGAGCATAAAATGAAAGAGAGAGTTGGTGTCTGTCTAGAAAGGAAGCATGTGGTGACAGAGCCAGCATGGCTTCATCAAGAACAGACCATGCCAGACTAACCTCATTTCCTTTTTTTGGATCCATTACTAGACTGGTAGCACATGAGGATACTGAAGATAGACATAACCTACCTAGATATTAGTGAAGCATCTAATAAATCCTCTTATACTATTTTTGTGGAAAAGATGGATAGATGTGGACCAGATTATAGTATTGTTGGGTCGATTTGGAAGGCTGGATCTAAAGAGTAGTTATTAGTGGTCCAATGTCAGTCTTGTAGGTCCCAAGTGGAGTGTTCCAAGAATCTGTGCCTGGCCTTGGGCCATGGAACGTTTTTATGAATGACTTGGATAAAGGCATAGATGGCATGCTTATCAGATTTGTACATGACATAAAGATGGGCAAGGCAGAACACTTGCGAAAGGATTTTTCAGGATTTAAACAGATCTTGACAAGCTAGAACATTAGACTGAATGTAAGACATTGACATTTAATAGGAATGAATTCCAAGCCACATAAATGGATTCCAAAAAAGCTTACTTTGCTAGTACAAGATGGAGGAGACAAGGGGGAAGCTAGGTGGCTCACTGGATTGAGAAGCAGGATCAGAGACAGGAGGTCCTGGGTTCAAATCTGGAAATTCCTAGCTGTGCGACCCTGGGTAAGTCACTTGACCTCCATTGCCTAGCCATTACCACTTTTCTGCCTTAGAACCAATCCTATGTTCTAAGACAGAAGGTAAAGGTTTAAAAAAAATAAAAAAAGATGGAGGAGACAAGATGGCCAGACAATAGTTTTCCTGAAAAGGCGCTGAGGGTTTGGGTGAACTTGAAGGTCAACAGGAGTTGCCTTTGTGACATGGCAGTCAAGAAAGCTAGTGTGATATCAGACAAAGAGAAACTAATTGTTCTACAATGAGGAGGTGACATTCTGACTTATCTCATTCAGCCCATGTTTGGAGTGCTGGGTTTGGCCCTCAAAAGGAAAGTGGAGTGGTCAGAGTTGGATGCTGGGAATATCAGTTTGGAAGCAAGGTAGAGGATAGACACATATCCTTGAATGAATTTGGAATATTTGGTCTGTTGCTACTTTACTGCCTACTAACATGTCTTGCTTGACTGGTCATCTGGCTTTGGGTCCAGGAGCATCCTCTCTATTATTTTTGTATTTATTCTAGCAGGTCTAGAGACATTTGAGTAGCTGTGTCATCCCTAGGTTGAGATATCTTTTGAGTGTGTACTAGGTGTGATGGGATACATTCTGGCTTCCAGCACAGAAGATTTGCTCATTGATCTCAGCATATTGGAGTCCACAATAGAAATATCAATTTCAATAATCAATAATGGGAGCAACTGGGTAGCTCAGGGGTTTGAGAAGAGAGGTCCTGGGTTCAAATCTGGTCTCAGACACTTCCTAACTGTGGGGCCCTGAGTAAGTCACTTAACCCCTATTCCCTAGCCCTTACCACTCTTAGGCCTTGGAACCAATACATAGTATTGATTCTAAGGTGGAAAGTAAGGGTTTAGGGAAAAAAGTCAATAATGCGTCATGGACAGGCAACCCAGCCTTAGAAGAAAGAAGTCATGGAGTCACATCTGAGCTTTCACACTTACTAGCTGTGTGACCTCAGGCAGGTCACTAAACCTCTCAGAGTCCCAGGCAACTCTCTAAGAAAATAAGTTCTCAGAACAGGCACCAGTCTTCATTCAAAGAGGAAGTTACCCACCAGGAACTCTCTACAAAGATAAAAATCACACAAAAAAGTGAAACAGAGGGAAAGAAAAAAGTCCCCTGACTTCTATGCCACTAGTTTAATTTTCTGGTGTGTTGGAGGCACTCTAGAATTTTATGTTCTGACTGGATCGTTATGAGGCACTAGATTCTTTCAAAGCAATAATGCCAAGCCTTGAAGGTTGCTTTAACTCTCAGAAGCTCTTCTGCCTACATTATGCAACTCCCTTTAACTCTTGCATAATATACTATCAGCATGGGGGCTGAGGCATGTGTAGAGGGAAGGCAAAGAGTACCAGCTTGGATAGGTATGATAGCTCCTAGTGTCACTTCTATCAACCAGGAGTTTTTGTGCTGGAGACAAGTAACACAAACTGAATCAGAGACAAGTGTTGCTAATTAAATATTCCCTTGGTTGGGTCAAGGGAGGAAGAGCAGGGATACAGGCCAGAGGGAAATTGAATCAGTGATATGATGCTACTTCCTGGGAAGTCCCAATGGTAGGGTGAATGCTCATCTCATTCTGTTGTCTGGCAACTTTGTATTTTAATTTTAATTTAATTAATTTAATATATTTCTCATCTAATCAATTAATTAAATTTTAATTTTTTGCTAATTAAGCATTTAACTTAAGGCACAAGTTTTGTTGTTTCCGTGTTGCTGAAGGATGGCAGGAATAGTCAGTGCCCTCTATATTCAGCACCCTGGGTCTAAGCCTCAGACATTCCACCCTGTGGTTACAGTTTTAGTCCTAGAATCTCTGAATTGGAAGGTGCTTCATAAATCCTCTAGGCCAACCAAAATACCAGTAGAATGTCCTCTACAACACACCTGACATGTGAACAGCCAGTGGAACCAATCAGATATCCAAGGAGCCCATTTCACTTTGGGATCGATCATTCACAAGCTCCTCTATTTCAGTTCACAGAATCTCAAAGGTGGGAGGGATCTCAGGGGTCATTTTGCCCAACCTAGACTTGGCCAATTATTAGTGTGTATCTAATAAAGTCTGAAGGTGACTAGATAAAGTAGGCATTCTTGAGGTATGTGGTGCAGAGACACCGATATTGTAGATAGCATCTTCAAACATGGGTAGTGAAGTGGTAAAGTACAAGGAAATCTGAATTTTCCTTTATTTATTGGAGTGAGGGAACTCATCCTTAGCCTACTAGCTCTGGGTTAGGCAAGAAGTTCTAAATCTTGATGGAGCACCTAATTCACGAACAGACTTGAATCTAATGCAGAGGGTGCTAAGTACCCACTTGTGAATATAATTGGAGCCTTCTCAATCAGAGAGAAGACAGGAGTAACATAATCTATGGCTCTCAAGATTCTCAAGTTGGTTTGAATCATCACCAGCAGCTTTAAAGTTTCCTGAGAAATTTGTTTCTAGAGACTAACAAAAACTTCTAAAATTTTATGGCTATTTTTTTTTGCTTCACCTACATTTACTGATATATTCCCCTCCCAGACAGTTATATTTTATGACAAAAATTAAGAAATGAAGAAAAAAAGCAATTCAGTAAAAGTAACCAATATAGCTACCAAATACAACATCAGATGAAGCATTTTACATCCATCATCCCTCACCTCTGCAATGAAGGAATGGAAGTGCACCCTAATATCACTTCTTTGGAAAGCTTAATCAGTATAATTTCCAAACATTCAATTTCAATAGTTTGATTGTTCTTTCTATTTTACATGGTTATAGTCTTTGGATATATTTGCTGGTTCTTATTACTTCACTTTGCTAAAAGTGCAATTGTAAATATTTTGGCATATGCTAGATTTTTATTTCTCTTTTACTTCCTTGGCATATACACCTGATACTGCAATCTCTAGGCCAAAAGGAAAGGATATTTTAGTCACTTTCTTCATTTCATTCCACATTGATTTCTAGATTGGTTGAAGCAACTCATAGCTCCACCAACAATGTATTAGCAAGCCTCTCTTTCTACAGACCTAACAATGACTTTTAATTCTAAGATGTGGCCAAACACTCTAGAGGTAAATATAGTCTTTGGCTGGGAAATTAGGAATTATCCAGCAATTTCCCATCACATATGACTTTTAAAGTATCAATATAGTAGTATAGGAGCAGCTATGAAATACCATTTTGGATCCTTAAAGAGAGGTGTTTTTTTTTCCTGAAGGAGCCCATTGAAAAGGCTTTGTCCAAGTTGGCTTGTGGGATGTTTGGTCAGTGATAAGCCCACATACTCCCTAAATTGATGAAGACCCTTGGATATGATGAGCACCCCAAATTGCAATATTGCCCTTACTTTTTGTAAGTATATTTGTGTTTGCAGGTTGCATTTGTCTTGGGAACTTCAGCTGATCAATGAATCAATATGTATTTATTAAACACCTACTATGTGCCAGTCACTGTGCTAAGAATTAGGGAAACAAAAATAAAGAATACTGTCAATGAATTTACAATTGAATATGTAATTCTAGTAAGCTCCTCTGGCTCAAAGGGCAGTTCTCCAGCTTCATAAACGAACAGGTCTGGTAAAGGTGTGAAATGATACTTTTTACTAAAGTGCCATGTAAGCCAGGGTCCCTCAAGAGTTTCCCTTTCTAGAACTGCAAATAGAAGACCATAAGATCACAGAATCATATATTTAGAGCTAGAAGGAATCACAGAGCTCAATGAACAGAGGAAACAGAAGACTAAGAGTTGGAGTCACTTGTCCAAGATCATATAGTGAGTGAGCTCCTAAGGGAGGATTTAAACCCAAATTTTCCTGATTCCAAATCCAGCATTTTATCCACTGTATCATGACACTGCTCCATGATCCCATGAATCTTTGTGTAGATTAAAATGTCACCTAGGTAAGCCATCATCTCCTGAAAAAGAAAGTTGTTTGAAAAATACAAGGGCCAACTGACCTAAATAGACTCCTTCGAACCATAAATGGTTTGAAGCACTAACTTATTTGTGTTCTTTTCACAAATCAAAACACTTTCAGATATATGGTTAGATAGTTGAGATAGATAGATAGATAGATAGATAGATAGATAGATAGATAGAGTGATTGATGGGTGGATAGTCAAACATACAAACAGACCAACAGAAAAAGAGATAGACAGACAGACAGACAGACAGACAGACAGACAGACAGGTAGATAGATAGATAGATAGATAGATAGATAGATAGATAGATAGATAGAGAGAAAGAGAGAGAGAGAGAGAGAGAGAGAGAGAGAGAGAGAGAGAGAGATGGATGGATGGATGGATAGGCAGATAAAGCATTTATTAAACACTATGTATTAGGCACTGTGTTAAATCCTGAGGATACAAGTATAATAAACAAAACCATCCATTCTTTTAAGAAGCTCAAATTCTTATTGGGGAGCTAGAAAATTGGAAAGGAAGATAGCTGGGGGAAAGGCAGCTTGTATGGAGGCTTGGCATCTCAGAGATGAACTGGGAGTTAAGTGAGCAGATTGGCCTTAGTTCCTCAAGGACCGGAGATCTTTGGCAAGAATTTACCAATCAGTGAGCATGTCTCAGGGCACAGTAATTCCTAGGTGTGCGAGGCTGATGGGGGTGAGATGTAATAGTCTGGGAATTATATTGAACTGGGACCAAAGGGTATAGAACAAATCTTTCACCACATAAATTTGATGTTCCTTGTTCAGCATGTCATGGAGGTTAAGGAACTAATCCCTTGATGGTGCGGAAGGCCTCCTAAGTTCAACATAGGCTCATTTTCTCTTCTTTCCCTGATCCTATTAATTTCTGGTACTGTCTTCCTCTTGAGATTATTTTATATTTTAAAATATACTTATTTGTGTATATGTATCCTCCAGTAGAATGTAAGCTCGTTTAATTTTGTCATTGACTCCTCAGTGCCTAGTGTACTTAGAAGGTGTATAATAAATGATTGTTAGATTAAATTATATAGTGGAGCATATAGAAAGGAAGGAGACATGACTTCTTGTATGTGACTTTTCCCCCAGAAATTTCCGGAAAGCTATGTTCTTCCTCTTCAGTTCTCTTCTGGTGGACAGGCTTATGACATATTTATCAGTAATCCAACACCGTCTAGTTTTGAAAGAATGTTTATGGTTCTGGATCCTTAGGGTTACTATTAAGAATTATATCATTAATTCGCAAAAGCCATTTTTGATGAATTTGCATGTTTTTTGCTGAATTAGAAACTTCACCAAAAGTCCATTAGCTTGCTAGTCTTTATTAAATCTTTCTCTCTGTGTGTCAACCAAAATCATCTGTTTATGCGATGTGGTTGAGTCAGCTATTTGTCCTATTGACCATCACTTAAAAGATTCTGAGAAACTGACTGGGAAGTATAGGATATCAATTGTATTCCAGAATCCCTTCTTGGAAGACTCTTACTCTTATTAATAACTTCTGGAGAAAATGCTTGCACAGAGTTTAAAAGAAAAAACAATTTATCCCAGCTCTCTCTGATGTGTGGAATTCTAGGAGTCTTGTTTTGATAATTAATGCTAGAAATTATTATCTAAGGCTGCTAGGTCTCCTGCAATTAAACAGGCAGAGACTTACCTGGAAGATTTCAAGATTATACAGTTCCCTAGATTAGGAATGGGACCCAAGAGATAGATGGTTTCCATGACACTGGTCAAATGAAGCCTTCTCAAAAGGGCATGTTGCCAATAGGAAGCATGTCAAAGAGTTAGAAATGTTATACAAAAAAGCCAATTTCATTAATCAGAATATGAGTCATGGAGCCAAAGGACCAGAGGCAGCAAAGGATATCTGAAATAGGTATAGCATCACATCTGGGTTCCCAAGGCTTAAGAGGACTTTCAAGAAATAATGTTGGGGCTATAGGGTTTCAATTCCAAGGTAGACTGACAGTGGGTTGATTTTGTCAAGCGTTCAATCAAATTACATTATTTGGTGTTCTTCAGGCACATTTGAATTTCTTGCCTGGAGACAGCCAGATCTTTTTTACAGCATCCTCTGACTTTGCCCCCACTAGCTTGTTTCTTCTGTCTTTGTCCTTGTGGCTCCTAATAGAAGCAAACTTTATCTTATAATCACAGACACAATCACTTCCAACAAGGTATTCTCCATGTCTGTGTTAAATTGTTAAAATTGTGGAGAATGATGGGGAGCTTTGGTAGCTGGCTAGAAAGCAACACCAATGCTAACTTTTTATTGCTTTCGTACGTGCCAAATATATATAATACAGGCATAAATATGGAGGGTGGAAGGCAAAGACATTGCCCTCTTCCTTTAGCTTTTCTCTTGCTCAATTTAATTCACTTTCCATTTAGTTAGTATCTTGGGAATGAGCTGGGTTTGGTAGCCCCAGTCTTCCCACAGTTACTATGGGTTGCTTTTTTGGGGGAAGAAGGAAGAGTTCCTGAAATAGGTCTTAGGGCCACAGAGTCCACACAGAACTAAAGCAATTATAAGGTATTTCTTATTTGATGTCAGTTGTCTGGAGTCATGAACTATGTACCAGCACCAGGTAGAGGTAGTTTAAAGAATAGATTTAATGTTAGTCTGGGCTCATTTTGGTTGGCCTTTAGCTATGCGTGTGGTTCATGGCCTTAGTTATGGTCTAAAAATGGTACTAGCCAGCTGTTTTCAAGAGGAGACTTTTACTCACCACCTTTTAGTAGATAGAAATAGAGAGTCATTAAATGGCCCTTAAAAGCTAGCTGAAGCCTGTTAAATGATGACAGGGTGCCAAAGACATCCAGCAGAAACGATGAGATACCAAGTGGAGAGTTGAGATATGATACCCTTCATATTGGGACACTGCCATGATGAGCATCTTGATTTCTTCTCTGGAGGATAACAATGGCTCTATAGCATCAGAGGTATGAGTTGTTATGTTGCCCAGGCATACATATGGGCCTCTTTAAAAAACTAAACCCCTTACCTTCTGTCTTGGAATCAAAACTGTGTATTGATTCTAAGGCAGAAGAGCAATAAGAGTTAGGCAATTAGGATTAGGTGACTTGCCCAGAGTCTCACAACTAGGATATGTCTGAGGCTAGATTTAAACCCAGGACCTCCCAATCTCCATGCCTGGCTCTTTTGTGTACCTCTTTGTGCATGTTCTCTGGTTGTGTGAGTTCTTTTTGTGTATACTCTTCCCTATTGATGGTGTAGTAACTTATGAAAGAGTTTATTACTTAGATGTGTGGGGAGAACTTTTTTCATTTTATTTGCTACATCATTTGATTAAATGTCTTTTGTTTTGAAATAATGTATCCCATAGTTAGTCAGTAAATGTGAACACATTGGTGGAAGCTTGTGAGCCATTATTCTAAATGGGAATTGACCCCAAAAGTGCTTTGAATTCCAAGTAGCTTTTCTGAGGATCTCTGAAAGATGTACCGAATTCCATGCAAAGAAAGTCTCAGGCAGCAGTCCAAACATGCAGAGAATGTAGTTATTTAAGAGACACTAGAAAAGCCAGGAACTTTCACCAGAGTATAAGAAATGTCCTTTAGTAATGGGGCACTATTCATAAAAGCTCTAGTATAGTTAACCTTCTCCATTCAATGCAATGCCCAGGCTGACCCTGACCTAAATTCATGGAGAGAGAGCAGGGTACAAAGGACAGCGCATTGGGCTCAGAGTTAGAAAGACCTAGATCTGAATAGACCTAGATCTGAATCTCACATTAGCCATTTACTAACTGTATGATTTTGTATAAGTCACTTAACCACCATGATCCACAGTTTCCCCATCTATCAAATGAGAGGACTGGATTCAGTCCCTTTTAGTTCTTGTTGGCAAGAAGGGCCCTGTCAGCAGATTTGACTAACTTTGCATGTGCTCTGTGATCTAGTGACATAGACTTCCCTGCTATTGTCATAAGACACTCTGGCTCTTGATTCCAGGAAGAACTGAAGTGGTTTTGCCATTATGTCATCTTGTGGTCTACACAACAAAACACATGGACAGAAAGAACTAGAAAAGTCAAGGAAATAGACCACAAGCCTAGTAGGGAGCAATGACTTCCATTAGAGATGGAAGACTTCAATTACCGAGAAATCTGCTGGAGCTCTCTGTAAAAAAGCAGAGTAGCTAAAAACCTCTTTCCTTGCTCTAATGTTAATTCATCCTTCAAAAATTGTAGCCACTAACAAGGGAAAAATCTGTACTGGATTTGATTCTCAATATCTGAGGGGAACTTGTTAAGGTGGATATGATGGAAACAGTAAGAGGAAGTAACTACTTTCTTTTAGAGATGGTGATAGGAAAGAGGAAAGGTGAGTG
Source organism: Gracilinanus agilis (assembly GCF_016433145.1). Classification (NCBI taxonomy): domain Eukaryota; kingdom Metazoa; phylum Chordata; class Mammalia; order Didelphimorphia; family Didelphidae; genus Gracilinanus; species Gracilinanus agilis. The sequence continues at coordinate 24,742,714 of NC_058130.1, read as the reverse complement.
TAGTCTGATAGATGCCATCAATTTTGAGAAAATAAATTTCAAAGGATTTTGCGAAAGGATAGGTAAGGTTATATGGAATAAAATTCTGCAGTGAAAATCAGCCCAGGAGAATGAAAAGCTCTCAGGAATTGAAATTATGACTTTTAAAAGAAGTTTAGATGTTCAAGGGAGTAGAAATATAGGGTGAAAGCTTAAAAGAGGAAGGGAGGAAACAAGCATTTATTAAGTACCTGCTATGTGCTAGGGACTATCCTAAATGCTTTACAAATATTATGTCATTTGTTAATATTTGGGGCAATGGTCAAGAGATAGTTCATAAGAATGTAGAAGACATGGGTGTGTTTGGGGGTAGCAGAGAAGGAGCCATTGTATGTGATGTTAAAAAAGAGAAAGAAGGAATGATTGAAATCACAAGTTCCTGGAGGATCAAAGTGTCATAGATTGAGAAGGAGGATGTATCTTAGAGGTTGTAGAGTCCAAGGAACTCGTTCTGATGATCAGGAAAGTGTGGCAAAGAGAGAAGTAACTCATCCAGAGTCAACAAAGGGCAAAAATTAAAGTATGGTCTTAACAAGGAAAAGGATTACTTTTTTTTAATGGAGACTAAAGTAAATGAGGGAATGGGAAATGATTGAGAAAGAAACATAAGTTAGGGCAAAAGAGGGAACTTCCTTAAAAATAGATTTGATTCTCTGGATGAAGTAAGGGCCAAAGACTTCTGGTAAAAAGGAATAGGAAGATATAGTGTTGGTGGCTTGAGGAGAGAAGAGAAGGTTTGGAATAGCTTCTGGGTGGAATGTGACAGTCAGGCAGGAGGGGCAGCTGGGTGGCTCAGTGGATAAAGTACTGGAGTCAGGAGGACCTGGGTTTGAATCTGGATTCAGACACTTCCTCACTCTGTGATCCTGGGCAAGTCACTAACGTCCAATTGCCTAGCCCTTACCTGTCTGTCTTAGAATTGTTAGTAGGACATAAAGAATTAAAAAAAAGAGTAAGTTGGGGAGGAATAAACAGACTGCCATGCAGTAGTGAGGGCCTCTTTGTAATTAATCTGCAATGGATCTAGTTGGCAAGGCAGTATTATCTATCACACCCTATAGCAGCACTAGAATGAGAAAAGAAAAAGGGGCTGGTAAAGTAAGCCAGAGAAAGGGTTTGATAAGGCTTTGGATAATGAGGTGCAAGTTTTTACTTGAATTATCCCAATAATTTCAGCTATATATACCTTGTCTTCTAAAGAACCTCATTCTAGTACTATTAATGTCTCTCCCTTGGCTAACTTGTCTTTTAGTTGGTATTTTATGTTCCCATTGAATCCATCTCTAAACTAAATTTCACAATATTTGTCCCATGGGGGATGAACGTTGAATACAACACTGAAGCAGAGCCTGATACATTAAGTGTTCGTGTGTAATTGTCCTTCCTTTCTGAAGGGTGTTGAGGATGGCAGTCGCTATTCCAGCAAGACCAGTACAAAATGGATTGCCTGGCAGCATCTGCTCTCCCACCCTAAATTACTCTGTCAATACCATCCTTTACTTCCACCAAATTTCTTAGCATATCCCCAAATGGATTAAGTGAGTTTGACAGGTCCTATTTTTTATGAACCACAGCTGCTATCACTTACTATGTTATTTTCCTCAAGGTGCTTATGGGCTGATGTATTATTTCATTTAGGATTTTGACTGGTAGTTTGGGCACACTAACCAGACTCCTATTCCTAGATCTCCTTTTTGTTCCTTAAGCTTGATACTAAATCAGCCTCCATGAATTTCCTAGCGACATGAGTTCCCAGGAACAAAGAACAATGCTTCAGAGGCAGCCTCACTCGGCCAGCTCCTCGAATATGTTCCAATGAATCTCATATAGCTCGGCTGATTTATAAATATTTAAATTGTCTAAGTATTCTTTTACCTGCCTCTTATTAATTCTGTTTCTTGATAGTCTCAGAAACTCATTAATATTTATCTTGCCAAGCCTTCATTTTTATTTTTTTGGGGGCGAAGAAGCTGAAACAAAATAGTGGTTTAACATTTGAGTCTTCTTGTTTCTATTGTGTTTGGCTTCACTCCTCACACAGCATTTCCTTTATTTCCTCAATGGGGAGAGGGCAGTAAAGGGGAAAAGGAACAAAATTTTATCAAGTGACTACTAAGCACCAGTGTACCAAGTACTGTGCACTTCATAAACTGTTATCTCATTTGATCTTCACAACAATCTTGTGCAGTAGATGCTGTCAGCATCCCGATTTTAAAGTTGAGGAAACTGAGGCAGACAGCTTAAATGACTTGCCCAGGGTTGCACAGTAAGTTTCTGAAGCTGGATTTGAACACAGATCTTCCTGATTCTAGTCCTAGAGTTTTCTAGAAAGCATACTATTCATATGTGTATGAATGACATATATCTATTATAACATATTATATAACAATATAATTTTATATTATATTATATAATTTTACATTATATAATATGTCATATTATGTATTTCATATACTTATATTAGAAAATATATAACATTATATATTTCATATAATTTTATGAGGTATATGCTATTATGTCATATCTTATATATCATATATCTTCTTTCTATATAAATTATTATATATAAATAGAAATATTATTTTAGATTTATATATATGTTTAAGGATTCATATGGATATCTGTGTGTGTATATACATGATATATTTTATATAATTTTATGAGATGTACACTAATATCATATCATATATCATATANTCTGTCTCTCTGTCTCTCTGTCTCTCTGTCTATCTCTGCAAACCAACAACCAACCAGCATACTTTGGATTTAACTTCTCTGGTTTTATGCCCTTTTATCCCCCTTCTATGGTTCTATACCCACTTTCCTACTCTAGGAATTTTTTTTCACTAGAGCTCAAGAAAAAAGGTTAAAAGCTTATTTTTCTGCAAAGAGATTGTTTCTGCTCTAAACCATGTATACCAAAATGATAGCCGGTCACATAATAAAGCCTATCGCATATGCTTTTTTCCCCCTTGAGGATAACACCCATTTTCTTTCCTTGCAGCACCCAAACACAAGAAACCAGCTCTGAAAAGGTGGTTGGATGCAGTCTATTAATTTCAGTACATGTCCAGAAAATTAATGTGGGAGAACACTGCAAATGAAAATGAAGCCAAGACAGGGAGTTTCTAATTACAAATTTAAAAAACTACAACAAATTAGAAGAGTATGAGGCTTTACTTCCATCTAAAAATTACAAGAAAACAATCTATTTTAAAATATAGGTTGTTCTAAAAGTCTCAAGGCAGTTTTTAGGCCTTAAAACCTAACATTAAAACTGTACTGAGATTTTGGGGATGGTATATTCTTCAAGATGTGCAATATGCACTATTCTCCTTGGGCATATAGTGTGTATTTATACAATTGACGAATTCTCATCAACAAGACTGACCTTTGAGACTGATGACTGACAAGCAGTAGTTTGACAGGATTTTAGTTTTTCATTCATTCATCCAACAAATATTTTTTAGACATTGACTATGCACAAGAATTTATGCTAAGCATTTTTTTTAATAACTACGTTATTATAAGCAGTGAGGGATAGTGTAGCAGCAGGAATCGGTAGAATAAACTCTGGCATTTACTAGCTGTGTGGCCCAGGGAAAATCATATAACCTTTCTGAAACACAATTGTCTAATCTCTAAAATGAGGCAAATACTATTGCCTTTTCTCGATGATGGTGAACCTTTTAGAGATGGAGTGCCAGGCACTACCCCCACCCCATCCCCCAGACCTAGTGCCATGCCTGGCCCCTCTATGTGCCAGGAGCCCCCTGTTCCCTCCTTTACCCCACATAGGGGAGGGAGAAAGCACTCCTATCGGGCTGCTGGGCAGAGGGGTGGGGGAAGTGAAGAATGTCTTCAGTGAGTGTAGAGAGGAGGAGGGGAGTGGCTCAAGGACTCTGCTCCCCTCCAGCTCTGTCACCTATGAGTTTTCCACCTTACCCCCTATGTGCTCCCATTGAGCTTCTAAGGCAGATGGATGGGTGATGAGCCAAGATCCCACAGAGAGAACTCTACATGTCATCTTTGGCGCCCATGCCATAAATTTGCTATCACAGTCCTATCTCATGTCAGGAGAAGAGGATTTTTTTTTTAATATTGAAGGGATACATAAATCTGAGTTTTATTTTTTTAATTTGAATAGTTCTTTGTGATTATAAACACCATAAACCTTGTGATTATAAAATGTGTTGTATATATACATATTATCTCATTTGATTTTTACCTTTTGAAGGCTGACAGAATAAGAATTTTAGATTCCATTTTGTAGATGGAGGAGCGTGAGGAAAAAGGAACTTGACAGAATGGCCAGAGTGTTAGGGTAGGAGTCAGAGAAGACCTGAATTGAAATCTCATTTACTAGCTCTGTGGCCCTGAGGAAACTACCTCCAGGACTCTAGGAACTCCCTAGTAGAGCAGTTATGTAGTAGAAAAAGAGCTAACTTTAGAGTCATAGGACATGAGTTTCCATTTCAATTCTGTGTAAATTAATGAATGGGTGAATGGATGGATGGATGGATGGATGGATGGATGGATGGATGAATGAATGTAAAAACATTTTATTAAGCACTTACCCTGTGCCAGGAACAGAGTTAAGGATACAAATAGAAAAGCAAGACATATCTTGCTCTCAGCGAGCTCTCATTCTAATAATAGGGAGAGATATGATAGATGTTGCAGTGGATAGAGTGAAGGGCCTGGAGTCAGGAAGACTCCTCTTCCTGAATTCAAATCTGATTTCAAACACTTATTAGCTGTGTGACCCTGGGCAAGTCACTGAACGCTATTTGCCTCAGTTTCCTAATGTGTAAAAAGAGCTGGAGAAGGAATAGCAAACCCCCTTTGCCAAGAAAACCCCAATCAGGGTCACCAAGAGTTAGACATGACTGAAAAATGACAGAACAAAAAATATATAAAAAAGTGGATTTGGCTTTAGGATGGATGATAGTGCTTGGCACTATCGGTAGAGAGGATGCAACAACATGATGCTGGGTAAGTCACTTCCTGTCTCTTGAGCCTTAGGTTCTTCATCTCTAAAATGATGGTGGTGGAATAGATGATTTATAAATTATCATCTAACCTGAAATCTCTGCTGCTATGAGCCTATGTTAGACAATATCATTGATCACTGATCTTTGGAGGGAATTCTAATACTGGAAAATTTGGATGCTGATGAAGCATAAAGACAAAAAAAAATCCTGATGTTCTGTTAATCAATCAATTATTTATTTATTTGTTTGTTTAATTAATTATTATTATTAATTATTTTATTTATTAAATACTCACTATGTGCTTAATAAATAAGCAGCACAGAAAAGTTAAATTACTTGCCCAAAGTTACAGTCCTGAGACTTGGACTCATCTTGTGAGTGGTTCCATTGCTCTTCATAGGCAAAATGACTGTATAGATATAAATAGAATTAGCAGCCAATGGTTCTACTTGTACATTTGAAGACTTGGAGTAAAAAAGGATAACTCTTTTTGCTCTTAAAATTACCAATCTTTTTGAAAAACAAAAAAAAGAAAGAAGAGACATTTGGGGAAGCTCGCATTAGTTATTAAAATAAATTTTGACTAAAGCCTTCAGAATGTGGATTTTACATATCTTGGGAAAAAAAACCAACAAGATGAGCTGTAGGTCTAGAGATTGCCAAGTGTGAGACGTTTATGGAAGAGGCCATGCAATTGGTGTTGATATTTATAAGTATGGACAAAGGTTGAGGTGTGAAAAGTTGTCATATCATCTGTCAGCAAGCCTGTCACTTAAGGAGATGGGTCCAAGATTTCTATACCTCTCTCTTGACTTGCTTAATGACTATTTCTGACTGTTCTATAGCTGCCTGTGAACATTTCACTCTAGTTTGGTTATTTTGAAAAAAAAACAATTTTCCATGGTATATATTGAACAAATTGGGTTAAAAATAATTACTCTTGTACAGGTTGTTTTTTCATAGTTGAAAGAATCAGGTTTGCAGTTAGGAACTCTGTTTTTAAAACCAACCAAGACACTAACAAGCTGTGGGTAAACTGACCAAGTCATTTGACTCTTTCGAGCCTTAGTTTTCACATTTATAAAATGGGATATTAATACTTATCTAGAATACTCTCCTTCCTGACCTTTGCCTCTTGGAACCCCCAACTCTCTTTAAGGCTCAGCTCAAGTGCTATCCCCTTCAGGAGAACTTTTCTGTTTCTTTCATTGCTAGTTGCCCTCTCTGTACCTTGTCCGCCCAAATAATATTGTTTTTACTTTGTGTTTACTTATCTGTATTCTATCCCCAGCAGAATGTAAACTCCTGGAGGGTGACCATTGGCTCCTTTTTATACCTATAGTCCAACATTTCATCCATCACCTGTGTGCCTTTGCATAAACTCCCCTGACCCTCACCCATGCCTGGAATGCTTTCCCTTCTCCTTTCTTTTGGAACCCAGGGCTCCTTCCATAGCTCAGATCAAATACTATGTTTTTTTTAAACAACCTTTTTTTTCTTGATTTGTCCTACCCAATAACTGTCATTTTTAAATCCAACCCCCTCATTTGACTTGATTTGATTTCTTTTGAATTAATTAATTTATGTTAAAATTCCAAGTAACTTTCTCCCTCTCTAACCTCCCCCATCAGAAAAGGCATATATGTGTGTGTGTGTGTGTGTGTGTGTGTGTGTGTGTGTGTGTGTGTGTTAGATAGAATTTATAGAATATAAGTTCCTTGAGGGCAAGGCCTTTTTTTGTTTTTGTACCTTCCTTAATAGGAGCTTCATAGATGCTCATTGTTTAATTAAAATATACATTTAAAATGCTTGGTAATTGTCTGAAACCAAACTCACAGGGCTGTTGGGAGAAGCAAATGAACTTCAGTAAATGCAAAGGCATAAATGATCTGTAAAATGCTCTGTAAACCTAAAAATATTACGTAAATATCAATTGTTCTAATTGTTTTCATTAAATGTTATAATGATCTTTACCAAAGATATGCTTCTGTAACTCTTAACCCTTTTGTTGGAACATGTATATATGTGTATTGAATTGAGTCATCAAAGATATCCTTTTTGGGCACCATATTTAATTTTATTATTTTCAAGTTTCTTTAATTTTAATTTTGAATATTTTCCCATAGTTACATGTTTCATGTTCTTTCCCTCTCCCCTAAACCCCCCTGAACCTCCTTAGCCGATGCACAATTCCACTGGGTTTTACATGTATCATTGATTAAGACCTAATTCCATCTTATTGATAGTTGGACTAGAGTTATCGTTTAGTGTCTACATCACCAATAATATCCCCATCAGCCCATGTGTTCAAGTAGTTGTTTTTCTTCTGTGTTTCTCCTCTCACAGTTCTTCCTCTGAATGTGGTGAGTTTTCTTTCTCATAAGTCCCTCAGCCTTGCTCTGGATTCTTGCATTGCTGTTAGTAGAGAAGTCCATTATGTTTGATTGTACCACAGTGTATCAGTCTCTGTGTACAATATTCTCCTGGTTCTGTTCCTTTCACTCTGCATCAATTCCCGGAGGTCATTCCAGTTCACATGAAATTCCTCCAGTTCTTTATTCCTTTGAGCACAATAGTATTCCATCACCAACAGATACCACAATTTGTTCAGCCATTCCCCAATCGAAGGACATTCTCTCATTTTCCAATTTTTTGCCACCACGAAGAGCACAGCTATAAATATTTTTGTATAGGTCTTTTTCCTTATTATTTCTTGGGGGTATAAACCAAGCAGTGCTATGGCTGGATCAAAAGACAGATAGTCTTTTAAATGGGCACCATATTTTTTAAAGGACATTAACAAATTGAAAAAAGTCCAGAGGAAGAAAGGTAGGATTGTGAAGGACCTTGAGTTCATATCATAGGATGATAAATTCCAAGTACTGAGGGTATTTAACTTTTAGAAGAGGAGACAGAGAAACCATAGTTTTCTTTAAGAATCTGAAGTACTTTCAGGCAGAAGAGGTGTTAGATATGTTCTGGTTAGCCCCAGAGTATGGAATTAGGAGCAATGGAAAGTTGATGGAGTTTAGATACCATGAAAAGCTTATTAATAATGAAAACTCTCCCAAAGTGGAATATGTTGCTTTGAGAGGTCTTGTTTTCCCACCATTAGAGGTGATCTAAGAAGGGCCTAATGACCACCTATTACATATATTGAGAGGGGATTTGTTTGTCACCTGTGGGTTGAACTAAGCAGCCACAAGTGTTTTTTTCCAACTCTGAAATTCCTTGATTCTATGAGTAGAGTACTCTAGAAGGACAAAAATCAGTTTAAAAGTTTTTATGTTCCTCCCACCTTCGAAATGCTATGATTCTTAGCCATTCCCCAATTGACAAATGGTCAAAAGATATGAATAGGCAGTTTTCAGATGAAAACATCAAAACTATTAATAATCACATAAAAATGTTCTAAATCCCTCCTGATTAGAAAAATGAAAATTAAAACATCTCTGAGGTACCACCTCACACCTAGCTGATTGGCCAATATAACTGTAAAGGAAAATAATGTTGGAGGGGATGTGGCAAAATTGGGACACTAATACATTGCTGATGGAGTTGTGAATTGATCCAACCATTCTGGAAGGTAACTTGGAATTATGCTCAAAAGACTTTAAAAGAATGCATGCCCTTTGACCCAGCAATACCACTACAAGGTTTGTACCCCAAAGAGATGATAAAAGGGGGTTGTACAAAAATATTTATAGCCACACTCTTTGTAGTGGCAAAAAATGGAAAATGAAGAGTTGTCTCTAGATTCAGGAATGACTGAACAAATTATGGTATATAATGGTGATGGAATATTATTGTACTGTAAGGAATGATGAACTGGAGGATTTCTATATGAACTGGAAAAACTTCCATGAACTAATGCAGAGTGAAATGAGCAGCACCAAGAGAACATTGTACACAGAAAGTGAAACACTGTGAAACAATCAAATGTAATGGACTTTGCTACTAGTAGCAATGCAACGATCCAAGACAATCATGAGGGATTTATGAGAAAAAATGCTATCTGGGTCGAGAGAAAGAACTGTGGGTGTAGAAATGCAAAAGAAAAACATATGACATCACTTGTTTATATGGATATATGATTTGGGGTTTTGGTTTCAAAAGATTTCTCTATTGCAAAAATGAAAAATATGGAAATAGGTATCTGCCACAGAGGGGACAAGGGTCCATTGAATCCATGCAGATGACAAAGTCGTACATTGGATCCTGTAACTTGAAAAACAGGCCACAGGAAGAATGGAAAACCCAATCAAACCCCTCTGTGTGACTCCCTTCTGACCAACACTTTTTATTATTGAAATTATTATAATCTATATATTTAGGATAGCCCCCAGCCTTATAGAAATCCCTTAATAACTCTGTAATAAACCAGCATTTAATGAGTTAATAGTTCATACCCTCAGTAAATTAGCAGAAGCTGCTTTAATCTTTCTCTTTCTCTGTCTCAAAAGTCCAAGGACACAGCATGCTAATTCAAAACAAAATACCCTCACTGTATGGCTTTCTCATGCTAAATTTAATCCCATGAACCCAAATGTTCTCACACTTTAATCCACTTTTGAAACATGTTGAAGGTTCTTTTTATTAAAATAAAACTTAGATAAAGTAATGTTTTGGTAGCCTTGCAGACTGTTTATACTAGGTATAATCTATATGTAGAAATATGTTTTGCGTGCCAATTTTTATGTAACTGGTATAACCTTGAGCTCTTTTCTGTTTGGGTTTGAAATGTAAATTTTCCCAGCATTTGTGTGACTGTGAGAGAAAGATATAAAAAACAAAGATTCATAGGAAGTTCTCAGAACAGCTTCTGGAAATCCACTGTGTATCTGACTCTCTCTCTTTTTTTTCAGCTAAACCATCACACCTCTTAGGATAATTGGAGCTGTCAAGGCAGGCCCTCGACAGGTATCAAATGATAACATTTGTATAACCTAGTGGAATTGCTTGTTGGCTCCAGGAAGGGGAAGGAAGAGGGGAGGAAATAAAATGTATCATGGAAACATGGAAAAATATTTTTAAAAAATTTAATTTTAATTTAAAAAATGCTATGGTTCTCTATATCAAATTGCTTATTATCTCAGGGAGAGAAAAAGAGAAGGAAGAAGTTTAAGAAAAGGGAGAGAATTTGGAACTTAAAATTTTTTTTAAAAGAATGTTATTGTTTTTACAGGAAATTGGGGGAAATAAAATATTAAAAAACAAAAAAACGCTATGATTTGATGAATTGCAAGACACATAAAACAATGAATTGACATAGAAAACTATTTCTGATTAAAAAAGAGCAAAGTGGAATAGAATAGATAAGCTAGATAAGCAAGAGCTGGAAATCAATATAAAGTAATGGCCCACTATATCTTATACACAAATCATGAACTACTGTGAGGCTTGGTGGAATAAAACCAATGAAAACGAGGATCATTAATAACCTCATTTCCTTTTTTAGCAAGATTACTAAACTTGTAGTTGAATTCTGTGAACAGAATTTGCCTTGATATTTTAGCAAATCTTTTGATAGAATATCTCATGCAATTATTGGGGAAAAGGAGAACTATAAATTAGACAATAATACAATCAGATAGATCCAGATGAGGATGGATGACCAGATTCAAAGAATAATTGTCAATGCATTAATGTCAACATGACAGTAACTGTCCAGTGAACAACCCTATGGAATCTCTGCTTGGCCTTGTGCTGATTAACATTTTTATCAATGACTTGGATAGCAGCATAGATTGGATTCTAATTAAATGGGCAGATGGTACATAGTTGGAAGAGGTAGCTAACACTTTGGATGGTAGTCGGGATCTAAAAAGATCTTGACAGGCTAGAGCACTGGGTTGAATCTAATAAGATGGACTTCAATAGGAATAGAAACTAAGTCTTGTACTTGGGTAAAAAAATAAACCTCATAAATATGAGATGATGGGGGCATGTAGAGATAGCAGTTATTCTCAAAAAGACCTGGAGGTTTAGAGGACTGCAAGCTCAGTATGAGTCAGTGGTGTGATGTAGCAGCCAAAAAAGCTAATGTGATCTCAGACTGTAGTCAGAGAGGGGAGCTTCCAGGAATAGGACATGTACTGTACCCTTGTCAGACCTCATCACCAAAATTGTATTTAGTTTGAGGCACCACTAGATTTTTTCTTAAACTTATAATACAAATTTATTTCTAGAACTTGTGTGACAATGGGAAGTTGTCGCCAATATATGGAAAATTCCCTGGTTTTCTGATGGCTGGTATATTTCTGCTAATACCACTTCAAGGAGAGTTCAAGGAGTTTCCTTCCATTAGACTTAGACATTGGACATATGACACTTTCCTTTTATTGCACCCCTCCCATGAAACATCTTTATCATACAGTCTGCATAATGGAAAGACTCTTTGTTGTGATATGTAGTGGCATGTCACAAAAACTCAAGGAGGACCTCCAATTTGTTAGATGGACACCCTGTGACAAACTTTTGAAGTTATAGCAAGAATCAAAGAAATTGGTAGGCAAAGATAAGCTTAATCTTTATTGCAGGGAATATCTGCATTGATGAGACCATATTTTTTGAGTATAGAAATTTTTGTCTGTCCTTGTATCCTGGTATACTACTTTGTAGCCTCATCATGATATAGAACTGATCCTAGTTTTGTAAAGGCTATGGCAGAAGAGCACAAATCTTGTTCATTATGTTTTCTGAGGTTAGTCTAGTGAAGTAAAGAGAACTTCATTACTTGTAATCTGGTCACTTGGTGATAAATCCTTTGACCACGATAACTTATGAAAAAAAAACACCAACAACAATAACACCAATAACAAAAACAAGGTAGTAATAGTTAGAAGGTACAAATGAAAACCGTGTGCTGTCTATGTAAGATCTGGATCCCCACACATGTATAAATATATAGGTTATCTGCTCAAGGCAAGGCACTTATAGATCTCTCTTGAATCTTGATTTATTAAATGGAACCGCTGTTTAAAGGGTTCATTGATAAGCTAGAGGGTATCCAGAGGAGGGCAACTAGGATAATGAAGACCTTTGAAATGATGACATATAGTAATGAATTGAAAGAAGTAGGCAAATCTGACTTTGAAAAAAGAAGATTCAGAGCAATATGATATGTGTCTTCAAGCATTTGAATGGCAGTTTAGTGGAGGAGGTAATAGAATTTTTCTATTTGGCCTCTTAGGACCACTCCAGTAACAATAGATGGAAACTACAAAGGGTCCCATTTAGATTTGATTTTCAGAAAGACTTCCTAATAACTAGAGCTGTCCAAAATGGCTAGCTTGGGAGAGAGTCTGGTTGTCCTACCCATGAGTCTTCAATCAAAGGTTCGATGATTACTTTTGGGACATAACATAATGAGAATTTTTTTTTGTACATGGGTTGAACCAGATGGTCACTGAGGTCTCTTCTGACTTCTAAATTCTGTGATTCAATGACACTGATTCTGAGAGCTGGTCTCCCTACTGGAAAAGAACTGAAAAGCACTTTGACAGAAATTAGGTTTATCCTAGTACCACAGCACTACAATAATACCACAATACCACAACTTGACTATAAATGATTCTGGGAGCTCAATTCCCTACTGGACAAGAACTGAAAAACAATTTGACAGAAATTAGGTTAATACTGATAGCGCAATGATACCACAATACCACAACTTGACTATAAAAGGTCATATCATCTAAAAAAAAGAGAAAGAGTAGAAGGAAGTACATTTTACAACTATGACTAGGGAAGATTTTTAGCTAAAAAAGGATTATAAAAGATAACACAGAATTTTGATTACATAAAATTGAAAGGCTTTTGCACAAACAATATAAATGCGTATGGTCTAGGAACAGAGACTCTTGAGCAGAAAAAGTCCTTACAACAAATATCTTTAATTATGGTCCAACATATATGATATGAAGAATATTTCACATGAATATCTAGGACAAAGAACAGTTAACCAGTAGAGAAATGGTCAGAGAATATGAATGAAAAGTTTTTGAAAGAAGAATTGCAAACTTTTAGTGACCTCAAAAATCACTCTTCAATAATAATAATAATAATTCAAACTAAGAAAATTCATAATTTTCACTTCATAGAACTAAAAAATGGGAACAGCCAATGTTGGTGGGGCCAATGTTGGAAGGAAGACATACTAATATATTGTTGTTATATCTGAAAATTGTTCCAAATATGATGGATATTAGTTTGTAACTATGTGATAAAACTGACTAACCTTTCATACCATTTGACCCAGAGGGAATATACACCAAGGGGGACAAGGACAAAAAGAAAGGTAAAATATATACCAAGATATTCATAGAATTACTTTTTTGTGGTAGCAAAGAATTGGAAACAGTGGATGGCCATCAGTTGGTGAACAAAATATTGCATATGGACATGATGTAATGGACTCTAACTTTATAGTAAGGAATGTTGATTGTGAGAAAGTCAGAGAAAAATGGGAAGAGTTGTATGAACCGAGGCAGAGCAAAGTAAGAAGAACATAAAGAACAACATTAATAGTAACTACAACAATATAAGTGAAAATACCACAAAAAGAGAATTGAATTCTGAGCTAAGTAACCAAATAATTAATAATGGTCCCAGAAAATAAATTATGAATATACCTCCCTCCTCTCAGCAGTGAGGTCCATGATTATAGGGGCAGAACATTGCATGAATTCATTGTTAAATTTTATTACCATATTAGATATTTTTCCTTAACCAACAAATTCTCGGGAGGGTTTAATTCTGGGAAAAGAAGGGAAATACATCTATTAATAGTGAAGTGCTGTACAGACAAAAGTAATCAATAAAGCTTATTTTTAAAAAGATAATGCATAAATGACTGTTGCATTTCCTCCCTGCATCACACTGGATTTTAGAAATGATGCAAATTCCTGACAAGTCTCCTTAGTGCTGAAGTTTGCCAAAGCCCTGGAATCAGAGTGCCCACAAAGGGCATGCTGGGGAGGGTGATAAACAGAAAAGCCAAACATGGAAATCATAAACAAAACTCAATGCCATTCAGCCCATGAGGCTCTTGTTAGTATTTCTATCACCATACTCGGCAATTTTCCCTTGATACCCGTCCGAGCCTTGGGAAAAAAGGACTTAGGGCTTCTTTGCAAAGCAAGAAAATTAGCAATTGTTCGATTGTGGAAAAGAGCCGGTTTCTCCAGAAGTTGCCATAACAACACAAGGAGCTCTTCGATGCAACATCATTTCCATCACATTGAGTCGAGATCTTGACACAGTGTTTAAATACAAGAAAATATTTTCTATGGTTTGAAGAAGAAATGTAAATAGAACCATGCATAGACGGCATCCTCTCGTGAATGTGGGCTTGCCAGCAGGATGTTTTCCAATTTGCTCCCCTTAGTTCTCCAGTAAACAGAGGTACTTTTCCTATCAAGAGCAGTTTAAATGTTTCTGAAAAGCTATGAAAGACTGCAGCTACACAAGAATTTTGATAGAAGATTCCCTTCCCTATTGCTTTTCAAGTGAGCCGTTGGCAATGTCATTAACAAATTACTCCTAGTCTGCAAACAATCTTACCAAAACTTTTAAGGAAGTTTTGGAAGTCTATTTGAAAAAGCAGCATATTATGGGTGGAAGTTGAAATCTATGCTTGTGTTTATTATCTTTTTCTACACTACTCTGAAGAGTGAATGCAAAAAAAGGTGATGTCTAAGAGAGCCAACATAGTAGAGTGGTTAACCATCCAATACTGGTTTCAGGACAGTTTCAGTTCCCCTTCTCTACCTCTTATAGGCTACTGGCTAAGGTGATCCTAGGTAAGCCATTTAACATTTCAATATTCTAGGCAATTCTCTAAGACAATAATTAGAGAACAGGAGGTAAGTGCTTCAGTGCAGGTCATTTCTTCACCTGTGGCTCCTCTTACTGATGAAGTCCCAAGTTTGGATCTCCCTCTCCATCCCCAATGTAGACATCCTTAACAATTCTGTTTGTGCATATTGTACACCCACCCACCCCACCTCCATACACACACATATACCTATATATACACACATGTGGAAAATAGATGTTTGCATATGTTTGTTGCAATATATACATATATTGCCTACATTGATGATTTCATTAGCATGGGGAACTCCCCTATAAACAATCCATTTTAGTTAATAAGCCATTTAATAATTAATAAACTTTTATTAATTGCCTATAAGTCAAATCAATAAACATTTATGGCTAATCTTCCCAGGTACAATGCTAAATACTGAGATACTAATAAAAAGAATGAAACAATCTCTACTCTGAAGGAGCTCTTATTCTAATGAAGGGGGTTTAATAGGTAATTAATAATAATACACATAAATAGGAAATTGTTACATTCAAACAAGGTAGTTTGGGTGGGAGGGCACCAACAGTTGAGGGGGGGCTCAGGAAAAGCTTCATATAGAAGATGGTGCATGGACTGCATCTTGAAAAAACAGTAGGGATTCTATGAGGCAGATGTGAGGAGGGAGTCTATTCCAAGCATGAGCATAGCCAGTTCAAGGGCAAAGGAGAGGAGATGGAGCATGTATGTGTGAAAGAGAGAAGCTAGTTTGGCTCGATTGGAAGGGTTGGAGGGAGAAGTTGGGAAGATGGGTTTCTAGTTTGTAAAGGGTTTTAAAAGCTAAACAGAAGCATTTACTTTTTATCTTAGAGGCAGCAGAAAGCTACTACTGGAGTTGGTTGAGAAGAGGAATCACATCTCCAAATTGGTGCTTGAAGAAAATCATTCTGGTGGTATTGAGATATTAAATGACTTTTCCATGGCCACACAGTCATTATGCTTCAGAGATGCCACTTGAGCCCAGATTTTCCTGACTGCCTCCTACTGACTGTAAGTGCCTTTAGAACTTCAAAATAATTAATTGTGAAAGATCTAAAAAATCAGTCTTACGAAGCAGCTATTTTCCAGAGTTCCCTGGATTATTGATTTTTATACAGGTAAAAGGAAGTGAGTTTTGGGAGAAATTTCCATAAATAGTGGTTCTTGCATTGTAGCCACAGTAAAACATTTACAGATTACAATCTGTGATTTTTACTTAATCTCTTTCCTTTCTAAATGCCCAAATAGATGTTGGTGAAGTTTGATTCAATAACTATTTAACTGCCTCTAGTGTGCCAGGCACTGTGCAAGATACTACTGTATCAAAGTAAAAATGATAGTCCTTGCCCTCAAAGAGTTTGTATTCTCCTAGCAGGTGGTAAGTAAATATAAAGGAATAAGAGGAAAGAGAGGGCATTAACAATTGGGAAGATGAGTGAAGGCTTTATGATTTCAACAACAACAACAACTACAACAACAATAATAGCTAACGTTTATATAATATTATTTTTGCCAGGCATTGTACTAAGCATTTATAATTCTTGTCACATTGGATCCTCACAACAACCCTGGAAAATAGTTGCTATTATTTTCCCCATTTTACATATGAGGAAACTGAGGCAAATAGATTAAGGTACTTACCCAGGGTCACACAGCTAGGTTTACACTCAGACTTCTTCACTCCAGAACCAGCATTCTATTCACTGTGCTACCTAGTTGCCTCTAACTGCATGAGAGCTGTTTCCTGAATTGAGCTTTGAAAGGTGAGAATTTTAACCTAGAAGTTCGTCTGCTGAGAATATGTCCCATGGAGATCAAAGACAGAATGGATGTACTTTTTTGGTGGAGCACCTAATAACCAGAAGATGACTGAACAAGTTGTGATGTGTGCATGTAATACAATATTATTGCTCTAAAAGAAATGATGAATCTCATGAACTTAGGGAAACATGGGAAGACGTATGGAAATGATGCAGAATAAAATAAGGACTGGGAAAGCAAAATACCCCAGTACCACAGTAATTACAATGACAAAAATGAAGAGACATTAACATCATGTAGAAGACTGTGAACTTATAATGACCAACCTTGGCCATGGAGGAGAGATTAAGAAATGTAGCTCCTTCCTTTCCATGAAGAGGTAGACAGTTCTGGGTGTGGATTGTTGCATGCACTGCTACATCAATAAGGCTACTGGATCACTTGGTTTTCTTTAACTGTTTTGTTGTTGTTTCAATGGAGGGTTCACTGAGGCAGAAGTGTGGCATGTGTGTGTGTGTGTGTGTGTGTGTGTGTGTGTGTTTGTAAATGCAGAAATGAGAGTAATGTAAAAACAGAACTCATCAGTAAAACCTGAGGAGTGCCCATTCCATGCATAGAGGTGGGAGTATGGCTAATATAACTGTATGGAGGAAGTAGAAAGCTGAATTTGGGGGAAGAGGATCCCAACCAGTATAGCTAGAATATGGTTGTTGTTGTTCCTCCTTCATTTGGAAGAGACCCAATGGCACACAGATTGGTCTTGACTTGTGCATGAATTGAAGTGAGGCAGAGTTGTACAAAGTTGCCAGCCTCACTCTAATGACTCACAGAGTCATGACAAGATAAAAGTCAGCTTGGCTGGTGATGGCCCGAGATTCAGTGGATCACCTTAGCATCTTTGATGTCTGACTAAGCTCTAAACCAGTGATTCCCAAAGTGGGCGCCACCGCCCCCTGGTGGGTGCTGCAGGTGTATTGTAGGTGTATTTATCTTTCCTATTAATTGCTATTAAAATTAAAAAAAATTAATTTCCAGGGGGCTAAGTAATATTTTTTTCTGGAAAGGGGGCAGTAGGCCAAAAAAGTTTGGGAACTACTGCTCTAAATGCTCCCACGATGCCTTCTTCAACTGCCTTCATAATCACTGGAAGAAATTGTTCTCGTTTGCCCATTCCACTGGAGGAAGTCTTTATGTGCTTGGGGTAGACATGCCCCTCACTCACCAATGGAAAGTAGAATGCTATATGAAAGGAAATAATGAAAAAATCCTGAAAAATAACAGAAAACCAAATTATGGAAGATCTTAAATGTCAGGGAAAGGAGATTGTATTTTGTCCTATAGGCACAGAGAACAAATAAGATTCCTTTGGACTTTTTGTTTTTTTATTTAGAAGTCTAAACAAAAACATGGCATAACTTTCCAGGAAACTTCAGGATAAGTATACATCTCATCTGTTGGATAACTGGCATGTTAAGAGTATGTGGCTATGATTACACCAGGCAACCAATTCATCCTCTGATTGGTCAATTGATTTAAATAACTAATTTGGTTTATATTTCAAATAAATTGACTTTTCAATTCAGAAAAGGAAAATGGTTAATCTAGTAGATGGTTTCAGGTAAAGGGCAAGTAAATGAATGAAATAATCAATGAAAGAAAGTATTTAATGAGTACTGACTGTGGCAGGAGCAGTCTTGCTGGGAATACAAATGACAAAAAAGAACACAAAAGGGAGATCACTTCTACTCATAAGGACTTTATTTTTTCTTTACAATTTTTTTTGTTATTCTGAACTTGAAAATCACCCACAAACATGAACATTTTCATATGTAGATAAGAATGGAGGAGGAGGATTAAAAATAGGAGAATATGCATTTATATAGAGCCTAGATCTTCTGACTCAAAATCCATTTCATGAGACTATTCTGTGTGTCTAGGAAGCCCCCTTTAAAAGGTGACTCTTAACAAGCAATAATTGTTGATTGATGCTGGATATGTTGGTATACAGTCCACAGACTTTTATTAAGTACCTGTTAGGCACTATACTAGTATCTGGGGATAACAAGATAAAAACAAAACAATCTTACATTCTTTCAGGAGAAGCAATAAGTACCCATAAAGGTAAATACAAAAATGTGTGTGGCAGGGGGAGTGATCAGTACACTCCAGATCAACTGATTCCTACCTTCCTCTTGAACCTCGCTGATGAAATCACAGAAGGGGCAGGTCATGGAGATAGTAATGCACTATTGTATTAAACGAAGTGCAAAGAAAGGTTGTTAACCTTTTATTAGAAAGGACTCTAAGATGTTGACTGTAATGGACAACAGAGATGGCTAGTACAGTGGTGCCTTGACACATGAGTTTAATTGGTTCCATGGCCAAGCTCATAACTCAATTTACTCATGTGTCAAATCAAACCTCCCAATTTAAATTAATGGAAATGCAATTAATCCATTCCGCCCCCCAAAAAACACACACATTTTTTGTTCTATATGCTTTTAAATATGAAAATGTAATTTATAAATAACAAATAAATACATTTATAGATAATAAGAAAGAATTTAAAGAAATGAACTTGCTTATGAAACATTATTTACCTTCAAGGTCAGATGATGCTGGTGAAGGTTTTCATTTTGTGTGCTATCGCTTAACATAACTGACTCTTTACACACATAACACTACATTTAAATGCCAAACTGACCTTACACATTACTTATGATATGTAACTTTATTACTAAACTTAATTGGTATTTTTTTACTTTACTTATCATCATTTTCTTCATTGAATTTTGGCTGTTTTGCCACACTTTCCTCGATTTCACCTAGAGGCTGGTTCAACAAAATCCTTTCCACGGAAATTTGTTTCTTTCTCCCTTCCAGAATGTTTCGATAATGTGTGAAACAAGTGTCTTTCCATAGCTCTAACTCATGACCTGTTGCAACTTTTTCTCAGTTTGTTTTTTCAATAAACTGTTTAATTTTTTCCCAAATCCTCAACATTTCCTTCATCTCGCTTGTACTGATTATCACATCCACTTCAGTCTCCTCCCCACTAATTTCCTGCAAAACCTCCGTATGTTGCTGCTGCTGTAACTCCTTCAATTCCTCCATCATCAGAACCCATGGTTAAAAGCTAAGAAATTTGCCCCAAAACTGATAATAAAGACAAAAATAAAAAAGAAAGCAAAAGCAATTCAATACAGATGCTCACATGGCCAGATAAACACCAAACTAAACAAGAAAGCCTCATGTACCTTGTGAAACCAAATGTTTGGCAGGCTATCTAGTGGAGGGTGGCAGAAGCTCGTGATTCAAATATCCTCTTGTGACTTAAAGTAAAAATCCCAATTGTAACTGTTCATATCTCAAATTGCTTGTGACTTAAGGTGCTCATGTATCAAGGTACCACTGTGTAGTCAATTTTTCTTACTTTTGTTCTCGATAGAGGAAATGTTTGTGGTGCAGTTGCTTGGGGAGATCCTTTTAGGAAAGCTACAATAAAAACAGCTGGAATTAGAGGAAAAAGATCAATCAGAGAACTGGCATCAAATCCAACCTCTCATTTTAATTTCATTTTTTCATTGATCAGAAATCTGTTTTCTTTCTATCCTATTTCCCCTCCAGGCACTGGGAAAAATGGAAAAATAAATCTTATAACAAAATGCAGTTAAAAAAACTAAATTCCACATTGGCCATGCCCCTCATATATATATCTGCAGCCTACATCCATTTCCCCTCTCTCTCAGTAGTTAGGGAATGTGTTTCTTCATCCATCTTCTGGAATCATGGTAGGTCAGTGCTTGATGGGAGTTCTTAAGTTTTTTAAAGTTTTTTTTTGTCTTTATAGTATTGTTGCTATTGCATAAGTTGTTCTCCTGGTGCTGTTTACTTCATGATGTATCAGTGCTTCAGTCTTCCTAGATTTCTCTGAAACCTTGACCATCATTTCTTTCTCTCTCTTTTTTGGTAATAACTTTTTGTTTACTGATCTATAGAGTATTAAGATAAAATGGAAATCATATACTCCCTTAAGATGCTTGTCATAGTCAGAGAAGATATCCAGATAAATATTTCTCCTTTTTTAACATTCATGGTTGTTTGATCTCCCTTTATTTCAGATTTCCCCTTTCCAGCTTAACATTTGGTTAGTAAGTATAATTCTTCTTCCATCTGATTGGTAGTCCAAGTGAGCTCTCTTTCCCCCACTTTGTTCTTTCTGTTCTTCTGGTAGCTCTCTGGAATATCTTCTTACAGGAGTTGGTGCTCTCAGGTCTTTTCCTCCAACTTCCCCCATTTCCCTCAAAATCAATTCCTCTTAAAAAGCCGATTTAAGGCAGCTTTTTGGTTGTTTGCCTTAGTCTTGCTTTGTGATGCTTGGCCCAGGTGTGAAAAATACTATTTATGGTTCTGACAACAGTTGTCATTCACATTTTAGCACATTTTGTGTCACTGACAATAGGACAAGCAATTATTTCAAGAGTTGATATTGAGTTCATGTCATCACTTCTTAGCAACTTCTGTCCTCTTCATTGGCTCTGAGCTATAGTGGTAATGACTGACAAGCATTTGCCTTCACCTTTCATGGTCTCGCATAGCACTCCCCATATTTATCTCACATGGTAGCACTTAGATATGTTTAACTGGCACCTTGTGGGATTGTTTAAGGCGAACATCCTTTCCTCATCCTGTCTTGTACTCTCATCTCATGCCCCTTCAGGTTATCCTTCCATAGTCCTTATTGTCCTCTGCCCTCGAATTGTGCTCCTTGAAATTCTATATTACTATCAAATTCTCTTTTCTCTGTGGCCTCTTCACATCCCATTCTTTTGATCTTATAATAATAACAGAAGTCTTATTCTTGAAGACTGCATTTCTGAGAATCCTCTCCAATATGGGATGGTCCTTTTTTTCATGCTCCCTGAAGTACCAATTTATGTAGAAAAAGCTCATTTATTGACTTATAATCAGTAGCCATAGATGGAAGGGAGCTTAGAGGTCAAGTACAATCATTTTACAGATGAGAAAACTGAGGTCCAGAGGGGTTAAGGAACTTGCCCCAGAGTCACACAACTATAGTAGTGTCTATGAAATAATTCAACCAGATCCTCCTGATTCCAAGTCCAATGCTCTATCCGCTACAAAAAGTTTGCCTCTCTCCCATTTCTGTATAATACCTTTGCCACCATCATTTAGAATTTCTCTACCCTGGATTTATACTTCATCTTGGTCACCAGATTCCAACTATTTCCATGCACACTTCCTCAGCTTTTTGTTTTTCCAAGGAGTTCAGTAATAGGTTCAATGGCTTCCTCTCTACTTCAACCCCAGCCGTCAGACATGGAGATGACAATATGTGTGCTCATATCCTCTTGAACACCTGACTGGCCAGTTTATTAACCTCTTAGACTCCCATAACCATCTTTATCTCATCTCACTCATAAACAGATAGGATCATACCTTGATCTGATCATTGCTTATTCGTCATCTTGTTTTTGTTGTCTGTGAATTAAGAAGATTCAAGAGAGATTGGTAGTGGTGGAGAAAGTTGATGGCAAATAGGAAGAAAAGGTATATAAAAAGTGACACAGAAGGAGAGATTGTGGTGGGGATAGCAGGATTTAGAGTTCTGGATCATATACTGCATGGACTCTTCCTCCTACCTACACTCT
The DNA here is from genome assembly GCF_016433145.1 of Gracilinanus agilis. Taxonomy (NCBI): domain Eukaryota; kingdom Metazoa; phylum Chordata; class Mammalia; order Didelphimorphia; family Didelphidae; genus Gracilinanus; species Gracilinanus agilis. The sequence continues at coordinate 24,720,404 of NC_058130.1, read as the reverse complement.
TCTTCTACACTTCCATTAACTTAGAATTCCTAGCTTCCTTCAGCTCATTTTCTATCAGAAACCTTTCCTGAGTCCCCTAGTTGTTAGTTCCCTGCCCTTCTTAATTTCATTGCATTCATTTTTCAATAAATCATGTAAGAAAGTAATAAGCATCCATCAAGCACCTACTATTTACCAGGCATTGTGCTAGTCACAGTGGATTCAATCACCGAGGATTCAAAAAGAACAGTGAAGTATGCTCTGTCCACCAGGGCATTCTATCCAGAGAAAAATAAATATATTCCAAATTAGAGGGTCAAGGAAGTCCATATAAGAGCCAGATTAGTGGTTAGGGGAAGAGTTTGTGACCAAGCAAAGAACACAGTCCCACAGAAAAGGAAATAGAAAATTTTGATTATATAAAATTTAAAAATTAGAAGAATCTCAATGTAGCTAATATTAGAAGGGAATAGTTAGTCAGGAAGAAAAAATTTATATCAAATTTCTCTAATGAAATCATGATGTCTAAGATTCACATTTTAAGGAATAAGTGTTATCCCAATGAATAGATATAAACAAGCAGTTTTCAAGGGGGGAAAATCAAGCTATCTAGATCCCTAAGAAAAATGCTCCAGATCACTAATAATTAGAGAAATTTAAATTGAAGTAATTCTATGAGTTCCACCTTACATCCATCAGATAGGCAATAGTGACTAAAAAATGAAAATGACAAATGTTGGAAGTTCTGTGGAAAAACTGGCATATTAATGCTCTGTTAATAGAGATGTGAATCAGTCCAGCCATTCTGGAAGGCAATTTGGAACTATGCCCCAAAAGTTACTGAATTCTAAAAATGAATAATTATAGACTTCCATCAAAAGAATGATCAACTATGATTCCAGGGGACAACTGATGAAGAATGCTACCAATTTATTGAGATAATAGAGCAAATATGTAGACATAGATAAAGTATGCAGGCATAAATAGGATACACACTTTTGGACACAGTCAACATGGGAATTTGTTTTGGAAAAGCACATCTATTTGTTATAAATGTTTTGCCTTTCCTTTTTTTCCTCCCAGTGAAAGGAGACAGAGATAGGAGGGAGATAAAATGTTGTTTGGTCATTTTTCAGTTATCAGTCACTTTTTGTCTGATTCTTCATGACATCTATTTGGGTTTTTCTGGTGAAGATCCTGGAGTAGTTTGCTGTTTCCTTCTCCAGCTCATTTTACAGATTAGAAAATGGAGGCCTAGTTAAAGGACTTAGAGCTAGCAATCTGAAGCCAGCTTTGAACTCAGAAAGATGTCTTTCTGAATCCATGTCCAGTGCTCCATTTATCCCCTGTGCCACCTGGATGCCTTGGGAAAGGAAATAGATATGTGCTAATTTGAAAAAGAATAAAATTAAAAAATAAATATGCTTATTTAAACATATGCATATATTATATATATTTTAAAAGTACAAAGTAAATTAGGCACTAGCATCTGCACATATTTTGTGTTACAAGTTCTTTCATAGATATTTTGTATTTATTTTGTATAACGTGTATGTATTTTGATTCTGTTTTTCCTGTATTTTTATTTATTTTATTTTTCTGTATTTTTATTCTCACATTTTAGTGAGAAGACAGAGAATGTAAGTCCTTGGGAGCAAGGCCAAATTTCATTATTGTCTTTTTATCATCACTTCCTAACACAGTACCTGGAAGTAACTAGTAATTAATAAACATTTGTTTATCCTAAATGAATATCAATAACTCTGGATTCCCCCTTCTATTCTACTGCCCAGAGCTCATTGAGTTTTTCCAGTCTGAAACTTCTATACCAAATCGGGAGGCTGCAAGAATACTATCAATATTACCTGTTGTTCCTGCCTGGAGGGCCAGGTTCTTGTAATTGTAGAGCTGGTTCATGCTTAGATGATTGTTTCCAGACCTTTCCTTTTATCACCCCCGTTTCTGAACAGAAAAAGGAAAGTTTTACAAAAGCGATCAATTAAGAAATTTGATCATGTGAAAGACTGAAGGGATAAATTATCTCTAGAAACACAAGTTGAAACATAGGACAAGGTAAAAAAATTACAAAGGATGAATTAAAATAGATAATAGCTATATTAAAGGAATTAAGGGAGGATTCTAATTCAGATAAGGTGCTCACAAAAGAGAGTATATGAAATCTCAGAATGCACAGAAACAATGGAACCATTAAGAAATAATTAAAAGTAATCTCTAAGACCTAAAAACATAAATAGAAATTACAACTAACAGAACAAATAAAGATAAGTAAAAATCAACAGAAAAAATAAAACAAAACTGAAGAACAAAGCCTGGATATAATGGAATTTTTAAAACCACTAATGGATACATCTGGAAAAATAAGAAGACAGAGCAAAAGAAACACATCACATTAATTGGGGCTTAAAAAAGAATACAAAAAAAAAGTGAGGGGTGGAGAAAACTTTCTTGCTGGAGTGGATGACATCAGGAAACGCTCTGCAGGTAGAGAACCAACACAAGACACCAGTGTAGTGAAATATTACTCCTGATACTCAAAGGTGCATGTATAACTGGCCAACTGAAGAATTATAAAGATAAAGAAAAAATCCTCCAAGTGCCAAGAAACAAAAGATATTGAATTTTTACAATGCCAATGGGATTCTTCAAAACAACACAAAAAATTTTTAAAGCTAGACAAAAATATACAGAAACCCATTTATTACGGCTCTTTCTGGTCATTTTGTGTTGGTTAAAATTATGCAAGTACAGGTTCCTTTCTGGGATATCTCCCCAATTCTCACAGCCCAGGTTCCCCAGGGAATTAGATTCCCATATTCAAGTCACCTGTGACTCTGTACTCCTAAAATCAGTTCATAAGATTTCGTTGACATAATTAATGCAAAGCAAAGACATTTACTGAAATTGTAACATAGTGAAAATAGTGATAGAGAATTACATCAACAAAATATCTCCCCAATAAACCTGGAATATATTCTATTGCAAATAAAGTACTATATAAATGTGAGCTATTATTATATAGATTGAGATTTCATTCCCTATAGAGATCATCAAAAGCAATGAGAAATTTTTAGAAGAAAAATAAAATTTTATACATAAGAATAAAATGGATGATTCCATATTTATGCTCTCTTTGTGGTGGCAAAGAATTAGAAATGAAAGGAAATTGATGGGGCAGCTGGGTAGCTCAGTGGATTGAGAGTCAGGCCTACAGATGGGAGGTCCTAGGTTCAAAGCCAGCCTCAGACACTTCCCAGCTGTGTGACCCTGGGCAAGTCACTTGACCCCCATTGCCCACCCTTACCACTCTTCCACCTAAGAGCCAATACACAGAAGTTAAGGGTTTAAAAAAATAAAGGAAATTGATGCCTATCAACTGAAGAATGGCTAGACAAGTTATAGCATATGAGTATGATGGAATACTACTCTTCTGTAAGTAATGATGAGTAGGTTAATTTTAGAAAAACATGGAAAGGTCTACATTATATTTTATGTAGAAGAAGCGAAATGAGCAGAACCAAGAGAACATTATAAACAACAGAAATATTTTTTGAAAAATTACTTGTGTATAAAAAGAGAAAGAGCTGATAAGTAGAAATAAGCAAGATATAGTTAGATATTTACATAGATATACTTATATTTTTTTGTTAATTAAGGGCTTTTCTAGTGGGAGGAGGGCAAGGAGGGGTATGAGATACTTGGGAATTTCAATGTAACAAACAAATACATTTACAAATATTAATAACTTAAAAAGACTAGTTGCCCTGGAAAAGGAAATAGGCAAAACATAGTAATAGAAGGGACTTACTAGGTTATCTCTATATCAGACAAAATTATTAATAGTAAAAACCATTTTTTAAACTAAGGAAATAAACTAGTAAAAATTGCTTATATGTTTAAATAACTCTTTCTGTGGAAGGTATGGAGTCGAGAATACACATTCTTTTCAAGTACACATGGAATACTCACAAAATTGTTTAAATATCAAGTTATAGAATAGCCCAACACAAATTCAGAAAGGCAAAAATCATACATGCTGAGTTTTCAGATCACAGAGAAATGAAGTTAGAATTAAATAAGAACATGAGCTGGAAGGATTACTCACATAAATTAAATGACATATCAATAGATATATGGGCATAGCATAGGTAACATTTAAATTTACATGGAAACAGGAAAAAAACTATTAAACAATGGTTGGGTTAGAGAATAAATCAGAAAAATGATAACGAAACATTTCAAAGACAAAGACAACAATAACAATTCATATCAAGATCTATGAATGCAGCTGATGATGTTTTTTAGAGGCAAATTTATATGGCTGAGTGCCTACATTAATAAGGACGAAAGAAAAAGAAATGAATTGGTTTCTCTAAAAGACACTAGAAATGGAACAAAGCAATAGCCCAAAGGAAAATTGGAGACAGACAGACAGACAGACAGACAGACAGACAGACAGAGACAGAGACAGAGACAGAGAGAGATAGAGAGAGAACTATATAATAAAAATCAGAAACAAATACAATAATAAATGAAAGAATAATTGAATTGATGAATAGAACCAGGGCTGTTTTTTCAAAGAGAACAATAAAATTGTCAAACCATTAACATTTATTAAAAAAATGAGAAAATCCAATTCAACAAGATAAATTTAAAAAAGGAGAGATCTAAACAAATATAAAAGAAATTAAAAAGATCATTAAAGAATACTGTACATAGCTACATGCCAAAAAATAAGAGAATTATGAATTTAAAGACAATGGATGGCTATCTCAAAAAATTAATAAGATTGACATACAGGTTATGAATAATTTAAATAGGACAAGGTCATAGAAAGAAATGATTTATCTTTAAAAAATTACCCTGCAAAAAGCAAGCCAGTGAAGACATGTTCACAGGTAAAGTCTCAAAACTCCTGAGGGATGAAAAAACTTATATTATGTAAATTTAGAAAAAAACTGAAATGTTGCATAGTATTGGCCAAGAAAATACTAAAAAAGAAAACTCAATTATTTTCATTAATAATTTTTTAGGGATTCTATACACAAGATTTCAATACTTTAGGGAATTCCTGTATGGAAACTTCTAATACATATCAAGAATGAGTCCATAAACACTGGACTTAACAACAGGTGCTGGTGAAATCTCAAACTAGTTAAATCTCTTTGGAACACAATTTGACAATACTCATCGAATATAAGAAAAATGTTCATACTCTACTAATTCCAGTGAAGGAAATATACCTTGAGAGTCTTATCAAGAATGAAAGAAGAGCTACCTGTTCAAAGATATTTATAGTTCCCTTATTTGTAATTGGGAGAGAAAAACTAGAAGGAATCTAAATGTCCAACAAGAAAAGAATGGTTAAATAAATTGTGGTACATTAATGTAATGGAATACCATAATGCACTTAAACTAGATATATGAGGAATATAAAGAAGATCTGGAAAGACCTTTATAAAATAATTCAAAGTGAAAAAAAAACAGAAGAAAGAAAATACATACTGATTACAAATACATAAAATGAAACAAGAATGGGAGTGAATTGACAAATCAGAAAAGACTTAAAAGGAGTAGAATGAGAAATTGTTAGGACATTTTATACCTTGAAATTCATTTATTTAAATATAAATTGTTTCAAACAAAGTTTAAATAGTTATGTTGATGTTTAATATTAAGTTTAGTATGAATAATTTAATATTTAAAAGGAATTCCCTAATGTATAACCATATGGTACATCATTGACTTCTCACTCTCCCGTCACCCCACTGGCATCATTATTGTAATAGCTTAATAAATGTTGCTTGATTGATTAGAAAATATGGAGGAAGAGTCAGTCACAGCCTTTAATAAGACACAGCATCATCTTGAGTGCAGAGACTATTGTCTTATCTAAACTTTGTATCTCTCTCTCTCTCTTTCTCTCTTCCCATGGCTATGAGTTAGTTAGCAAGCTTTTTTTACTTTAGTTATTATTAACAAACTTTATCAAATATTATACTTAGTTATTGGATATTAATTTTAATCATTACATTTTATGAAAAGCCTTTTGTTCTGTTGGATAAACAATATGCACACACAAAGGCATAAATAAAATGTCTAAAAAATGTGAAAAGGTGAAGGTGAAGATGGAATGGGATTTAAAAAAACAGCTTTTTTAAAAAAAATTTAAGACCTTACCTTCTGTCTTGGAGTCAATACTGTGTATTGGCTCCAAGGCAGAAGAGTAGTAAGGGCTAGGAAATGAAGATTAAGTGAGTTGTCCAGGGTCACACAGCTGGAAAGTGTATGAGGCCAGATTTGAACCTAGGACCTCCCATCTCTAGGCCTGGCTCTCAATCCACTGAGCTACCCAGTTGCCACCAAAACCAGCTTTTAAGAGACAGTGATGAAGAGGGAGAGTAATTCAGGTATGAGTGCTATAGATGAGGAAGAGTTAAAGGACTTGACTGGACCATATAATGCATAAGGGGAGTAATGTGTATTATTTGGTAGAGAACAGATCATGAAGGCCTTAAATACAAAACAGAGGAGTTTATATCTACTCCTAAAGATAAAAGGGAGTCACTGATGTTTATAGAGCATGGCAGAGACCTAAAGTTTAGCAAAATCCCCATTAGCCATTATAATTATGAAGTCATCCATGTCTTTTTGTTATCTTTTCCATTTATGCTGTTCCAATCATTGTGTAAGATGATGCTTATTTATGGTATTTTAAGCTTTGCCAAGTTCTTCTTATGCTTTACCTCCTTGGACTATGGCTAGTCACCTCCTCTCATCTCACCTCTCTTCAGCTATAAGTTACAATGAACTAATTGTGTTTTGTTGTTTTGAGATGACCTCCTTTTCTTACCCAGGCTAGAAACAAAATCCTTTCTCTTGAGCTCTCAGTCTAATAGAGGAGATCATTTCAGAACGAAGGCACTCATATTAAAGAAGATTGGGAAAGATTTCTTGTAGAATATGGGGCTTTAGCTGAGATTTGAAGGAAGCCAGGAAATCCAGGCAATGTCTCCATCCTCTGGGATAGTTGATTTTACAAACCTTAAAGTTTTATAGAAATGTTAGATGTTATTCTTGTTGCTATGACTTGTTTTTAATCATTTGTCTTGAAATCTATGTTTTTGGTATCTTATTTAATATTCAATATAATACATTTGACACTAAATTGATGAAATTCACAAAATATAAGTTCCATGTTGGCAGACATTTTTTTTTCCTTTTTTGTCTTTGTATCCCAGCATCAAGCAAAGTTCCGAGCAAATTGTAGGCTATCAATAAATAATTGTTGTTTGAAAAAAGTCAAGTCAAGGAGCATTTATTAAGCAAGTATTATGTGTTAAACACTGTGCTAAGAATCTGGGGTTGCAAAAAAATTCTTTCCCTTAAGGAGCTCCCATTTCAATGGGGATCCAAGCAACTATGTACATGCAAGATATATACACAGTAAATTGGAGATATTCTCCAAGAGAAGGTACTAACATTGAGAGAGACTGGAAAAAGTTTCTTGAAGAAAGTGAGATTTTAAGAAGTCAGGGAAGCCAAAAGGTAGAGACAGAGTGAGAATCTTTTTGGTATAGAAGAACATTGATAGAAATACTTGGTGTTCACAGATGGGTAAAAGCAAGGGGAAAATGTTGATGGATCATAGAGTGGAGAGGAATAAAGCATAATAATAATGGAAAGGCAGGAAGGAGCCAGGTTGTGAAAAGCTTTAAAAGCCAAATAGGATTTTATGTTTTGTTCTGGAAGTTATGGAGAACTATTGTAGTTTTTTGAGTGGCTGGAAAACATTTTAGGAAGATTACTTTGACAGTTGAGTAGAGGATGGAATCCTACAGATATCTTAACTTCCCCTCACGATGCATATGATTTCATAAGATCATAAATTTAGAGGTAGAAAGGACCTTATTGTAGCTCCTGAAATTTTATATGAAAAAATAGTACTCTAATTATACCTTATACTCCATAAGATTACCCAAGAATTGCTAGATTCATTGGGGCATCATTATCATATTTCTATAAAATTTCTTTAGCATATCTTTTTGAATGTATTCTGAAACAGTCTCATGTTCAGGATGAAAATATGATCAGGTTAATGCTCACCACAATTGACTAGAGGCCATGTTTACCCCAAATATGCTGGGTGATCTATGACCACAAATCAGGGGATTTTTTAAACCTTTGCCTTCTGTCTTAGAATTAATATTAAATATTGGTTCCATGGCAGAAGAGTGGTAAGGGCTAGGCTGTTGGGGCTAAATGACCTGAAGGTTCACTCAGTTCAGTTAGCTAGGAAATGTCTGAGTCCACATTTGAACCCAGGACCTCCTGTCTCCAGGACTGACTCCCTATCCACTGAGGCACTTAGCTGTCTCTTAGGGAATATTTATTACAGTGATGATGAGGAAGAGGAAACTGGGCATGAATTCTAGAGGAATTGTGCCTGTCATATTTTGTTATTGTTCAGTCATTTCATCAATATCCAACTCTTCATGACTTTGTTTGAGGTTTTCTTGACAAGGATACTAGAATGGTCTACCATTTCCTTCTCCAGTCCATTTGTTTTCTACAGATAAAAAACTGAGGCAAACAGGGTTAAGTCACTTGCCCAAGTCATATGGCTAGTAAGTGTGTGAGACCATATTTGAACTTGGGTCTTCCTAAATCCAGGCTTTATCCCCTTTTTTTTGCTTTATTCCCTATACAACCTACCTGTCCCTCTTTAGATATAGTGGCAGTTCAATATTCTTGATCAAGAATTTGTGTGTATTTGTATGGATGGAGAGAGACAGATAGACAGATAGAAAGTCAGAGACAGACAGACAGAGAGACAGAGAGAGAGAGAGAGTTAGGTGAGTAATGGATAAGGAATAAGGCACTAGACCTATAGTTTCCCTCATCTGATAAAATCTTGGATTAGGAAATGTTCTTTTCCCATATAGTTTGGTCCCTCCTCTGCAATTTACAATCTTAGAGAGTTGCCTAGACTATTGATAAGTCCAGTGATTTGTCCAGGGTCACACAGTTAGTTTGTGTCCTCCTGGTTTTGAGACCAGTTCTGTTATCTACTAAGACACACTGTGCCCCTTGCCTTCCCTTGCCTTCTCTCTCCTCTGGGTCTGAAAAGTAGGAATCAGACTAGATGATTTTTGGAAATTACTTCTAACACTAAATTCTATAACTATGACTAATGGGAGGGTCCCAAGTATGAGTCAAACAAGGTAACCCAAAAGGCCAGGCTGGATGAAGAATATACTACTGCATTTTCAAAACATCAGAATTCAAGGAACCTTGAAAGTAGGAAGACAGAATTTTGGAGCAATATATGCTAGGAGGCAAATGATAAAAGGGATAGGAAGAGTCAACCATTGTTAGCCAAAACTTGTCTTTGGCCTTTAATCATGCCTGCTTGTCTTCTCTGTCCCTTCACATTACAACTAGGATTATTTGTTTCAGGCAAAAAAATTCTTCCACAGAAATACTGAACTGAATTGAAAAACAAACAACAATTCCTGTTCCGCCCAGTTCCAACAGCTTCTCAAATTTCCCTTGGCAGTGATTGTCCAACTTTCATAAGCACTTAGCTCAATGAGGTGGGAGGTGAAGCTGGGAAATCTAGGCTAGAGAGATAGAGATTAAAGTCTTGTGCCATCGCAAAGGATTATAGATAGAAAATCCCACATTTTTGAGTGCTAAGTAGCAACCAGTTGGATGGAAACAAGAAAAGGGTAGGACCCCAGTGAACCAAGAGGCACTGAACGGGGAGTGTGATACGTGTCCTCTCAACCTATACTGAGCTTCCCTTCAAAAATGAGATTTCATGCTCAGTTGAATTTCAGAAACAGATTAACGAAAAACAGACACCTATTTTTGTTCTCTGTATCTGCATTTGTTTTTCTCCCTTAATAGCAGGGAATTAAAACTGCGTATGGTTTAAGGAGAAAAACCAGGCCTTGGCTCTAACAACAAACCACCTCTTCATCTGTTTTGTGAAAATTTAGCCATCACAACCTTCCCATGGAATGAATAATCCATTTTGGGTGGGGGAAAGGCTTCTGGCCATCGGAATGGAAAATGTAGGTTAGAATGTGTCAAATCCTTGATTTTATTTTCTTAAGACTCAGACCTTTTTCTGGGGGGTCAATTTATCTTCCTGACCTTCTTCTCCCTTCATCATTAAAAAAAGAAGTTTTAAAGTGGTATAGGTGAGGTGATAAGGTTTCATTACCATGAAGTCTAGGAAAGACAAGAACCACCTCATACTTATTTTATATATGTTTTGCAATTATTTATTTGTATATACATCATTTCCTATTAGTAGAATGAATGCTCCTTGAGGACAGGGTAGGTACTAGTTTGGAGTACCATGGTAGTGCCACACACAAGTGTAGGAAACAGACTTCAGGATCCAGAAGTCCTTTATCACCTAGTAGAGTCCTGGGCACAGCAGGCTCATGCAAACTTCCCTTTCTGACAATTTTACTTTCTTTACTTGCTGGCAATACTGTCTCTTTTAATAGTCACCAAAATAGACACTCTCCACCTCAGGCTCTTCTTCCCTTAATAGTTTGATTCTTAATTACCAGGGATTAATTCCCCCCTTAGTCACCAGCTAACTTGCACAGAGGTCCTAATCTTCAAAGCTGCTTCCTTTCTTGAATAACTGCTATTCTCTTACCATTTCCACTTGGTGCTTGGGACATTGCTCCTACAATTATGTTTCCAGTTCTCTTGAATTAAATCTCCAAACGCTGGTTAGGATGCCTCCATGAGAGTGAGGAATTTACCAGCTATTAACAACTCCTCACCTCTGTTATCTACTCTTTGCTTTCTGTGACTACAACAACTTGTGGGAGGAGGACAGGGTCAAGGAATCTCTCCACAATCACAATGGGATTAAAAATCTAGAGCTGGAAGGGAGTGTGGAGGTTATCTAGTTTGAAAAGACTTTTAGAAGTAAAATAAATACCTTTACCCTTTGATCCAGTAATACCACTACTACCTCTGTATCTCAAAGAGATAAAAAAAAATGGGAAAGGATCTACCTGTACCAAAATATTTATAGTAGCTCATTTTGTGGTGGCAAAGAATTGGAAATTGAGGGGATGTTCATCAATTGGGGGATGACTGAATAAATTGTGGTAGATGATGGTCAAGGAATATTATTGTGCTGTAAGGAATGATGAACAAGATGATTTCAAAAAGAGCTGAAAAGACTTACATGAACTGATGCAGAGTGAAATAAGCAGAACCAGGACAACATTGAATATAATAACAGCAATATTGTGGGATGATCAACTGTGGAAGACTTAGTTATTTTCAGCAATATAATGATCCAGGACAATTTTGAAAGACTTATGATAAAGAATGCTATCTACCTCCAGTGAAAGAACTATTAGAATATGAATGCAGATCAAAGCATATGATTTTTACTTTATGTTACTTTATTTTTGTTTTTATTTTGGGGTTTTGGTTTTATATGAATATTCTCTTACAACAATGAATAATAAGAAAATATGTTTTGCATGATAGTGCATATATAATAGATCTAATTGCTTACCATCTTTGGGAGAGAGGAGGAAAAGAGAGAGAGGAAGTCAATTTGGATCTTATAACTTCAGGAAGCTTATGTGCAAAATTGTTATTACATGTAATTGGTAAAACAAAAACTTAATAAAAAAGAAGCTAAATGCCTTGCCCGTGATTGTACATTGTCAATAAGTATCTGAGGAAGTCAAGTATCAATCAATCAAAGGAGTTGGGAATGCTTAGCGCAAAGAAGAAAAGACTTAGGAGTTATGATAACATGTGTCTGCAAATATTTGAAAGATAGTCATATGCAATAAGGATTAGAATTGTTTTTCTTGTCTAGGGGGCAAATTTAAGATCAAGCGGAAATTGAAAAGAAGAAAATTTAGGTTTGATATAAAGAAAAACTCCATAATAATTTATGCAGTCCAAAAGTAGAATAAGCTGACTTAAGGAGGGCAGAATTAGTTCTTCTGACTATAGGTCTTCAATAAAAAGCTGAATGGCCACTTGATGGATGTCAGTTTTTATAGGTCATCAAGCACAAGATTGGATTTCATGGTCTATGATGTCCCTTTTAAGTTGAAGCACTGGTGATTCTATGATTTGAGTCTGGATTTCCTGACTCCATTACACCATGTTGTCTTTCTGAAATTGATTATTATAAAAAGATATCTGATTTTAACTAAATGGGATCATTAAGAAGAAATTGATATTGCATGATAGAATTGTGGCTTTTTTGTGGGACTGGGTATGAGATCATATCTTTTCCTGCTGAATTTAAAAAAACAGTTTTATGTTAGCATATAATGAAAGATGCCAGAGTGATGATACCTGCTCTTTTGTGTGCTACTCACTTTAATAGGAGTTTATGGATTGACTGCATTTTTAGATTGACTGTTATATTAAAGTTTTCACACCAATTTTGGAAAATTACATAAGAAAGATAATAAGACCATATGAATATCATTTGATGAAACTGGTGATGTTTAGCTTGGAGAAGGAAAGATGGAAAGGTACATGATAAGTATCTTCAGTTCTTGAAGAGCTATCATTTGGAAGAAGGAACAGCCTATTTCTGCTTACTCCAAATGGGCAAAATTAGAAGTAATGGGTAGAAGCTGCAAAAAAGACAAATTAAGGTTTAGTGTCAGGAAAAACTTCTTAAAGCTTTTAAAAACTCAGAAGCTGTTGAAAAACAGACTGGGCTTCCCTGGGAGGTGAGGGGGTCTCCTTCCCTAGAGATATCCAAGAAAAGGCTTGAATATCTGCTTTGTGGGACATGTACAGAAAATTCATTTAGTGGAATATGTTGGACTAGATGGCTGTCTCTGAGGTCTCTTTCTACTCTGAATTCTGTGATTCTATGGCCCCAAAATAATGAATTCTGCTCAGGTGGATGATCACTACTAGTGAAAGACTTGTTCAGTCCATCTGATTATAAGTTTATTGACAAAAGTCTAGAATGCTGAGAAAGTCATAGTTCTGACAGAATCAGATACACAATATCCTAAATTCTTGGCAAAGCTGAAATTCAAGTAATTGGTAACTTTCTACTTACTTTGAACTGGGTCAAGACTTTCCTTATCATGACTTTTAAAATATTCCCCTCTGGGAATGTAGAAAGTCAGAGGCACTAATACATGGTCAATGGACCTATGAATCGGTCTAACTTACATGTTTTTCTAAAAATTTATTTGTTAAATATTTCCCAATCACATGTTAATTTTTTTTACATTTATTTTTTTAAAGAAATTTGAATTCCAAATTTTCTCTCCTTCTCACCTTCTTCTCTCCTTGAGAAAGCAAGCTATTTGATATCAATTATACACATGAATTCATGCAAAACACATTACCACATTAGTCATGAAGCAAAAGAAAACAAAGATAAAAATAAAATAAGAAAAATGAAGTTTAAAAAGTACACTTCAATCTGAATTCAGAGTGTTATGTGGAGATGCAAAGCATGGAATCCCTGCAAAGATACAGGACTGCCTCACCTAGAATTCCAGGGGACCCCCCTGGAGAACTTTGGGTGAGGGGGCAGTTGAGAAGGGTTTGAGACAGTTACTTTGTGGAGGTTAGAGTGAGCAGACACCCTGCTTACTACTCCACACTTGGGGGTTCACTTGAGAGGCCACAGTGACATAGCCAATGTAGTTATTACATAAGGATTAGCCTGTTTAGTAGGGTTAGTTTATATTAACTTCAATACAACAACTATTTAATGATTAGAGAGTAAAGATATTCATTAATAGCAAGAGAGCCAGTTTTAGTTAAGTGCCTTCATCCCCTCCTGTGAAGAGTGGAGAAGGGCAGCTTCAACCTGACAGTTCAGGGTCACCTTTCATTATCCTAAAACCCTCATTAACTTCTCTAGTTTATCTTGTTATTTCCTAATATAACCTATACCTTCAAATCTGTGCCTGGAAAATTATTTGGAGGATACTCACAACTCAGTCTGGACATCTAGTTTGAATCCTGTCTGTTGCCAGTTTTAAGAAGATCTTCTCTGTCCTCAACAGTTAGATAACTAGCTTCTTTTTACTCATCTATCAGATCTGTGAGGAATATAAATTAAAGAAAAGGAACATCATTGGGGTTTCAGCTATAACAGAAACTTACCAGAAGAATCTCCTTCCTGCTTTCATTACCAACTGAAACCAGCAACTGTTTAGGGGGGAGGGGTTTGAGAGCCAGGAGTGTTTAGCCCCCTCCTTTCCTCACTGAAGCCTGTCAATCTGTGGCTCTTGACTTGAAGCTCTATTTGGCCCTGACACATTTATCTGCTTCTCCAAATTATCTGTTATTATCATCATAACAAGAGTTCATCAATTTTCTCTGGAGGTGGATAACGTTTTTTATCATGGGTCCTTTGGAATTGTTTTTGAACATTGTATTAATCAAAATAATTAATTATTTCATGATTGTTGATCTTTAGAAAATTTCTGTTTCTGTGTACAATGTTCCCCTGGTTCTGCTCACTCCACTTTGCATCAGTTCATATATCTTCCCAGGATTTGAAACAATCCTGTTCATCATTTCTTATGGCATAGTAGTATTCCACTACAATCATATATCACAGCCTGTTCAGCCATTCCCAAATTGAGTAGCATCCCCTCAGTTTCCAATTCTTTATAACCACAAAAAGTGTTGCTATTAATACTTTTATGTGTGTATATTGTGTATATTCCTTCTCTTTTATATCTTTGGAATACAAATCTACTAGCAGTACTATTGAATCAAAGGGTATACACAGTTTCATAACTCTTTAGGTATAGTTCCAAATAGTTCTCCAGAATAGCTAGTTTTGTTTACAACTTGACCAACAGTGCATTAGTATCCCAAATTTTTCACATACCCTCCAACATTTATTACTATATTTTCCTGACAATTATTTGTCAGATAGGTATATGAAATGACATCTCAGAATACTATTAATTTTCATTTCTCTGATCAGTAATGATTTAGAGCATTTTTTATTTGACTATTGATAACTTTGATTTCTTCTTCTGAAAGCCACCTGTCATATCCTTTGCCTATTCATCAACTGGAATATAGCTCTTATTTTTATAAATTTACCTCAGGTCCCTATTTTTTGAGAAATGAGGCCTTTATCAAAGAAATGCTATAAAATTCTTTCCCCAGTTTCTTATGTTCCTTTTAATTTTTTGCTGCATTAGTTTTTTTTTTTGTGTGTGCAAAAGCTTTTTAATTTCATGTAATCAAAAATTTCTATTTTACTCCCTATGATCTTCTCTATCTCTTGTTTGGTCAGCAAGACTTTTTTTTATCCATAGATCTGATATGTTCATTTTCCCATGCTTCCCTAATTTACTTTTCATGTATAAGTATTTTCTCTCTTTTGACTTTTCTTGGTATAACTGTGAGATATTTTTCTATACCTAGGTTCTACCAAATTGTTTTACAGTTTACCCAGCAATTTTTGTTAGATGTTGAATTCTTACCCCCCAAACCTTGGATGCTAGGTTACCTTCCTTCACATTATTTTTCATTGCTTCTCCTGATATATTTGACTTTTTGTTCTTTCAGATGAATTTTGTTATTAATTTTTCCTAGCTCTATAAAATAATTCTTTGGAAGTTCAATTGTAAGGCACTGAATAAATAGTGAGAGAAAATCATTAAATTAGAGGATAAATAAATTAACAGATTATTAATTAATAAATTATATAGATTTTATTTTTATTATTTTGACTTGATCTATCCATGAGCAATTAATATTTCTCCAATTGTTTGAATCTGTCTTTTTTGTGTGACATGTTTTATAATTGTGTTCATGTAGTTCCTGGGTTTGTCTTGACAGGTATACCCTCAAGAATTTTACATTGTTTGCAGTTATTTCAAATGAAATTTCTCTTTTTATCTCTTACTGCTGGGCTTTGTTGGAAGTATATAGAAATACTGATGATTTGTGTGGGGTTTATTTTATATCCTGCAGCTTTACTGAAGTTGTTAATTGTTTCAGCTAGTTTTTTTTTGGTTCACTCTAGTGTTTTTCTAAGTTTGCCATCATATCATCTACAAAGGGTGATAGTTTTGTTTCCTCATTGCCTATCTTTATTCCTTCAGTTTCTTTTTTTTTTTACTTATTGCTATTGTGAACATTTTAGCACAATATTGTATAACAATGATGATAATGGTTATTCTTGCTTCTTGTAGGGAAGGCTTTAAGTTTATTCCCTTTACAGATGGTGCTTGCTGTTAGTTTTTGATAGATACTGTTTCTCATTCTAAGAAAGACTCCATTGATTCCTGTGCTTTCTAGGATTTTTCACACAAATTGTTGGTATATTTTGTCAAAGTTTTTTTGACATTTATTGATATAATCATGTAATATTTTTTTGTTATTCATATGGTCAGTTATGCTGATGGTTTTTCTGATATTGAATCAGCCTTGCACTTCTGGTATAAATTCCACCTTATCATAATGTATGATCTTTTTGATATATTACTATAACCTCCTTGCTGTTATTTTACTTAACATTTTTGCATCAACATTCATTAGGGAAATTTATTTATAGATTTATTTCTCTGTTTTTGCTCTCCTTAGTTTAGGAATCAAAATCATATTTATGTCATAAAAAGACTTTGGTAAGACTCCCTCTATCTATTTTTCCAAATAATTTTATGGTATTAGAATTAATTGTTCTTTAAATATTTGTTAAATTCATTTGTAAATCCATCTGGTCCTGGGGATTTATTCTTAAGGAAGTCATATGTAGTTTATTTGATTTCTGTTTCTAAGATAGAATTCCATTTCCTTTTCTGTTTGTCTGGGTAGTTTATATTTTTGTAAATATTTATCCATTGCAATTAGATTGTCAGTTTTCCTGCCATATAAACCAGCAAAATAATCCCAAATAATTGGTTTAATTTTATCTTCCTTGATAGTAAATTCATTCTTTTTATTTTTGATGCTAGTAATTTGTTTTTCTTCTTTAAAAAATAAGATTGACCAATGACATATATTTAAATCTATTTCCTAGTTATATTTATTAGTTCAATGGTTTTCTTGCTTTAAATTTTATTATTTTCTCCCTTGAGTTTTAGGATTTGCATTTTGGTTTTTAATTAAAAATTTTTAATTTGTTCTTTTTCAATTTTTTTTAGTTGCATGACCAATGAATTGATCTGATCTTTTGCTCTTATATTGATAAACACATTTAGAAATGCAAATTTTCCCCTGAGTACTTCTTTTGTTGTACCTCACAAATATTATCTCATTGTTGTCAGTCTCTTTTAATGAAATTATTTCTTGTTTCTATGATTTATTCTTCTACCTCATTTTGTAGGGTTACTTTACTTAGTTTCTAATTAATTTTTAGGTTATGCTTCCATTGCCCTTTATTAAATGCAGTTTCTATTGCACTGTAGTCTAAAAGAGGTGTATTGAGTTTTCCTGCTTTTCTTCATTTGGTTGTGAGGTTTCTATGCCTTAATACAAGACAAATTTTCAATGTACCACTGACAAAAAGATATGCATTTTTTATTCCCATTCAATTTTCTCCTAATGTCCCTCACATCTAACTTTTCTGTGATTCTATTCATCTTGACTTCTTTCTTATTTATTTTATGTTTAGCTAGATCTAACTTTGAGAGGTAAAAATTGAGGTCTTTCACTCATATAATTTTACTTTCTATTCCTACTATAATTAATTTAACTTTTACTTTAAGAATTTGGATGCTCTCACATTTGGTACCTATATGTTTAGTACTGATATTACTTCATTGTCTTTAGTTCTTTTTAGCAACATATTACCCTGCTTATCCCTTTTGATTAGGTTAATTTTTCTTTGTCTGATAGGGTGATTGCTATCCCTCATGTTTTTACTTTTGCTGAAGTCTAATAGATTCTTTGACAGCCTTTTATTTTAACTCTGTGTGTGTCTCGGTTTCAGTTATGTTTTCTGAACACAACATTGTTGAATTCTTATTTCTAATCCATTCTACTCTTTGATTCTATTTTATGAATGAGCTTATCTCATTCATATCCACAGTTAAGACCACTAATGGTGGATTTCACTCCAGCCTATTTTTTTTTGTTTATCCTTACCTTTCTTTTTATTCTGCTCATATTTCAAAGTCTCTTTTGCTTCTGACCACTGCCTTCTTTCTCTGGCTTCCATTTTATCACATGTTCCCTTTCTCTTGTCTCCATCGACTCCTGCTTCTTTGTGTAAGGTAGATTTCTATTCCAATTAATTATGTTTATGTATTTTCCTTCTTTGAACCAATTTAGATTTGTGAGGTTCTGGCATTGTTCCCCAAATATTTTCCCCTCCCCTGTTAAAGCTTTTCTTTACATGCCTCTTTATGTGGGATAATTTTCTTTATTCTTCCTTTACCTTTCTCCTACTCCTAAAGCATTCCTCTTTCTTATCTATCCATTTTTTGTACATCATCTCAACGCATTTTTTTGCAAGCCCAAGATTAAAGAGATCTTTATATTTTTCACATAAAATCTAATATACTCTTAAAACAAGTGTGAAAGACATTCAGATGTTGTCATTATACAGAAGTTTGAAGTTTTCCCCTAATTCATATTCAGTTGCAACAGAGTTAACAAATCATTCCTAGATAACTAAATCCAGTTAACTGGGTTCATTAATTACATATCAAAGGCAAGACCTTAATTTTTTTTTTTAAAAGAAGAGTCTCAGATTTTTATCAATTCTCTTATTGGTTTCCCACACCTGTGTATTCCCTTCCATTTTGATTTCCTCTTTTTTTTTTTTT
>NC_058130.1:24654222-24686748 GCF_016433145.1 Gracilinanus agilis | reverse complement strand
CTCTCTTCCTCCCTTCCTTCCTTCCTTCTTCTTTTTCTCCATGCTGTACTCATTGTATATAGTGAGGGTGGATGTTTTTCTTTTTCTTAACTTCTTCACTCTGTATCAGTTTATATATCTTTGTGGTTTATTTTAAAAGGGCTATCACTGTTGAGATAACACAGCCCATCTTCTATGTGGAACATTTAAACATCTTTTACTTATTACTATAGTTCATACTTTCAAATAACTCCGAAATTTTTTGCTGAGGTTAATTAAAATCCTTTACAACTCCACTGCCCCTCCTCCACCAAAAGCACAATTTACTAGTCTTCAGCTGCATAGGATTGTGGGTGCTAGAAAAAATATATGGACAGATTTTGTTTTGACACAATAGACTTTTCCCTCATGTTGGTGTATTGTAGACCCAGTGTCCCTAGATACCAAATGAGTTATATTATGTAATCTTTGTTTTAGCTGTCAAGGAGAATCCTCTTTATTTCAGTTTACTCTGATTGATTTTTAATGCCCCTTGCTATATTCTAAGAGGACAGAATCAGATATATACATTTTTTCACAAAACGGAATATAGAGTGATGGACTCTGTCATGGGAAATTGGAAGGCCAAAAAGTCACTGGCTAGTCTCATTCCATTCTGCATTTGTTGCAACAACCCACCATAGCTGTAGCCCTATACTATTTACTCTTCATGCTCCCAATGGTGCACTGTGAATGCATGTAGATTTGTTATTCAAAATCACCCCTAAATCTCTTTATGCTTATTGCCCTTGAGCAGAATTCTCATCGTTTATACTTATGCCTCATATGCTTTTTCCCCAATGTGTATTGTTGGATATTCTTATAAATTGAACTCATCACACTTCTATTTCTAAGCTCATCTGAAGTCTTCAGTGTATTCTGTACCATTGATATGTATTGTACTATTTATGATTTTCTGCAAATAAAGCTAATATGTAATTCATTTTGTGCTTCATATCATTAATGAAGAGATTAAATAGTCTATGCTTCAATACTTACTTCATGGTGTTCAGATTTTTCCAAGTTGGCTTTGGACTGTTGAGCTATTTTTTATTCTGTCAGCTTATAGAGGCAAACTTAAAAGTTTGTGTTTTTTAATTAGCCTGTTGGTCAAACTCTTATTAACTACCTACTATGTGTCAAACACTGTGCTAAGTTGTAGAGATACAAAAAGAGGGAAAAGAAAATTTTCTGTCCTTAAGGAACTCACAAAGTTTTAAAAAATCTCTTATGATTTTTAAAATTCTTGCTCATAGTGGTAGTGATACTTGGTCAAAATGAAGAGGAAATATAAGTATTTTTGAGTATTTTTCAGAGCTGTCATATTAGATTGGTGCAGTGTGGCCCAGAGGACGGAGTGAGGATCAATGAATAGAAATCACCAATAACTAGATTCTGGTTTGATGTCAAGAAAAGCTTCCTGACCATCAGAATTATCCCAAATTCTGGAATCAATTAATCAATAAACATTTATTAAGCACCCACTATGTGCCAGGTCCAGTACTAAGTGCTGATAAGGAACCAAAGGAGGCAAAAGACAGTTCCTACCCTCAAGGAGCTTACATTCTAATGGAGGAGACAACACATAAAAGAAAGTTGAAAAGGGGTATTTGAAGAGGATGAAGAAGAGGGATGTCGGGGAGAAATCTAAAAAGTCCAAAATGAGTGGGGGGGGGCGGAAACCTATAGTCAATTTGATGATACATATGCTGATGGCACAGGTTATATATTGGGTATTCCCAAACTAACCAAATCACAAATCACATTGTCTGCTCTTGAAAAAACTAAAAGGAGTAAAGCACTGTCCAAGGTTCTAGGTATATAAAGTTATGGCCAGCAGCCTTTTAATAGATAATTAGTATGTACCATCCAATCTGCTAGGAATACAGATAAAGACAAAAGTATGGTGTCTGCTCTATAGAACTTGTAACTGAAGGGGAGAGACACACATAAATAACTAGGAATATATAGATGTTGGGGAGAGGTGGGAAAGCCCTCCTACAAGAAGGAATTAAGCTGAATCTCAAAGGAAGTAAGGGGACTTATGAGACAAGAATGAAGTAAAAAGCATTCCAGTCATTGGGGACAGCCTAGAAGCAGGAGAAAGAGGAACAAAGACTAAAAGAAGAGTCTTTGCCCTCAAGTCAAACCCTCATTCAACTGGAAAATGGTCCTTGACTCTTTAGAAACCCTAAATAAAATGGCAAGTAGCAATTTTTAAATAGTTTGACTGCAGTAGATGAAAATTGTGACCTCTGGAAGTTACTTTCAGAACATCATAAATGACCATATTTTAGCACACGCACTCGTGAACATGTTCTGATTAATTTTACTTATTTGATTTTGCATTAAGACAGAAAGCATTTATTGAGAACCTTCTATGTACTAGGAACTATCCAAGGTGCTACAGATACATAGAAAGGTAAAAACATTCCTTGCTCTCAAGGAGCTTTTTGTAAATTGGGTGTCAACATGTAAACAATCATAAACAAACAAGATACATATTGGATTAGTGGAAAATAATCAACAGAAGGAAGGCACTAGAATTAAAGGGCAATGGAAAAGTCTTCATTCTGAAGACAGAGTTTTAATTGGAACCTTAATGAAACCAGAGAAGCTAGGATATGATGGAGGAGGATGGGATGGGGTGAGAATTCTTTGAAAATGAACTGAGTTTGGAGTTGAAGGGTGAGAGGGACTGCAAGGAGACTAGTGTTATTGTATGGCATAATATATGGGGGTGAATCAGGTATAAAGAGACTGGAAAGTTAGGTGAGGGCTAGGTTATGGGGAGGATTTTATACTTGATCCTTGATACAATAGGGAACCATTGGAAATTTGAATTTTGAAGGTGTTGGAATGATTTGATCAGATTTGTACCTTAGGGAGATCATTTTGACTTCTGAGTAGAGGATAGCCTGAAATTGGGAGTCAAAGTTAAAGTCAATAAACATTTAATAAATGCCTACTATGTTCCACAGGGGGTATGAAAAAAAGATATAAGGTTGTATCTACCCTCAAGGAACCCACAATCTCATAAGAGAAGACACACACACACACACACACACACACACACACACTTTCAAGGGAAACAGAGAAAGAGAGAAGGATGACAAAGTCCCAGAGACAGGGTGGAAAATGATCTGAGGATATGTAATTTTACTTTACAGAGCTGTTGTTACAGAATGATGAATTTCTGGAGATCATAAAGTCCAGGAGAGCAGATAAGTGGGAAAAGATGGGGAAAGACTTGAGGCAGAGAAGCTATCTAGAAAAGAGGATTTATGGTCTCAGCCTGATTCAATATGAAAGGTCTGTATATACTTCTCCACTCTTTTATTAGACATTTTAGTTATCTCTTTCAGAATAATATTTGAGCAACTCAAACCCCAGAATCTCAGTTTGGAAGAGACTTAAGTGCCCCCTTTCCAGTTTAACCTATATCTGAACAATAGAAATAGATAACATACATGGTAGATAGTCATATCTCCAAAGTCTATTGACCTCAAGTGAATTTTATTACTGTAACATTATCAGAGTGAAGCCCCAGTATGAGATGAATAGCCACATTGGAGTTATCAAAGGGGAATTATATGTATATCACCAATAAAGGTTTAATGTTTTAACTATATTTGATATTAGGATCAGCTCTATGGATGGGCAATGGTGATTTTGGCCCACTAAAATATTCCTTCTCATCTGATTCCATTGGAACTACAAAGACATGGTATGTATTTAACACTTTATAGAGTGCTACATCCCTTGGGCAAGTATGAAAGATGTAGAATTTATTTTAATATTGAAATTATATTGGTTTTCTGAGAAGGCTAAAAAGTATGTGTGTGGAGTGGAGGTAGACAAAGAAGATGGACAGAATTTCCTGCTCATCTTATATGTAAGTTGAATTCAAACGGCATGTTATTAAATAGTCAATATCCGGAGGCCTTTAATTAAAAAGAAAGAATGATTCCCTGAATGATAGCTTTCTCTACTGAATGCTGAATCACCCTTCTATAGAAGGCATATGTTAAGATTTCCTGAACAGCCCTCTATTTAACATGAATGACTCCAAAGAGGAGTATGGAGAGGGTTAAGATCCTGAACTTAATTTCTAGAAATTTTCTCTCTGGAGTTAGTGTCCATTGGATTCGGTAGGATTTAATCCTGCAAATATCTAATCAGATTGATGAGGAAGAAAAAGCTGAATGGCTTTTACATTTTAAGGTTTTGAATAAAGTTTTCTTGTGGATGAGCAATTGACCCAAGTAAGAGTCCATTTCCATCCATTTCCACAAGGTTTGATTGTAAGACACTGTGACAAGGATATAAAATGTGTCACACACTGATAAAATGTCCTCCAACCAATCTCATCTAGGCAGTGCTTAATAAATAGGTTCATCAGCTTTAGGGGAAGAAATGAGTTTCATGTCCTTGGAATCCATCCCTTTCTTTTTCAGAAGAGGAAACTGAGGCTCTGAGAAGAAGAGATGTGTCATCAATCACTCAGGCATTAAATAAAAAAATTGGAATTCAAACCTGTCCTCTCATTTTTGATATAGTACCCTTTTCAATATATAATAACAGCTAGCATTAGGTAGCACTTTAAGGGTGCTATTATTAACCTCAATTTACACTGTAGGAAACTGAGGCAAAGGTGAAATAATGTGCTTGATATCATAAAGTTAGTGAAACTGGATTTGAATTCAGATCTTCCTGATTCTAAGCCAAGTACTCCGTCCCACTGTGCCAACTACATGGCTCTTCAATACTTCATTTTCCCTCACTATAAGGGGTCAATATGGTCCTTTCAAGTTAAATTTAATTTAACAGATATTTATGGGGCACCTGCTATTACATAGACCATGGATTTTTAAGGATGCTTCATTAAGGGACATTACCTCCTCTACGTCAAGATTGCTTTCTTTTTTACTTTCTTTTTTACCTTAGTATTGCTAGTACCTGGGTTAGGGCCTGGGATGTAATGATCACTTAATGAATGTGTTAAGTGGAACTGGCATTGTACTAAAAAAAAAGCATCTTATTGATGCCAAACCTGTGTGGACACAATCAGAATTTTTTCCAACTGTAGGTGATGAATATCATCTAATACAACTTTCCTTGAATTTATATTGTTTGTGCTTTTTTCTGTGTTGGCCCCTCCAGTAGAATGTAAGTTCCTTGAGGGCAGGGACTGTTTCAATTTTGTTTTCATATTCCTAACATCTCACACAGTGCATAGAATATGGTAGGTGCTTAATAAATGTTTTTAGATTAATTGATTGTACACATGAGAGGGGTGGAGAGAGACAGAGAAAAAGAGGGAGAAGGGGAGAAGGAGAGGCAGAGAGAGAGAAAAGTAGGCAAAAAGAATGGCATTTGAAGAACATTTGAATTGCTCAAAAAACTGGGATGTTGTTAAATCCAGATGTAATAGAAAACCAAATTTTGCTAGTATTCAGTAAATTTCTACTGAGGCTAGCAGTATATTGTTACCAGAGTCAATGAAAACCTGACTTGAATCTCTTAGTTCTTGAATATCCACATATTAAAGATAAATATGAGCAGGTGAATGATATGTTGGCATTATAAATAAAGAGAATACATAGTGTGCAATCTTTTTTTTAATAGCAAATTCCCTCTGTAGCCCTTTAATGCCAGTAAATGTATAAAGGTCTATTGCTCCCCTATATTGTCCAATGAAAAATGAAATTTCTTCCTAGTTGACATTAAAATTTACATTATCTCTAGGCTTTCCCTCCTGATCTTCAGCCTTGCCTCTGGGAGCTGTTAGTCCGTGTGCATGGTGGTCTCATTGCTCGTTTTAGCTCTGTTCAGTCTTAATGGTGTTAACCATTCCACAAACTCATCTATTTCATTAGTGAATGGATAAGAGCTCAAATACCTGCCTGATTTCTTTTCTCAGCTATATCCCTAAGCAGCAGGCTTCCTGATCTGATGAATACTTTGTTAATGATATCCTTGCCTGAGGAAGCAAGGCATCTGATTGTTTATCCTTAAGAGCAGCCAATTCTCTGTAAGCAATTGGCAAGTTGAGTCTCAAAAGAGACACATTGGGAGATTTTGTTTTAGCACTGTGGCTTAATGGAAAGAAAGCTGGATTAGGAACTAGAAGATTTGTGTTCAAGACCAAGTTTATATATGAAGTCACAGATCTGGGCTAGAATCCTAGCTCTGCTATTTACTCTTCATGTGACCTTGGGAAAGTTAGCCTCTAGACCTCAACTTTATCATCTCTAAGGTGAGGACCTGGACTAGATGACTTAGATGACTTCAAAGGTCTCTTTGGGTTCTAAGTATGATGAATAATACTTTAAGTTTTGAACAAATGTGCTAAAATAATTTCCTACATTTGGGGCTGGCGAAGGAAATGTACTCCAGGCATCCTAGATTGTGTGTTAGATTTTGAGTCAAAATGTGGTTTTGGATCTTACTCTAATACTTTTATGTGGCCATGGGCCAGTCACATGAATGCATCGTAAAAAATAAATAAACATGAAATTGACCTATTTTTTGGAAAGTTTGCCAGGGTTCCCATCTTTTGCCTTCTGTTATAAAAAGTGGGTCCAGTCTTTCTTAGTGAGGAAACTTATAAAGTGCTTTACTAAGAATTCATGCACCACTGAGAAATGCTCAAACCAGTAATTACGAACGATATCCTGTCCTCTCAATTCCAAGTTAGTGGAGAAACCAGAGTTTTAGTTACCTACTCTGATCTAACTCTTTTGTTTGTTATGTTGTTAGTGCCCAAGCTCTCTGTTTCTTCCTAGAGCAATACAGAAGACCAGAAAATTTTCATCTCCTCCTTCTCTGGGGGTTAGTTCTCAACTTTGATTTCCTTTCTCATGAAGCACATGTAGAATAGTTTTTTTTAATTGATGGTAAACTGTTTGCTCTTTATACTGTTTTGACTTGTTGTGTAACCTGGAACTTTAGACTTTTGCTAATTAAGGGAATTTAGAGTTTCTTCAGTGTTTTTATTCTCTGACTTCCATTCCTTGTGTTTTTTTGTTGTAATTTCTTTTATTTAAGCAATCTAGTATTCAAGTTTTCTATGTAATGTACCATCTAGATATCAATGCATTTTGATTCCTTTTGGCAAATTTTTTTGAATTGAAAAAATTCATTTAATTAATTGATTTAGAATATTTTTCCATGGTTACATAATTCATGTTCTTTCTCTCCTCTGCTACCCCTCTTGTAGCCAACAAGTAATTCCACTTGGTTTTACATGTGTTATTGGTCAAGACCTGTTTCCATATTATTAATATTTGCATTAGGGTGATTGCTTAGAGCCTACATCCCCAATCATATCTCCATTGATCCATGTGATCAAGCAGTTGTTTTTCTTCTGTTTTTCTGATCCCACAGTTCTTTCTCTGGATGTGGATAGCATTCTTTCTCATAGGTCCCTCAGAATTGTCCTGGGTCATTGCACTGTTGCTAGTAGAGAAGTCC
The DNA here is from genome assembly GCF_016433145.1 of Gracilinanus agilis. Taxonomy (NCBI): domain Eukaryota; kingdom Metazoa; phylum Chordata; class Mammalia; order Didelphimorphia; family Didelphidae; genus Gracilinanus; species Gracilinanus agilis. The sequence goes on along the minus strand of NC_058130.1, from coordinate 24,679,254 downwards.
ATTACATTCAATTGTGGCAAATTTTTGATAGTCAAGTTGATCAGGCATTATTAAGTACTTTCTATGTGCCAAGCACTGGGTTAAACCTCAGGGATACAAAGAAAGATAAAAAGATAATCCTTACTCTCCAGGAGCTGATAGTTTAATAGGAGAGACAACATGTAAATGGATGACTATGTACAGACATGCTATACACAGGAAATATTGGAGATAAGTGACAGAGGGAAAGCATTAGAATTAATGGGAAAAGAGAAAGGCTCCCTTTAGAAGATAGGATTTTAACTGAGACAATAAAATCCAGAGTAGCCAGCAGGTGAAGATGAGGAAGAAGAATATCCTAAGCATGAAGGACAGCCAGTAAAAATTCCTGGAATCAAGAAATGGAATGTTCTTTGCTCTCTCATGTTATTTTTGCATGGTGGTTTTTGGCACCTGTCCTTATGGAGTTTTTTTGGGTAGCATTTTAATTTGAGAGGTCCATCTTTCCTCTTATGGTTCTTACCATGGTAATGGTTACTACATTTATTGCTATGAGTAGGTCCTACATTCTTTTCATATATTTTCTACCAAATGAGATATGTATTCTTTCATGATGTGGTAGATATCATCTTTTTTTGGAATAGTTTGTCTTCTAGTTAAATTCATTCTACCAAACAACTAAAAAGGGAATTTAAAAAATAGTGATAATATATTGTGTCATAAGATATGACAAACAAAATAATCACAAAAGACCTGGAAAGACATGAAGTGATTCAAAGTGAAGTAACTAGAACCAGGAGAACATTTTACAAAGTAACAATTATAATATATGATGATCAACTGTGAATGACTTAATTATTATCAATAAGGCAAAGATTTGGGACAGATCCAAAGGACTAATGAGGAAAAAAGATACCTACTGCCACTGAAGGAACAAACTGAGTCTGAATGCAGATTGAAGTTTTTCATTCTTCACTTTATTTCCTCCATGAATTTTTCTCTACTATAAGCAAAGTGTCTTGTTTCACAGCATGATGAATAGGGAAATATGTATTATATGATAATATATGTACAACTTATATCATACTACCTGCCTTTATGGAAGGAGGAGAAAGGGGAGAAAGAATAAGCCGTGGAATTTTAGACATAGCTGATATGAGAATTTTGTTTCTCTTAAATAAGCACATTTATTATAATTTCTTACAAATTTGTAAGAAATCATATGTATTTTATTATTGTTATATAGTATGTTATATATAAAAATAAAATATATGTCTAAAAAGAATAACAACAACAGATAATTGATTGATTGATGATTGATGTCTTTGTCTCATCTCAAGGTCTAGTTCTAAGATTAGGATATTATTTACATCGAAAGAATTCCTCCTGGCACTTAGAATTTTCCAAAACAAACAGTCATTTAAAAATTTTTTTAATGTGTCTATCCTTAAAGAGAGATGATGTTCTCTTGGTAAACAGATTTTCCAAGGGAATTAATTATCTCCTCACTAAAGTACAGGTATTTGTTTATTCTAGGGGGAGGTGATTATTCCAGTGCTGTCTGAGTCATTCAGTTTTTTAGATGGTTTGGACTGTATACTAGTCAATGGTGCATATGAACTGCCTAGAATTTTATGGTCCAGACATTTTCAGAAAGTTAATTTCATTCCATAGAAATAGGCATAGTCAAACATACATTGGTTGCTTTTGGAAATGTATGTCTTGTTATTCAAGTTTGGTCCTCTACTTCTCTGTCAAGAGGCTAGAAGTACGCATGCTTCATCTTTGATGTGCTGTCGAGAACCATAGTTATTTGACCAGAGTTCTTAAATTTTTCAAAGTTGCTTTTGTTTGTTCATTTGTCCCTACCTTCTCAGAATTAATACTTGCTTTACAATCAATTCTAAATATGTATTCCAAGGCAGACAGTAGTAAAAGGCAATTGAAGTTAAATTATTTGCCCAGGATCATTCAGCTAAGAAGTATCTGAATCCAGATTTAAATCCAACATTTTCCCATCTCCAAGCCTGGCTCTCTATCAACTAACCCACCTAGCTACCTGCTTTTTTTTTCCTTTAAAAATTGTATAAATTGGCCTTGTCGAACTGGTTACAAGTTTTTCCAAGGTCTCTTTGAATTAATCCTTTTTATCATATCCTAGAGCTCAATTATATTCCATTACATTCCTATATCATCATTTGTTTAGCCCTTTCTCAACTGATAAGCATCCATTTCATTTCTGGCTTTTTTCCAATTGTTTTTTTTTTTTTTTTTTTGCTGCAACAAAAAGTGCCTCTATGAGTTTTTTGTACTTATGTTCTTTTTCTTTCTTTTTTTATTTTTTGGGGTATATGATTAGTAGTAGTATTGTTGGAGCATTTTGGGTATAGTTCCAGTTTCTTTCCACAATTGTTGGTCCAATTCCTAGTTTTACCAATAGTACATCAGTACAACTGTTTCCATACCTTCACTAATTATTTTATTGACCTTTTATTTGCCATCTTTGCCAGTTGATAGGTTTATAGCTGAGATTCAGAATTGTTTTAATTTACATTTCTCTCATTATTAGTGATCTGGAGCATTTTTCATAGAATTTTTGACAAATTTTCTTCTGAGAACTGCATGTTTATATCATCTGATAATGTACATATTTCTTGGAGAATGGTTGTTGTTCTCATATTTAAACTGATTCCCAATAAATTTAGAATATGAAACCTTTATCAGAAAAAATTGCTGCAAATTTTTTCTGACGTAACTATTTTACTTCTAATTTTAACTGTAATAATTTTGTTTCTGCAAAATCATTTTAACTTTATGTAATCTAAATTACCCATTTTATTTCTTCTTATATTAGTGCTTTGGTAAAAATGTCTTCCCTATCCATGCCTATAAAAATACCACTCTTTCTCCAATTTATTTATGAATTTGAACCTTTTATACTGAGGTCATATAGCCATTAAGAATTTATTTGGTTGGTTGGTTTGTTGTTGTTTGTACTTGAAGAGGACCAAAATAACATTACCACATTGTGTTATACATTGTTATATGATATTTGACATTATTATATATTAGTTTATAATACTATATTGTGTTATACATTGTTATATGATATTTGACATTATTACATATTAGTGTACAACACTATATTGTGTTATATGTTGTGAGATGCTGATATTTTTGCCACACTGCTTTCAAGTTCTCCTAGCAATTTTTGTTGGAGTGAGTCCTTAACCCAGGTAGCTAGATAGAATAACGTAAGAGAGAGTTCTTTCACTTTATAAAAATAATACCAATGACAAAAGAGTTTCTTGCTTTACCCTGAACTTGTTGAAAAAGCCTGTTGTATTTTTCCTTTATATATAATACTAGTTTTTAGTTTTAGATAGATATTGCTTATATTAAAGTTCTGCTTATACCAGTATTTTTACATTTTTTTTAAAAAATAGAACTGAATGTTATATTTTGTGAAAAGCTTTTTTCACATCTATTTGTGACAATATGATTTTTGGTGTTTTATTTTTAATATAACTTATTATGTTTATATTTTTTCTGAATATTGAACAAAGCCTGTATTTGTGGTGTGAGTCTAATATAGCCAGAATATTTATTATTTTAAAAATATATTGCTCTACCTTCTGTTTATATTTCATTCATTATTTTTGCACTGACATCAATTAGGGTTATTAGTGTGCACTTTTCTTTATCTGGTTTATCTCTTCCTTGTTGAATTCTCAAGAACATATTTATATTACAGAAAGAGTTCAGTAATATTCCTTTTTTTCCTATTTTAACAAATAGTTTATATAATTCTGAATGTCATTCCTCTTTGAAGGTTTGATAGAAAATAATTTGAAACTTCCTATGGTCCTGGGTATTTTTTAAAAATGTAATTCATAACTTATTTAATTTCTTTTGTGTCTAGATTATTTAAAATTTAAATTTCTTATTTTATAAGAATTTTTTATTTTGTAATAATATAATATTTTTATATCATATTATGTTTATAATAATATAACAAATTATGTTAATTTGTACATTTTAAAATATTCATCCTTTAAAAGATATCAGTTTTGTTGGCATATAATTGGACAAAAATAGTTTTTTAAATAATTTCCTTTATTGTTCATTTGATATGAATTCTCCTTTTTTGCTTTTTTATTGGCAATTTGGGTTCATCTGATTCTTTTTACCATGTTAAGTAATGACTAATGTAATTTACTAGATCAAGAAAAATAGTCCCCCTGATTTTATTTTTCAAGTTAGTGGAGATATTATTTCAATTTTGTTCATTTCTTTTGTGTCTTTCAGAATTTTTATTTTGGGGTTTAGTGAAGGTTTTTTTTATTTGCTGCTTTCCTACCTTTTTTTAATGACTTACCCAGGTCATTGAGATATTCTTTCAATCTTTTGTTCATCAAAGTATTTAGCATTACAAAACTTTCCCCAAGATCTATTTTGGCAATATAGCCTAAGTTTTGATATTTTTGTCTCATTATTATTTTATTGGATGAAATTATATAATTTTCCTTTGATTTTTACTTTGGTCTATTATTTGGGATAAAATGAATTACTTTCCATTTAAGCTGGAATCCTTTCCTCAAAGCCCTTTATTGATTATAATTCTCTGTCATTGTAAACAAGAGTTTGCTTAGTCTTTTGAGTTTTTTGCATTTGTCCATGAGTTTTTTTATGCCCTAGCATAAATAAGGATCCAGAAGACAACTGAGATGTACATATAATCCTTATTCCTATTCAGTACATGCCTGTGATCCATTATATCTAACTTTTCTAAAATTCTTTCTTGTATATATATATTTTGGTTAGTCTTGTTTAAGTTTACAATGGATACCTTCTAATAGGGAGCACCTAAATAGATCTTGCAGTATTTTTTGTTTTTGTGGTCTATTTCTCTCTATGTTTTGAACAACTTTTTCTTTTAAATGCTGAAATGCTATGCCATTTTGTCCATATATACTAAATACTGATATTACTTCATCGACATGATACTATTTCATTATTCTTTTAACCATTTTTACTTTTACTTTTGCTTTATTAGAAAGTCATGATTATCATCCTGCTTTTAGATTTTTTCACTAAAGTATAAATTCTGCTTCTGCTCAACATTATGATTCCACATGAATCTTTATGCTTCGAGGCTATTTCTTGTAAACTTTATTGATAGATTATGTTTTTTAATGTATTCTACTATCCTCTTTTATTTTATGGGTGAGTGAATCCCATTCACATTCACAGTTACAATTGTTCATTGTGTATTCTCTATTTAATATAATCTTGTTTTTTTCTTTTACAAAAAAAGGTGGTGAAAAAGAAACAGTATGATCAACACTAGTTATATTTCTCTAAATCAATGTTTCTACTTCACTGCCTCTTCTCTCTTCCCCTCAACCAGACACTATTATGGTTCCTGCCTTTCTTTTCTTTTAATTCTCCTTTTACACTCACCACCTTAAAAATGAAATGAATTTTTCATGTAACTATCCTCTCCCTAACTTTCACATACCTCTTACATTTCCTTCACCCCTTTCGCTATTGTTATCTTTCCCTCTGTTCTGTTTAATGTATTTCTACACCAACTTTTGTGCACAGGTGTGTATTTGTTAAATCCTTTTTTGTTGGGTTTAGATAGCACTGAGATTCACTTAATGAATGATTCAGACTGGCAAAGATGGCATGAGAGGAAAATAAAAAATACTGGAAGGTTGTAGAAAAATAAAGAAAATGAATTGGTCTACCCTTCTTGAAAAGCAATTTGGAGCTATGCTCAAAAAGTTACTGAACTAAGGATATCCTTTGACTTAGTGATACTAATATTAGGTCTATATGCCAAAGAGATAAATGAAAGAGGATAAGGACACATATGCTCAAGAATATTTATAGTAGCTCTTTTTGTAGTATCCAGAATCCTGGAAACTAAGGAGCTGCCTACCTGCTTGGGAGTGGCTAAAAAGATGGTGGTTTGTGAATATAATGCTATAGAAATGACAAAATAGGCAGTTTCAGAAGGAACGGGGTAGATCCCTGTGACTTGATACAGAACGAAGGGAAGAAAACTAAGAAAAGAATTTCTATAGTAACATTTAAAAGAAAAACAATTTTGAAAGATTTTAGAACTCTAATTCATTAATAAACCAGGAGTCTAAGGTACTGAAGATGAATCAAAATGCCCACCTCCTGCCACAGAGTTGGTGAAGCTAATATGCACAATTATACATGTTTCTTTGAACCTGGACAATGTGAGAACATATTTTGCTGGACCATGTGTATTTATTGTGAGGAGTTTTTGGTTTGTTTTTATCATTTTGCTGAGGGGGCAGTGAGAGGAAGAAATAGAAATAATGATTTAAAAATAAATTCATGGGATACTTGTTCCATCCAACCTGCCCAGCTTTTGTGGTTTCACCCATAGAATAATGTAGTGACAGAAATTCTAGGTCACAAAGGAGTGGATGGAATATTTGAGTTAGATTATTTTGGGGATGCTCTCATAGATCCAGAGTTGAAAAGATCACATTCAATGTCTTCAGTATCTAGATGCTCAGGAAGTTTAAGTGACTTTCCTAATGGCCCACAAGTAGGAAGGTGAAGAGCTTGTATTTGAACTATAAGATTTCTCCTATTTCCACTGTATTCATGGTATCGGCAGTCACCTCTTCTCTCTACTTTGAGGAATAGAAAGAAGAAAGGAAAACATGTAGAATATCTTTGAGAAATAAACAACTTTCATTTGAGAATATTTTACAACCTATTTTTTAAATCATCAGTCATTATTTTCTTTAACATTGTATTGCAACCTGTCAATGGGGGAGCATTACATAAAAAGCCTCATGATCTACCCAGGACATCTTGATTCAATCTAGAAAGTTCTTTTAATATGAAAAATGTAAAAGTAATTTCATAATTATTAAAATGGGAAATATTTTATTTATAACAGAAATAGTACAGATGTACTTTTTATCATGCAAATTTAAAAAGGAGAATAAAGGAGCACCACGATTTTAGAATCACTGATTAATGTGACTCTTCAGCCTTATGTCTCACAACAAATGGAACAGCCTGCAGTGTCAGATTGTAAATGTGAAAGGAAAAAAACCTGCTACTCTAGGAAGGATCTTACAAATAATCCTTTAAAACAATTTAGCTTTTTAATGAAGAATTAAAAATGTCTTCAGTCTTTGACTAAATTAGGAAAATAGAAGTTAGGGAGGCATAAACATGCAGATATCTCTCTGCACAGATCACATTGCCTTTTCAAGTTACTTTTGCAGAAAATGAGATAGTTATTAGACAAGGAAAGCAATAAAACATTACCAATCTTGACCTTGGAAAATGATAGAAATTCAGCAAAAAGAGCAATTTTAATAAAAACCCAGGTTTTGGGGGGATCAATTTGACCTAAATTATCCATTAAATTTTTAATTTGATATTTTTAATTAAATTTAATAATTTGATGAGTTGGTTCAGAGGTACAAGTCTCATGAAGGAGGCTAGGATTTGAATCCTGGTTCATTCACATGCCTTTTGAGGCAGTGAAGTGGGGGTGCTCTGGGCTTTGAAGACAGGAAGATCTAGGTTCAAATATTATCTCAGACCCTAGCTGTATGACCATGAACAAGTCATTTCATTTCTCTTGGCCTCAGTTTCTCTATCTGTAAAATAAAGTGTTTTGATTCAGTGATTTATAAGATCCCTTGCAACTCTAAATCTATGATCCATGGAGGGAAAAAAGTAAATGTCTTTCTCTTAAATATGTGATTATGAGTGCATTTCAATGTAACTTAGAAATCACCCAAGATTTCTTTTATGCTTTTTCACACCACATTTCCCACTCCACATATCTCACCCATATCATAAAATCCTCCCGTGTAATAAAGAAAACGAATCAAACAAAACCAACTGACTCAAAAACCACTCCTAGCAAATTATATAATATTGACATTTGTAGTCATCCCATTCCCTACCCCTTCCCCACTAGGAGGAAACAAATATGTTCCATCATCTGTCCTTTAGGACTAAAACTGATTATTGCACTTAATTTGAGTTCAGCTACTTCTTACTATTATTTTTGTTTACATTTCATAGAAATTGTAAATTATTTTCTTATTTCTACTTTCTTAGTCGGCATCAGCTTATAAAAGTCTTTCCAAGCTCCTCTGATTTCTTCATATTCATCATTTCTTATAGTGAAGTTATATTTTAGGATATTCAAATATTTCAATTTCTTCAACAATTCTACAGTTGATGGACATCCATTAATATGTAATAATTGTAAAACACTTAGAGTGGCTGGCTCAAAGTACTATGAAATGTTAATAATTATTATTATATTACATTATATACACACATGCATATTATATACACATTACATATATGCATATATAGTGTCTTCATATCTGTCCTTTCTTATAGCATGGCTATATTTTATGATACTCAGATATCTCAATTGTATATGTATTATGTGCATGTGAATAACATATTTCTATATCTACATGGCCTTTCTTTCTCTCTTTTTGCATTCAGCAGGCATATGCCAATAGCGAGTCAAAAGATATGAACAATTTATTGGATTTTTCTAGGATAATTCTAAATAATGTTACATAATGGTTGGGTCAACTCAGAAGGTGCCTATTTTCCCATATTTCCTCATTCCCCATAGATTATTTGCATATTTTATGTTCTTTGCCACTTTGAGGGGTATAAAGTAAAATCTGAGAGTTATTTTCACTTAATTTCTCTTTTTAGAGTCTAGAAGAATATTTTTGTTAGGACGACTGACTTTTCTTTTCTTCCCAAGACAAATTTTTATAGGAATGTAATTTTTCCTTTAAGGCTATAGAAGGAGGTCTAGAACACTACAAGGCAGCATTGCCTAGTGAAAAAAGCATTGCCTAGGGACTCAGGAAGTCCTGGGATCCAGTCCTGACATTGATACAAACTAGATATGTAGCCCTGCACTGGTGATTTAATTTCTCAAAGCTAGAGGCAGATCTATAAGAATGTTAAGTGGTAGAGAAGACATCAATTGTATTGGTAGAAGATGTTGCCTCACTTGGGAGTTCCTATGCCAATGAAATCCAGTCCCTATCCTTATGTGATAATAATAGGAAATTAATTTAGTAAGCAGTGGTTTCCCTACAACTAGCAGACACCAATAAAGTAATTTTGCATCTAATGGTCAGTTTTTTTTATCAAGTTAAATTGATTTAATAAAAAAATGGTGATAAGGGTAGGGGCAGGCAGTTCAGTGGTGCAATGGATGGAAGTTCTGGACTAGGAGGCAGGAAGACATGTTCTCAAATCCAGACTCAGATACTTCCTAGCTGTGTGACCCTGGGCAAGTCACTTAACTCTATTTGCCTCCATTTCAATACCTGTCAAATGGGCTGGAGAAGGAAATGGCAAAATACTCCAATATTTTTGCTAATGAAACCCAAAAGGGGTCACAAAGAGTAGGACACAACTGAAAAACAAAAAGCATACATAACTTAAGAAAATCATGACAATATAAAAAAATACCAAGCAGGATATTTTCGTGGCATTGAAATCCAGGAACATATTTTGCCTTAGGAAGGTTCAAATTTAAGTTCAACTGCTTTGTTTGCCCATTTGATCAATGATTCAGCAAAGAGAATAAAAGATTAATCTATTATATTCACTTTTTGAAAATCCATTAGTTAAATATGAAGGACTTCTGCTAAACCAAAGAACATATGTTTCTTCTTTGACATTTCCACATTAAAACCATTCAACATAAACTTGTATTTGAGTCAATTTGGAGTAGCCTTGGAAAGTCATCCTTCATTTTACATGTTTGGATATGACATATGTTTTTTTTTTCAAATGAAAGAATATATATGTATATATAAAGGACCTTATTAACCTTAAAAGTTTCTTTAAATGTGAGTTGGTATGATTTCTCTGTCACTACTTTTTTTACAAATGGATTTTATTTTAAGTAAGTTCAGTATAGGCATTTACATTTTAACAAGCATTTATTAATTAAATGCCTGCTAAGTGCCCAGTATATGGGTACTTGTGCAAGATTTTGGGAAGTACAGAACTAAAATGATAGTCCCGTCTTTCTAATAATCTATAATCTAAGGGGTTGAGTGGTCCCAATGGAGTATCCAAAAGAGCTATGATAGTTTTCAGAGAAAGTGTTAGCAGGAAATGAAATAAGAGGAATGAGTGATGGTGCTTGCAGAAGGGTGCAGGAGATATTGGGAAGAGGATTTGTAATTGTAGAGCAATGAAGAGTTACTGAAACAATAGTTCTTGGACCAAATGGGTAGTTGTAACAACTTAAATTGGTAGCTGCCATGTGAGTACCTGGGAAACAAGAATATCTGAACCAAATGGAAGAATTCCTGAACCAAGAAAAAGACTTAGATGAAGCTGAGAGTTCCAAAACAAAAATAGATGAATTGTAATCTAAAAAGTCATGAGGAGGAAGAACAAACATGGACCTGGTCCTTTGTATTATGATTCATTTGGATTGTGAAGACCCTAAATTAGTAGGATCCTAGACTTACTCTGGAATATGATGTTTCAGGTTATCTAAGGGAATCTCACTCATATTATAAGTAAGGAGACTGAAAGTCAGAAATGTTAAGTGAGTTTCCCAGTTTCACAAAGTTTGTGTTAGATTCTGGATATGAAAGTAAGTACTCTGAATCCATATTTAATTTTTTTTTAACATTTGTAATGTGAGGGAAGAGAGCCTGACCTATAGTTCTTTCCCTGCTTAGGGGAATTGGCATGATACTATAAGTCTAGAGTAACTTATTTTTGTTTTTGTTGTCTATCTTTCATCTTCAAAGAAGACCAATGGCATTCCAGGCTGATTTCTTGACTTGCACCATGAATTGGATTGAAGTAAGGCAGAGTTGCACAAAGTCATCAACTTTACTCTCTCTTCCAGAGTGTAATGCAGGGTTTCTTGCATTGCAATATTACTCTAGGCAATCCTGACAGTTATCAGAATGGAATTCTAGCATGGCATGTGCCAGATGCCAGGTGCCAACTGACAGTTGGGCTGTGAATATATAAGGGCCTGCAAACCGAACCCTGGGTTCTTATTTCCCTTGTCTTCACCCAGACAACTTGCTTACCTGACCTTCCCCTTGGAGCCTTGGGAGGAGGGTTGTGGATCATGGGTAGGAACTTAGATAGCATAGCCTAGTAGTTAGGGCCATCACTAGAGCAACTCAACAACATCATTGATGTACCTAGCTGATCAAATAACACCAAGCCTGAACCTAGTTATCTCTGGCTGAGGGCTGGTTGCCCTCAGCCTGTCAAGACCTTCTAGGTCCTTTGCCAGCACCTGCCAGTTGCCCCTAGCAACAGCTTAGCAAACTTAAACCCTCTTACCTTAGTTTTCCCCTTCCAGTTCAAATAAATACCTTAGCCTTAATCTGTGAATTCCTGTGATTATTCCAACACCTTCAAGGCTAAGGAGACTAAGGAGAGGACAGAATATTGAGAAGTAGGGGTTGCTATGGAAGTGAAACCTAAGCCTTCATTGTAGGCAGGAAGTTGAGTCACAGTTTCCTGCTGGGTTCTGCTCTCACCGAATAGGAAGGCAGTTACCTCAGCAGGGAGGGGCCACCCACTTAACAACTTAAAGGAGCCCTAACATCTTGCAGTGGAGATTCACTAGGCACTTCAGTTGGGGCTGCTCTCCTTTGTCATCAACAAACCTCAATCTCCTGCTAGACTGGTTTCAGGCTCCCAGGCCCCTAGTGACTCCCATTTAACATCTTCTTCTTATCCATCATTACAAGAGTCGTGGAAATCCAGTGGCAACGATACCTGGTGATGGTGCTAGGATTCAGTGGATGGCTTTGGGTATCTTTGATGTCTGACCAGACTCTAAGTACCCCACAGCATCTGCTTCAACCATTTTCATGGCTGTTGGAACAAATTATTCTCATCTGCCCCTTTCATGAGGGGAAATCTTCCCATGCATGTGGTAGACCCCCTCCTAACTCACTAAGCAACTTCTATATGCCTAAGGAAGATACATTTAACTCTTAATAGCTGTGTGACAATCTCTCTAAGAATTATATTCCTCATCTAAAATAGAGATAATACACCACCTATTTTATAGAGCTGTTATAGCACTATAGAAGTATGATCCATTCCATATCCTTTTTACAGGTGAGCAAACTGAGGCTCAGAAGTGTAGTTGATGGCAGAAGAAATTTACTAAAAGATGAAATTCTCTTCAATCTTTATCTTTTTTCTGCCAGGTGAGACTAACAGGAGAAAAGATAAATATAGCAGAAAAGTAGATTATAACTGGGAAACCAACAAAAATGAGAAATGCCTTTCACCAATAGATTGGAGAACCAGGAAGGCTAATATCCAGAAAGAACAGATGAAATTGCTAATAGAAGTGACACCAAACCAATGACTTTGAAAAGGCTGCAACTTTGAACTTGTTTTCTCAATCTGTCTTCTATGTGAAAGGGAAGTAAAGAAGATGAGTCAAAAATAGCAAGAGTACTCAGTGTCAGAGACCATGCAAAGGAAGGTATATGACTCAGTGAACATAAGGTCAAGAAGGTTGGTTCACTTATATTTTATCAACCAAAAATTAGTTTGTAAATTTTCATGAACTAGAAAGTTATCCTACAAATATAGGGAGAAATCAAATGGCTCCAGCTTCCTGAAAGAGGAAAATGTTCATAGAAGCCCTAAAAATGTGTGGTATCATCTGAAAAGTAGAGCAGTAAGGGAGTACCATCCAGATTTTAGTCTCAGCTCTGCCTTTGATGAGCTGTGTCACCAAGGTAAATGACTTCTTTTCGCTGTGCCTGTTTCCCCACCTTAGTAAAAATCTTTAATTTCCTTTAAGGCTGAGGAAGCTTTTATTGATCCCCCTGGCTACTAAACCTTTCTCCCTTCTCAAATAATCATGTATGTAAGTATTATTTGTTGTTGTGTGGCTGTGAGTGGTATGAAGCAAGGCAATTCAGAAGAACTGAAAATAGGTATTACACAGAGGGCAAGGCAGAAGTGCCCATTGGAGGTGAACAGAACTGCAACACAATCCAGAGAACAACAATGTGGCATTAAAGAAATGCATAAGAAAAAAAAGTAGATGAATTGTCGACATGATCAGAATGAAGGGGGGGAAGAAAGGGGAAAAGGAGAGGGAGAGGGAGAGGGAGAGGGAGAGGGAGAGGGAGAGAGACCCATTTATTAAGTATTTACTATGTGCCAGGTATTATGCTAAGCACTAGAGATGCAAATACAAATTTAAAAATCCCTACCTGGGGCAGCTAAGTGGCATGGTAGATAGCCAAGCCTGGAGTCAGGAGGTCCTGGGTTCAAATTTGACAATTAATTGGGCAAGTCAATTAATCCTGTTTGCCTTGCCCTTCTGGTATAGAGTCCTTATTAAGACATTAGGTAAGAGGGTTTTTTTTATCTCTACCTTCTGGTAATTTCTATTCAAATGAAGAAAAATAGCATATCAAAAGTACTTGGAAAAATGTGCTGGCTTTCTCATGATGTCAATGAAAGCACATTTGGTGAACACTCTTGGTAGTGAAGTTATGGAAATTCTTCCACAAGAGTCACAAAAAGTGGGCAGAAATAAATGTCATAGTTTGTGTTACTGGAGAGAATATGAATATTGATAAGATCATGGATCTATTTGAGTATTTAAGTAACTTTATTTGTTTATACATTTTTATCTCCAGTAAAATGTGAAGTCCTTGAGGGCAAGGACTACTTTTTTGTTTTCATTTGTTTGTTTTGTCTTTTTATTCCTAAAGTCTAGTGCAGAAGTTTGCACAAAATAGGTACCTAGTAAATTTCTTATAAAATTGTAGTGGATTGTCAGTTTGGATTGAGTGATCCCTAAAATATCCACAAATTCTGATGTTCTATGATTTGATGGAAATGAACAGTGATTGGTTTCTCTACACTTTATTGAAAAGTCATCAGTAAAATTAAGCTGCAGTACTGGGGGAATGGTGACCATTGTGGTCCTTGACCACAAGGAGCAAAACTTCATTCAAGAATTGTATCATGTTTGCTATCTGCAAATGTCAGAGAAGAAAGAGTCTATGAAAAGGTAAGGTCTGTTTTAGTTTTAGTAAAGTCCTTGTAACTGGGGGTCCAAATTTCATTTGCAAGAAAATTGAACACTATCATGATGTTTGGCTGAAGGATCATAATTGGTAGGAATGAATAACAGTGACATCCACAGTATCACTTTGCAATCATTAGTGGTGTTTACTGAGTGCCTGTGGCATGTCTAGTATGGAAGGGGGTGGCAAAGGAAGTCTTTCAGAAGGAATTACAATAGATGATGGCCTTTGTTTCTTTGGTTTCTTTGTACCCACTTCCTTTTCTTCCAGCAACTGCTTCCTTACTTGGGCCTGGTGAAATGTAAGGATCTTAAAGCCCTTTTAAAATTTAAATAATTGTTATTGAGATTGTACTTTTTATATCACTAATATTTCCAAATATGTCTCACTCATTCTGTTTCCTAGGGAATCCTCTCTTAAAAGAGAGAGAGAAAAAAAGAGAGAAAGCATTAAGCAAAACAAACAAACACCTCCACCAAGTCCTGTATTGTATACAGTCTCATACTCACCCCTTAATCCCTGAAAAGAAGAGGAGTCATAATCACATATTTCTTCTTTGAGCTAGACATTCAGCTCCATCTGTTTTGCTGATGTCTTTCCATTTACTTTGTAGTGGTCCTTGTGTATATTGTTTTCTAGGTCCTGCTTACTTCATTTGGCATCAGTTCATGTAAATCTTCCCACACTTTTCTATGCACATCATGATCAGTATTTTTTTATATAATGAAATTACATGATATTCATATACCATCACTTATTTAGTCATTCTCCAATTACACTGATTCTTAGTGCTTAATAACTTAATAACATGTGTTGACTTGATGGATATCCATCTTGTTTCCATTTCTTTGCTAATTAAAAAAAAGTGTTTCTATAAATATTTGATTTATATTGCTCTATACTGATCCTTTCTTGCTTGCTAATCCCTTACCCCTTTGATGTATATGCCTGACAGTAAGACCTCTGGGTCAAAGAGTATGGATATTTTACTCAGTATAATTCCCAAATACTCAAAGCAGGTTTTATTAAGGGGAAACTAACTATCAAACCATCCTGAGGAGGTAGGAGGCCTTCCTCACCTGACCATCAAAGAGATTCAAATCTGGACAGGCAGATATTATTTATCTACTTAGATTTCAGACTTCTCTCCTTTCATATATACACCAGATGGAAATTGACTCTAGATTCTGGACCAGGAAATTTCTCACATGCAGCTAAGATTGTGGGAAGCTATAATTATGAGTCTGACCTCTAATCAGCCATTAAATCTTGATCAGAGAAAAAAAACTGTCTAAGAGCCAATGTCAAAAACATTCATTGGGGGAATGTTCAAATGAATGTTAGCAGGAACCAAGTTAGAGGATATGGATCACTTTATGGAACCCCACTGCCATTCCTGGAAAAATTCTGAGTACACTTTCTTCTATTGGCAGGTCAAAATCATTATCATCAGTTGATCCTACTATATATTTTCTAGTAGAATGTGAGCTCCTCAAAGGCAGAGAGTCTCTCACACTTTGACTGAACTCCAGGAGCTAAAACAATTTCTGCAACACACTAAATAATAAATAATGCCAACTGATTGATTAGCATTATATCTTTCATCAATCTATTCTCTTTCCTCTAACTCTATCTCCTCTCTTCTGTCTGTCAATCCATCTCTTTCATCTATCTCTTTCTATCCCTTTCTATCTCTATCATTTCTATCTTTCCATCTATCCAGGGCATGTGGGGAGTTCAGAGAAGACTCAACTCTCACCTCTGACTCCAAGAAGCTAGAACATATCCAGCCACATCCCAGTAAAACTGTTTTGGCAGACAGGCTAAACCAGGTCAAGGGTAACCTACAGGCCTCAAACCCCTCTATGAGTTAGGAAGATGTCTACTCCAACTATGTGAAGACCTTCCCTGTCAGAATGGGCACAGTAGAACAATTTGTTTCAGACATAAAGGTAGTTGATGCAGAATTTGGTTAGATATCAAGGAAGCCAAGGTCATTCTGACTTTTGTCTTCCACTGGACTTAAATAACTCTGGAACAGAAAGTGAGGCTAATGACTTTGTACACTCTGTCTCACTTAAATTGAATTCATGTGTAAGTCAAAATGTTACCTCTGTGATGTCGAAAACAAAAGACAAACAACATCTATCCTTTCTACCATTTCTGTCTACCAATCTCTAGCTATCGTCTATCTTTATCCATCTATCATTCTAATCTTTTATCTCTCTACTTACATATTTACCTATCCTAGGATCATTGATTTAGAGATGAGAGAGAACTTAGAGTCATCTAGTACAACTTATGATTTTACTGATGAAGAAACTAAGACACAGAGAAATGATGCAAATTGTCCAGTCACACAAGGATGTAGTGGTAGAAGCAAGCTCTAAACTCTGGTCCCCAGATCAGAATTTGGATTCTGATTCCAGAGACTTCCAGGTTAAGACGGCTGCAGAGTGGAAGCAGGGCACTTAACTCTCCTAACTCACCTACACAATACCTCAAAAGGACACAAAAACCAAATCCAGATGAACAAAGGGACCCCACCATAGGGTGCAGAATTATAGGTACATGGTATTTGGGCATTTCCATGCTATAAGAGGGTGAAATAGCTCTCACTAAAACACAAGCTGATCACCCCTCCCCCCACACCACCTACAGTGCAAAAGCCAGTGCACAAAAGTTAGAGCAAACTTGGGGCATTCACTAAGCTCTTGGCAACTACCTGGGACCACCAGGGGCTGGCTCCTGAGAGCATCAAAACTTAAGACCCCATGAGGCTAAAGATCTCAGACTTTGAATGCAGACCTTGAGCATGGACCTTGAGCATGGACCTAGGGTGGGAGAGTGCTGTACTGTGGAAGCACAGGCTGAGACTCTTAAAGGAGCCTGGGGCAAAGGAGTAAGCAAGGGGACCACCAGGAGGCTTCTCCCTGAGAACAGCTAGACTTGAGACCCCAGGAGCCTAAAGAGTGTAGACCTTGGGTGTGAGGATAAAGCTGAGAGGGGCAGCACTGTGCTGTGACTCAAGCAAAAACTGCTCCACGGTCCTATAGACAGAGAGCCTGCCTGCCTCACCCAGACTTCTGACTGAGAAAGAAAAACAGCATAATAATAATGGCAAGCAATGCCCAAGAACTACCCAAAAGAAAGAACAAGAAGAAAGCATTAACACTCTGTAACTTCTATACAGAAAAAAATCTAGATGTCAGAGGAGAACAAACAAGTAATCACATCCAAACCTTCCCCCCCCCCCCCCCCCAAAAAAAAAAAAGGGACACACTCTCTTGAAGAGTTCAAATCTGAGATTATGAGAAAGATAGAAGAGAGTTGGCAAGAAAAGTGGGAAATAGATCAAAAGGAAATTAACAGTTTTAAAGACAGAAACTCCCAATTGGAGAAAGATGCCCCCAAATCAAAAGAATTGATAAGCAAATTGGAGACCAAAATTAAACAGTTGGAAAACAGGATAGACCAAACCAAAAAGGGAAATCAAAAGATTATAGCAGAAAACCAGTCTCTAAAGACCAGAATTGGTCAAGTAGAAGCCATGAGACAGCAAGAACTAATAAAGCAAAGTCAAAAGAATGACAAAATAGAAGAAAACATGAAATATCTCAATGACAGGATGACAGATCAAGAAAACAGGTCTAGAAGAGATAATTTGAGAATCATTGGTCTTTCTGAAAAAGCATAAAGTAATAGAAATTTGGACTCCATACTACAAGAAATTATCCAAGAAAACTGCCTTGATATTTTCAACAAGAGGGCAAAATAGACATTGAAAGATCCATAGATCAACCTCTACACTAAATCCTCAAAAGTCAACCCCCAGGAATATAATTGCCAAATTCAAGAGTTTCCAAGTTAAGGAAAAAAATATTATAAAAAGCCAGAAAGAGACAATTCAGATATCAAGAAGCACCAATCAGGATTACACAGGATCTGGCAGCTTCTACACTAAAAGACCCCAAGGCTTCGAATATGATATTCAGAAAGGCAAGAGAATTGTGTCTACAACCAAGGATCACCTACCCATCAAAACTGACTGTATACTTCCAGGGGAAAGTATAGGCATTCAACATGATAGAAGATTTCCAAGTATTTTCACAGAAAAGACCAGGACTAAGTGGAAAGTTTGATATTCAAGCACAAAAATCAAGAGAAACATGAAAAGGTAAATAAGAAACAGAGGGGAAAGAAAGAAAACTCTTATTTTTTAATTTGCTTCTTTAAGGGCTTCAATAAGATCAAATTATTTGTATTCCTATATGGAGAAATGTTATGTGTAATTTTCAAAAATTGTATTCACTTTTATGGATTCAGATTCCAAATCCTTTGTTATACTTATGCCAATTTATGTCTTAGAAGGTAGTTTCATGAGATTTTATACTATTACCAAAATAGCTCATTACTTGGTAGCTAACCCTCTGGAGACAAGCTTCTTCAAATCTCTTCAGTCTCTTCCTTAGCTAATGTTAATATAGCACTACTCTGTGCTAGGCACTATGCAAAGCACTTTACAAATATGATGTCACTCGATGCTCTCAACAACCCTAGTAGATAGGCATAATTATCACCATAAAAATGTAAAGGTAAGGAAACTGAGGTAAATAGAGTTTAAGTGACTTACTCAAAGTTACACAGGCTAGTAAGTTTCTGAGGCCAAATTTGAACTCAGGCTGAATTCCAAGGATTTGGAGTTCCTCTAAGTCCAATATTCTATCCACCAAGTGATCTAGCTGCAATTCCATTTTTTAGATCGATAGAGAGACAGACAGACAGACAGACAGATAGATAGATAGATAGATAGATAGATAGATAGATAGATAGATAGATAGATAGATAGATAGATTAGATAGATTAGATAGACAGACAGGTAGATCAATAGATAGGTAGGTAGATCAATCGGCAGGCAGAGAGAGAGAGAGAGAGAGAGAGGTGTTGGAGGCCATTGAGAGATACAGGGTTTCTAATAGGTATTTTTATCTGGATCCCATCAAAGTTGATACAGCTGACAGGGTTATATATTGACTCAGTTGACCTGAAAGGATCGAACATATTAATTTCGTTTTTAGGATAGCCTCAAGTTTTCTAAAATGCCTCTAACTACTGTATAGTAAACCAGCAGTTAAGGAGTTAACAGTTTTTCTCCAAGACAAAAAAAAGCAATATTTAAGCAAAAAACTGCCTGGGAGACAAGTAAATCAATAGATAGACAGGTAGGTAGATCAATAGGCAGCCAAAAAGAGAGACAGACAGATAGATACATCAGACATTGCCATATCTATACCTAGAACTTGCCAGAAATTATAATCCTCTGCCATGGGCTTTGGGTACCCAGGATCAACTCTACTCAGTGATGATGGGTGTTGTTTCCCCCAGTAGAAGACAGATTCCTTAAGGGTAAGGACTGTTTGTTCTCTCTTTGTATCTTTAGTCCTTAGCATGATGCCTGGCACATAGTAGGAGCTTAAAATGCTTTTTGAATTAATGAATGAGGTATCAGAATAGAACTTTAGTGAAAAAATATGCATATATCTTTTTCTATGCATGGTACAGAAAAGAGCCAGATTAATTAGCTTTTATGAGAAAAGATAAGAGCTTATACTGGACAGAGGTTTGTATTCAATTATCTGTGTGCACACGAGCATGAACACACAAACCATAGAGCTTCACTTGGAGGTATATATAGTTTAGGTTAGTCTGCAGAGTAAGGATTTATGGGTAACCCATTCCACTTTGCTATTTTCAGAGCATGCTTCTTTTTCCCATAAGCAGGTTTTTCACCAAAGGTGAATATGAGTGAATACAAGCATCATTCCCAGGAGCATTTTGGTAACTAGCTCTGACTAGGTCAGGGAGGTTGGGGCTTTGCCCTGGGGTGATTAATGCACAGGACATTGCCAGAACTTATAATATTGAGCAGATTATAAATAGTAGCCAAGGGAGATTAGTTAAATAGGGAGCTGTGAGATGGTAAGTTCGGTTGAGCTCTTCCCTCATACTATCTCAATTTCCTCCACCCTCAGCTGAGGGCATATTTCACATTGCTTGCCCAGGGCATACAAAATCTCATTTTATGAATCTCCTTCTACTACAGAACCATCCAATCTGTTGTAACTATCTTTTAGTAAAGGCATTGGGAAGCCTTCGAAGGAAACAGGCAGAGTCCTCAACCAGTTACCACACTGTAAATAACAGTTTCTCTGACCATGCTGATATGGCATGATGGAGATATGCATGAAAGATCAAAGCACCTTCGCACTCAAAGGACAGTGAAATATATGGATACATATTATTTACCAAGATACAGCGTACTCATCTTTCCTCCACAGGATATTGCTGTCCACAGAAGTACTGGTTTA
Source organism: Gracilinanus agilis (assembly GCF_016433145.1). Lineage (NCBI taxonomy): Eukaryota > Metazoa > Chordata > Mammalia > Didelphimorphia > Didelphidae > Gracilinanus > Gracilinanus agilis. The sequence continues at coordinate 24,658,784 of NC_058130.1, read as the reverse complement.
TGTAGCTATATTTTAAACTGGATCTCCTGGAGACATGTCAAACCCAGCAGTCTAAAACTCCTTCTCCCCCAAACCCTCTCCTCTTACCAGCTTCCCTATTTCTGCAAAAGGCACCAACATTCAGTTCTTCAGGTTCACAATCTCCTTGTTTCCCCTGGTTCCTCACTCTTCCTCACCCACAAATCCAATCAGTTGCCTCCTCTTGCTGTTTCTACCCACACAACAATCACTTGTCTATGACCTTCTCTCCTCACCCAACCATCTACTCCCTCCCTAGTTCAGGTCCCCATCACCTCTTACCTGGGCTCAAGCCTCTCCACACTGCTGCCAAAGTGATACTCCTTAAATACAGATCTGACTGTATTATTTCCATTTTCAATAAACTCCTGTGGTTCCTTGTTCTCTAGGATCAAATACAAATTTTTCTGTTTAGCTTTAAAAATCCTACTCAACCCAGCCCCAACCTGTCTTGCCAGCTTCATTGTAGATTATCTCTATCCAAACTCTGTGGCTCAGTCACACTGACCTTCTCTCTGTTCCTCACATCTGGTGCTTCATCTCTTGCCTTTGTGTCTTTTCATAGACTATCCCTCCATACCTGGATTGTTCACCTCTGCCCCAGAGAATGCTCCTCTTCCTTCAAGTCTCAGCTTAAACAATATCTTCTGCATAAAACTTTTTCCCGATTCTCCCCAGTTCTTGGTACATCCCCATCCTAACCACCTGAGAATTAAATAGTCTGCATTTTTTCTTTATATTTCTGTGGTTTTTATAAATATGTGTATGTATAATATATATGTGTAGACACATATGTTTAAATGCTAAATAAATATACAACACAATATGATATAGTGACTGGATAGTTGACCTCAAAGTCACAAAGTCCTGGATTCAAGTCCTATCTCTGACACCTATTGAATGTTGTGACTTGATCTCTCAGATCTCTAAGCAATTGTGAAAGATTTTAGGTTGTTGAGAAGGAGCCAGACTGTGTGGATGAGAAAAGTTTTTCTCACTGATGGACCAGTGAAATCATAAGTCTAGCCTCTATCCCTATGATTACAAATATATTTGTAATCTCCCCTGTAGATGTAAACTCGTTCATTCACTGAATTTGTCTCGTCAGTCTGGTACCAAGAGGCACTAATAAATATGTATTGAATGATAGTAAATGCTTTTCATCCATTTGGGTTTTTTTCCTGTGTGGGTTGTTAGGTGGATCTCACTAAAGACACCTTGTAGTCCTGGGAGTTGAATGCTATTAGCACTAATAAGAGTTCTTTTCAAAATCAGGCCACATCTTAATGGTCACACAAAGGTAGAGATCAGTGATTATCTGTGGGCCTGGCACTCCTAGGAACCCACATGCAAGTAAGGCACTGACATTTTGTCATTATGCATTTTCTCAATGAATAGCTACTAAAAGTAGCAAAGCTCTGGAGCTGGAGTTATAAATATGGGCTGATTACCTCCTCATTGTTCTTTGGCAAGTCACTTGGCCTCTTGGGACCTCAGTTTCCTTATCTTTAAAATGAGGTGGTTGGGGGGGCAGCTGGGTAGCTCAGTGGATTGGGAGTCAGGCCTAGAGATGGGAGGTCCTAGGTTCAAATCCGGCCTCAGACATTTCCCAGCTGTGTGATCCTGGGCAAGTCACTTGACCTCCATTGCCCACCCTGACCACTCTTCCACCAAGGAGCCAATACACAGAAGTTAAGGATTTTAAAAAAATAAAATAAAATAAGGTGGCTGGACTAGATGACCTTTGAAGTCTCTCATAGCTACAGATTTAGGAGAGTATGACATCATAGGGGTGAAGATCTTTAAAATATTTTTATTCTCATCTGTAAACAGACATCTAGGGGAGCTCACTTTCATTTGGAATAAGGGATCTTTCTTCTATTTGGAGTCTGGGAAGGACATCCTCCTTGGTAATAGCAGACATCTGGCAAGCATCTATCTCCCTCTTCTGTGATTCACTTGACACTGGCGAGCAGAAGGTCAGTGAACAAAATGATCTCTGTGTTTGTATCCATCATGGAATCTTCTATGATGTTAACTTATTCATGGAAGATCATGTATGGAGAGAAGATCTGATATTATGTCTTGCTCTATTGTGAGTGAATTAATTCAAGGATGAAAAAGTGTCTATTATGTGTATATAGTGCACTGTGGTGTTTTGTGCCACACGTAGAAAAATGAGAAAATTCATGCTCTCAACAAGTTCACATTTTAATCATAGGAGTCTACACATAAAGGAGATTTGAATGGCAAGACAGATGATAATGCCTAGTGGTCCAAAGGCTATAAGACTGAGGGTGTATGGCAAGGTCTAAGGATCTTCAAGACATATTGATAGTTCACATGGCAATATCTGGAGGTCTGAAGGGTATAGTGGCATTGGAGATTGTAAGATCCAATGGATATTAAGTCAAAGTAGCAAGTGAGATAATAAGACCCAGTAGTTCTCTATCTTGTAGGAAAGGTTTCTTCCATACCAAATGCTTTGATAGTAATCAAAACATAATGTATATGAGGAGCCCATATTCACAGGCCCTTGGGGTATAAGAATTCTTTTTCAAGATCAACCAATTAATCCACCAATAAACACTTATTAAGGGCTACATGATAGGTACTGTTTACAAAAACCTTTGCATGATTGTAATTGCATACTATTTGTCCCTGCTGATTGAGAAAAAGCAAATGAGAAAATTCAGGGCTTAAGAGGGATTCAAAGACTTTTTGCAGGGGATCCCCAGCTGTCCACTACATGCATTCAGGTTGGGAATCACTTCACTACACTTTCCACAAAATTATCCTTCTCTGCAATTGTGAGCTCCTAAGTATTCCCTTTTCATATATTCATCTTTCTTCTTCTACAAATGTATAGATCAGTGGTTCCCAAACTTTTTTGGCCTACTGCCCCCTTTCCAGAAAAAAATATTACTTAGCCCCCTGGAAATTAATTTTTTAAATTTTAATAGGAATTAATAGGAAAGATAAATGCACCTGTGGCCATCACTGCCTCCCTGGATCGCTGCAGCACCCACCAGGGGGCGGTGGCGCCCACTTTGGGAATCACTGGTATAGATCATCCTCATAAAGATTTTATAGAAATGAGACAACATACACATGTGTATGTAGTTACTTCCATCATCTCTTGATAAGTTAGTGAATCAAAAGGATTTTATTAAGCTAGGTGCCAGGCACTATGCAAAGTGCTGGGAATACAACGATAATAATAATATTATAAAACAATATGATAATCAAAAACAATTCCTATGCTTAAGGAACTTACATTTTACTTGGGGAAGACAACCCATAGAGGGGAGCTTATATTGTATGATGATCAATTGTGAATGTCTTAATCACTATGAGTAAAGCAAGTATCTACGACAACTCTAAGGGACTCATGATGAAAAATTTTATCTACCACCATAAAAGGACTGATGGAGTGTGAATGCAGACCAGAAGATGCCACTTTTCACTTTATTTCTTTCTTGAATATTTTCTTGTATGTGTGATATATATCTTCTTTCACAATATGATGCACACAGAAATGTATATTGCATGATAACATATGTATAACCTATATCATATTTCTTGCCACCTCATGGATGGAAAGAGGAAAAGAATTTGGATTACATAATGTCAGAAAATGAATGTTAAAATTCGTTTCTACGTACAATTATAAAAATAATAAAAATAATAAAACGATAGTCTTTGGGTAAAAAAGGGGGGCTGAAAAGCAGAGGAGCATTGATGTGGGAGCATAGTAGTAAAATCCTAATAATGAAGTATGGCTGTTCTGGTCCTTTCTCAAAAGGGAGATTGTGAGAGGAATTCACCAATGGAAGAAAGAAGCTGCAGAGGCAAAGGGAGAAGGCAGCTGAAGCATAGTGGCAAAGTCTGAAGAGAGTAACTTTTGGAGAGGATGAATAACCTTTTAGGGCATAACAATATCCTTATTTTTCCCCAACAATTGGTCATGTATTACAGCAGAGTACTAGATTCTAGAGAATGCAATTAATGAATAAATAAATGAATGAGATATTATTTCAAAAATATACTATTTTTCCACAATTATATGGAAAAACAATTTTTAACATTCATTTTTTAAAGTTTTGAGTTCCAAATTCTTTCCCTCCTTCCCACTTTTCCTCCCTTATTCTCTCTCATCCTGCCTTCAGATGGCAAATAATATGATGTAGATTTCACATGTGGAAACACATAAAACATTTTCCTGTATTAGTTATATTGTGGAAGAGGAAGAAGGAGGAAGAGGAGAAGGAGGAGGAGAAGGAGGAAGAAGAGAAGGAGGAGAAGGAGAAGGAGAAGGAAAAGAAGAAGAAGAAGAAGAAGAAGAAGAAGAAGAAGAAGAAATGTTAATGTACTGCTTTAAAGTTTGCAAAACTACTTTACATATATTATCTCATTTTTGTCATAGGTAAAAGTATGGCATAGAGACCTGACTTGGGAGTCAGGAAAACCTAGATTTCAAGTTTTACTTCTCACATACACATCAACTGTGTGACCCTGGGCAAGTCACTTAATTTTTTAGTGTT
>NC_058130.1:24625812-24649435 GCF_016433145.1 Gracilinanus agilis | reverse complement strand
TTCCTTCCTTCCTTCCTTCCTTCCTTCCTTCCTTCCTTCCTTCCTTCCTTTCTTATAGAACTATATAGTCCTATTGTTTTTCTGCTAAGAAAGCACATTTTATTGTAGGAGAGAAGGATGAAGAAAGAATGGATTTTGACTAACAGTGACTACATTTGTAACTTGCAGTCATGAGTACTTGCACCTTTAATCATGGAAGACAATATGGTAAGTAGTAGGGCTACCTAGTTCCTCCATTTACCTGTTGTACAAAGCACATGAGGACTTTTCAAATGGGAAATGGATCTTTGAATGACATCTCACATCCCTTTATTACCACCAAGACACCCCTTCCCTCTCCCCAGCCTTTCATATCTAGAATTATTTTGAGATGCATAAGATGAAGGCTTTCCTGAAGGTAGCTCAATGGACAGAGCTCTGGATTAAGTTTTAATCCTGCCTCAGTCACTTATGAGCCATGGGACCCTGGACACTTGTCCAGTTATTTATTCTCTTATGACTTCAGTCTCCTCATCTGTAAAATGAAGAGAATAATAGTAGTATTTATTTTTCAGGACTGTTGTGAAGATCAAATAAAAGAACATGTGTAAAGTGCTTTGTAAACCTTAATGCACTATAAATATTTGTTAATAATAATAAGTAAAATGCTAAATGTACAGTGCTTTGCAAACCTTAATGTGCTATATAAATATTTGTTAATAATAATAAACAACATATGAACCTAGATCATCCAATTACAAATCCATTGTTTTTTCTTTGTCCTCTTATTGGACCGATGCCTTTTACCTGGACTACTGGATTCCATTGTAACTAATTCCATTTTCTCTGTTCTCTTATTGCTCATGCACTCTGTGATTAAAAGATCTTTCCTTAAACACCAAATCACCCCTTCATTCAAACTTTCAGTGACCATCTATTTTATACTCTGTCCAAGTTGTGTGATGAAATAAGTAATCCCCAAATCACTCTGTACCCTTGTCCCTGCCTTCCACAAATTTTTATATTAAATGGGTAATGGTTATGTGTTCTTTGACAAATTATTAACAATATCTCAGCTCCAGTTTCCTCATCTGAAGTAGTTGACCTAAATTATCCCTGTGTTTCCTTCGTGCTCTAAAAATCTTATGAATCTGATCTGAAAATTCTCTGCTTGTTTTTTAAGGCCCTTTGTAAGCTTTCCTATGGAATCATTTTATTTTTTTAGCGATTCCACAGATATATTCCCTCTACTCTGACCAGTTCTTGCAATATGATCATAAGATCATGGACTTAGAGCTAGAAGGGGCTAGGAGATCATTTAGCCCAATCCTTTTATTTTACAGATTAAAAACTTTGTGGTTTCAGGGGTTAAATGATTTGCTCAAGGTCACATGAGTAGAAACTGTTTCCCACACTTGTGCTCTCTTTTCATTTTTCTACCAATCCAACTCAGACCCTATTCTTCAAGATATAATTTAAGTTTGACCTTTTTCATCACTGACCAGTCCATTGATTTGTCCTATCCATTGATTCTTAAAAGGTTATTGGGCAGGACAGCTGGATAGCTCAATGAATTGAGAGCCAGACCCAGAGAGGGGAGGTGCTGGGTTCAAATCCAGCCTCAGACACTTCCCAGCTGTGTGACCCTGGGCAAGTCACTTGACCTCCATTGCCCACCCTTACCACTCTTCCACCTAGGAGCCAATACACAGAAGTTAAGGGTTTAAATAAATAAATAAATAAATGAAATGTGATATCATCTATGTTTAAAAAAAAAAGGTTATTGGGATGGTTGGGAATTTTGTACATATCCTTGTCCCTGTTTAGCAGGACAGGAGGCTCTTTCAGAATTCATCCATTTTATATGAAAGATAACAGACTGCTTTGATAGTAGCCACCGTTAACATAGTCATATCTAAAACCCAAAATGCAAAAAGAGAGAAAGATTGACCAGTAAAACAGACATGATGATCCACTAGGTTCTACCTTTTGGAAGGGGCATCTTTGGAGCCCTGTCCATTTCCTTAGGTGCCCCTTCAATGCTATTAAGAGCCAAAGTTATATATATATATATTGGGGTTATTTCTTCCACTAAAGCACAATATAGCCTCATCTAGATTTATGTATTAAAATATAAACTCTTGAGGGCAGGGAATATTGAATTTTTTTTTTGTTTTTACCTTTCTATCCCTAGTATTTAGTACAAGGCTTGACAAATAGTAGGTACTTTATAAAAATGATTGTTCATCAATTAGCCAATTAATTAAATAGTTTTGTGTTTTTCTGAAGCATAAATACCACAAACCTCTTGGAATTTAGCTAGGCTGGTCCTCAGATGATGGACCAACAGTCCATTAATGGGCCTGTATTCAAAGCATTCCCAGCTTAGTGGATCAAATAAGATAATTTTTGTAAAGAGCTTAGTGCAATGCCTATAAACATGTATTCCTTTTCCTGCTGTCTGACCCTAAGCAAGTCATCCTTCACTCTCAGAGCTGTTTGTCTTCTGTAAAAGGAGACAATAATACTTTAAGAACTTATCGCATGGGGCTGTTTTGAGTGTAATGTGCAGATATGAGACATTGTGTGGAATGGCAGATAGAGGCAGACAGACCTGAGTTCATGTCTTGCCTTTATCACATATTAGAGGGATTTCTTTGACTTTCCAGAACCCCAGACAACTCTCAAGACCATAAGTTTCAAATAAGGTGCCAAACTGTATGGGGAAGGAGTTTTCCCACTGGAAATTCCTCATATCGATGGATTAGAGGTCTGAGTGAGCTTTAGTTTGGGGAGTGCAGACCCACAGAATATTCTGAACCTAGAGAAGTTCTACCTTGGGGAACCCAATCTGTGAGTATGAATTGGGCAAGTTAGCTCTAGGCAGGGCTGGACTTAACTGTAAGCTCTGCAGAAAATATATTAAGTAAGTTTCCAACAACTGAAAATAGTCCCAACCGCTTTCTAAGGACTAGCCCAGCTGAATTTCAAGAGGTTGTCCATTCAGTGCTGACTATCTTGGCCACACCAGTCCCTTAATATAATTATTTATTATTCAGTTGCTTGTGGTCTATTTTATTTTGCTTGCAGAGAGGGAAACATCTTTCTAAATTCTATCCTGCTAGAAAGATTCTTTTCTCGTAGAAATGCTCTTTGGAGCATTTCTTTTTTTTAAATGTAGAGAGATGGTGGCTGAGGCAGATTAACTTTGTACAAATCTGATTAAAACGATCTGTGCTGTTTCAAAGGTCAGGTGCACTCGACGAATTTACTTAGAAATTATTTTGTTTATTTTGTGTGCATATACATCATAAACCCTCTAAAGGTCAAAAGCAGCTCCTGAGCTTGGTTCCAAAGCAATCAGGCTTCCATTTACAATATGCTTTAGTGACCCCCCAAATACCAAATCAAAGCCAGCACAGAACATACATTTACGGTTTATGTTCTGTTTAATTTCCAGGTGATGAAAATTCCTTCTAGATTAAGGTTGCGCCAAAATAGGCTCCCCCCACCCAAAAAAAAAAAAAAACCAACCACTTATACTTTTGACCAAATCCATTGGCACTGCCTCCTCGCTAGGAGGACCTTCACCAGGACGAGAGCTTTCCTTCTCATTTAGGGACAGAAACAGCTGTGTCAGCTCTCTGTTATAGGTCAGGGCACTCTTTGGTCTTCTGGGTTTTATTAACTTTTACCTGGTAGGGGCTTTAATGCTTAATTAATTAATTAATGTATATAAAAAGACCTCGTGGGTCCCTCGAGAAGGCTGTACGAACTGCCGGGTTTGTTTGTCGGAGAAAAATCGAGCGTCTCGTTCCATCGAAATGATATTTTATCACAAATTATTTTAACTGGTTTGTGCCTTATGTAGTTTACCGAGATAAAAACGAAAAACCTTCCCATATGTTTGCATGCGCGTTCATTAGCATTCTGGAGGAAGACTAAGCTGTGAAGGGATTCGGGTATGAATCAGTGAGGCGCGGCTAATCACGGCTTTCCATGGTACACCCAGTAACACGGAGCTAGCTAGGCTTCTTTTAAATACGTCGCTCTGGTCTCTCCTCCGCCGTGGTGGCAACAACGAGGTGGAAGAATTGAGGGGAGGGCTGCCCATTTTAGACGCCGTTCAGGGGACACGTTTATACCAGAATCATCTCCTGTTATCCAAACAAGGAGGAAAAAATTCAATTTATAGCAACGAGCAGCTATTAACCATCTACCAGTATCCAGAGGATGTTAGAGAAGGAAGAAGACAAAGATAAGTCAGTCCCTTTCTTCAAGGGGATCATGTTCTCCTGAAGGGAATAAAAGGTGTACACGGGTACAAGGACAGTACAGAGGGATGCTGAGACACTTTAAACAAAGAGAGAGTTAATATTTAAGGGAGTCACAACAGGGCTTATGTAGGAGGTGCAACTACTGAATCACACTTTTTTTTTGAACCCTCACCTTCCATCCAAGAATCAATACTGTGTATTGATTCCAAGGCAGAAGAGCGGGAAGGGCTAAGAAATGGGGGTGAAGTGATATGAACAGGGTCACCTGGCTAGGAAGCGTCTGAGGTCATATTTGAACCCAGGACCATTAGCACGTCTCTGGGCCAGGCTCTAACTGCCCCTCATCCTTTGTTTTTGAAGAAGAACAATGATATCACCATGTTGGAGTCAGGGTACGACATGTTTGGCTGTGACTAATCAAACCGAAGGGAGTTTGGGAGGCTCTACCACATGGGAGGCTTTGGAAATGAACTTGTAGAGAGACATGTAGCTGGGAGACGAAATGCCATGCACAGGCAAAAGCTAGCAGTCCAGTTCAATGAGAATGGAAAGTGTGGAAAGAGAAAAAATAGGAGACAAGCTTGGGAAGGTATGTGAGAACCAGATGGCAGAGGGCTTGAACTACGAGGTGGAGGATTTTGTGTTTTATCCTAGAGGAGGTAGGGAACTATCGAAAATTTCTGAGAAGAGACTTAGGTTAATGTCAGTGAGATTTTTAAAAATGTTATCTCTGTGATGGGCTGAGCTCTTTAAAAGAAGAAAGGATGTTCTTTAAGACACTAGATGGGCCAGGCCTATCAAGTGATACAAGGGTTCTTTTTTTTTTTTTTTTTTTTACAATTTTACTATAGTTTACTATAATTTCTTCTATCTGTATAAATGCATGGATATACCTGAAATACAATTACAAGCAGAACCATAATTTTATTCTGAAATAAAATTTTATCATAATATCTTTTTTTTGCCTTGTGGATACATATTTTATTTTCTATTAAATTTTTTTAATTTAAAAATTTTTCCCATGATTCCATGATTCATGTTTTCTCCTTCTCCTCATTCCTCTCCCTCCAAGAGCTGACAAGCAATTCCACTGAGTTATGCATATATTTTCACTCAAACCCATTTCTATATTATTCATTTTTATAAAAGAGTAATCCTTTAAAACCCAAATTCTAAATCACTCATATAAACAAGTCATAAATCATATGTTTTCTTCTGGATTTCTACTCCCACAGTTCTTTCTCTAGTTATGGATAGTGTCTTTCTCATAAGTCTTGTGGATACATAATTGACAGGGCTCAGTCCTTCAAGTTATTCCTAAATTCTAGTCCTTAACCGCTATTTATATGGTTAAAAGAGAAAAGCATCAAACTTGAGAGTCATAGGGCCCAAGTTCAAATTGTAACTTGAAGTTTGAAAAGCACTTTGGAGCATATAATCTAAATTTAGAACTGGAAAGGACCTTAGAGGTCATCTAGCTTCACCCCTCAATTTTGCAGATGAACAAACCGAGGTTCAGAGAAACTTGCCAAAGGTCAAAAAAAAAAAAGGTAGTAAGGAGCAGAGAAGAAAGTCAAACTCAGGTTTTCTTCTTCCAAAGCTAATGTTCACAGGATCACACTTCTTCAGACAACTAGCTAGATATTGAAATAGAGATTTCTAAATCTATATCTCTATCCATCACCTATCTGTTCATCTATCCTTCTTTCCTTCCATCCATCCATCTGCCATCTATCTCCTATCATCTATATATCATCTTTCAACCTGTCTTTTCTCTATCCATCTATATATGTATTTATGTATGTGTATATCATCCATCCTTCTATCTATCTATTTGTGTCTGTCTGTCTATTCATCCATCCTTCTATCTATCTATCTATCTATCTATCTATCTATCTATCTATCTATCTATCTATTTGTGTCTATCTGTCTATCTATTCATCCATGTATCTATCCACCTATCTATGTATGTCTATGTCTATGTATCATTCATCGATCTTTTCTTCCTTCCATTGATCTATCTACCATCTATCACTTATCATCTAAACATCATAACACTATCTGTCCTTCCATTTATCTATCTATCCATCCATGTATCTATCTCCCATCTATATATCTATGTACTTATGTATATATGTATGTATCCATCCATTCATCCATCCATTCCCCCATCCCTCCCTCCATCCATTCTTCCATATATCTATTTTCCTATGTATTTATATATGTGTTTATCCATCCATTCATCCATCCATCCATCCATCCATCCATCCATCCATCCATCTATCCCTCCCTTATCCCTCCATCCATCCTTCCATTTATCTATCTACCTATGTATTTATATATGTGTGTGTCCATTCATCCATCCATCCATCCATCCCCCATCCCTCTATCCCTCCATCGCTACCTCTATCCATCCTTCCATTTATCTACCTACCTACGTATTTATATATGTGTTTATCCATCCATCCATCCATCTACCTATCCCTCCCCCATCCCTCCATCCCTCCATCCATCCTTCCATTTATCTATCTACCTATGTATTTATGTATGTATGTATCCATCCATCTATTTATCTACCCATTTATGTATGTATATATGTATCTAACTATCATTCATTTGAGATTCATAATAACCCTGTGGGGCAGTTCCACAGATGATTAAAATGAGACTCAGAAAGGCTGACTTACCCAGGTCACTCAGCTAAAAAGCTTTACTGCCAAAATTTGAATCCAGATCTTTCTGACTGAGAGACCAGTAATGTAACCACTAAGTAATACTGCTTCTTTTTTGCCTTAGAACAACACTAAGAAGTAAAGTTTGCTTTTTCTTTGAAAAGTCAGCTTTATAATAAATGTAAGCAGCAGGTTTCTCAGCCTTAGTTCAAAACTACATTGATGTTCCTCCCCCTTTCCTCGCCGACACTTTGTCTGATTGGGAGATGAAGCTTGAATGAGACAGAATGGACAGCAGTCTGGGAAATTTGCATAGTACATGGAGCTTATCCAGAAGCAATATTTGGTAATACACTTTTTATGGAGAAGTTGAACAGTTTTTCTGTAATGCTAGAATTAAATAATCCAACTTCTACTTACAAGTAAAACTGCATTAGTTCCTATTCAGAAACTGCATCACATTTAAGATCTAGAGTATCTAAAGAAATGGTTCTTTTTAGTGTGTTTTTGGAGGAGCTTTTTCTCCAGCTTGCTGCATCCCTGACTCCTGTATGGATGTGGCCAACAGATGGGGATTCCTAGGGGCAGCTAGCACATGTTCAGAGAATACAATCTTCCTATGAAAAAATCTGTCCAGATGGACTAGGTCAGGTCAGAGCTCCTAGGGTAATCCATTCTGAAGAACTAGGCAGAGATCTTGGAGTAATGGATAGAATTCTGGGCTTGGCGGGGCAGGGGGTCACAAAGACATGAATTTGAGTCCTGCTTCTGACAATTCTGGGCAAGTTAATCAACCTTCTTCAGTCTCAGTTTCCTCATCTGTAAAACAGACATAATAATAGCACGTGCCTATTGTGAAGATTAAATGAGACAAGAATAAAAAGTATTTTGCAAATCTTGAATGATCATTACTAGATTTCAAGGATGATGAGGATGACGATGACATAAAGTGGGTTCTCTGATTCACTCTCTCAGGTCAAACAGTCTGAATTTCCTCTCTGGATTCCAGGATTCTCTGAGGGATGTGAGACAGCTTTTTCTTTCCTGCCCAGAAGGTTAAGCCCTTATATGATGTGTTTCCCTCACTTAGGGAGGCAGTGATTAGGACTCCCAAATCCATTTGAACCCTTAATATTGTTTTAGCTTTTATGAAGAGTTATTTCCTTCAAAATTTTAGCAAGAATAAACACACAAGCATTTTTTCTCAACATCTGGGAAGAAAGTAGGGTCTAAGTTCACTCAGTTGTACATAGCGCTATTCTCACCAAGATCATGTCTATATGTAGTGACATGACTGAAGGATAAGAGTGTCTCTGATCACCACTGTGCTGGGGTTCTAAAACTCATCCCTAAAAATCTCTCTTTGCTTCCCAAGGCACGGATGGCTTGGGAAACTGGGACCCTGGCCCAATGAGGTGCCAAGGAGCTCTCTGGACCCTTCTATAGGTTACACGACTTCCATTGGCTGCTGACATCTCCTTCAAGCATAGAGGCAAAGAGGCAGAGGTCAAAGCCAACAGAACTTTTGGAATGATTTCATCACTTAATTAGCCGGCTAGAACCAGGTATAGACTGTCTACATCTGCTCTGTAGTCTCTCAAAAGCTCTCCTTACACATTACTGTGCTTCTCCCAGAAGCAGCTCCCTAGGGTACTCAGGCAGAGAGCTGCCATCTTCTCTCTAGCATCTTTCCCATGGAAACTCCATCTGAAGCATTTGTGGTATGGACCCTTACAGCGATTATCCCATAAAATGAAGATAATGATAGCACCTCCCTCACAGGACTGTAGTGAGGATTAAAGGAGATAATATTGAAAACACTTCGCAAATCTTCCAGTGCTATGCAAATGTTAGCTGGTATTATTAAGCCAGGAACCAGAGAAGACATTCAAAATCATGGGAATACATTAGAAAGAGGAATAATGGTTTCTTACACAATTTATTTCTAAAACGCAGTGGGAATAGACAATGGATTGAGAGACAGAAGACCTGGGTTCAAATCCTTTGTAATTTCTTGATTGAGCAGCTCAACCTCTCTTGGACAGTTTCCCCCATCAGTAAAATGAGAGGGTTAGACCCAAGGATGTTGGGGGTCCCATCCAGTTCTAAACCTATGATCCTGTGACTTGGTTCTTTTGTGGCAACTGCCTTTTGGCATCCCCATACTCACTCTACATCCAAGCTTTACTGAGTTCCCAAATATATACTATTATTAACTGACACATTTAAGCGAGTCCAAGGTCACACAGCAGGTAAATATCTGAGATAAAATTCAAACCTAGATCTTCCTGACTCCATGTTCTCCAGAATATCATGCAATGAGAGATAATTCTTCATCCCTGACTGCTCTCCTCCCCCCAATCCCTACCATGCCCTACAATATGACTCAGAGTTGCATAATCAGTGGCTTCATTTCTTATCATAGGTAACAAAAAAGTATTGTTTCCCAGCACCGCTCTGGGGAGACGACATTCTGGAAACAGAACTTAGTTTGGTGCCACTAAAAGGTCGCTGGCAAAAAATGAAAAAAAAAAAAAGAATAAATGGTTGTTACTAATGTGCCTGGTTAAATATTGGTTATATGAGCTCAACATGTGCGTGTGTGTGTGTGTGTGTGTGTGTGTGTGTGTGATGGCTGATTAATATAACAGACCCATCTTCAAATATCTGTAACACAATCAGAGCCAAAGAACCAGTGTATTACAGAGCAATGAGATACTACTAAGACTGGGGGATTAAAATGAAGAAAGGACACAAAGAGGTTAAATATTCCCTAGTCATTATGTCCTCTGATAATAATAGCTCACATTTATATACTCCTTACTACATATGAGGCACAGTGCCAAGCACTTTACAAATATTACCTCATCTGATCCTCCTGACAGCCCTGGGAAAGAGTTGCTATTATTACTCCCATTCTACAGATGAGGAAACTGAGGCAAACAGAGGTTAAGTGACTTGTCTATGGTCATACAATCTGTTAATTTAGAGCTTTAACCTCTCCATTTTATAGATGAGGGACCTGAGGCTGAGAGACCTTATATTATTTTTTTCAGACTTACCTAGCTAGGAATTATCTGAGGTAGGATTTGAACTCAGGTCTTCCTGGACTCTACATCTAGCATTTTATTCACTGATCCATCTTAGGAGGGCTTGGAGAGAGTATGGGATAGGGCAGATGGTTGGCTTAGTGGATTGAGAGTCAGACCTAGAGACAGGAGGTCCTGGCTTCAAAATTGACCTCAGACACTCCTTAGGTGTATGACCCTGGGCAAGTCACTTAACCTCCATTGCCTAGACCTTACTGTTCTTCTGCCTTAGAACCTATTCTTCATTCTAAGATGGAAGGTAAGATTTAAAAAAAGAGTGACCAAGGGACAGTGGTAGTGTTGGCTAGTCTCATGCTTGAGGGTGGCTAAAAAAATCCAGTGTATGACCCATATTGATAGTCCTGTGGTAGCTTTTTTTCCTGGTACTGCCATCTCTTTGCCTTGGGCATCACTTATGCTTAATTCCATGATCTCAAGGCAATCTGTCTTGTCTACACTTCACATTTCTAGAAACAGCCAATATGGAAGTCTGGGCAGACACAGTTTCAAATTTACCCTCAGTACTCTGTGTGACAAAAGGCAAACCCCATAATTTCTCTGAGTCTCATTTTTCTTATCTGTAAAATAGGGATAATAATAGCTGTGATACTTTCCTCATAGGGTTGGCTTTTAGGATTGAGGGGTGTCAAGTACTTCGAAAATCTTAATACTCTGCCTTTATAAATGACGAAAAAATGTTTATCGTTACTGTTACGAATAGGTGTCTTTAATCTTTGGCTGAGGTTATTGGTTCACAATTTTTACCATCACTAGCTTTTGTAACTGGAAGACTTGTCCTTCCAATAGAGGAGGGAGAAGAAGAATCAGCCTTGGGCAGAGTTAGACAAAGATGCTCTTGGAGTGGGAGACAGCTCTTTGATGCCCCCTGGAATTGCAGGGCTCTAAGAATCAATTGACTTGAGTAGGAGCCAGATAGTGGGGAAGATGCTGCTGTTTTCCTTGAATGAAGTCAGCCTGGACTTGGCATTTTGAGAAGCCACCAATAACCCCCAGGACCTTTCCAGGCTTACCATCCATTACTCTCCCTTTCCATAATGAACTAACATTGGTCTACTTGCTCTTTTCCCTCTACAATATTTTATCTGTTCTCCATGCCTTTGCTCAGGCTATCACCTGTGCCTAGGATGCCTTCCTTTCATCCTCATTTTCTCTTTCAGACATCCTTCTTCCCTTCAAAGATCATCTTAAGTACCACTTCCTACAGCCTATTTTTTTCTGATTCTACTACTTGCTGGTGCTTCCTTCTCCCAAAATATTTATTTTGTAAATGCTTTGTATTTATTTATCTGTGTTTATATTGTATATTTCCTCCCCACCTCCTTAAGAAAGCAAACTCCCAGAGGGCAAGAAATCTTTGTTTCTGCCTTTGTATCCTAAGGTTCTGGCAAGCAGCAGGGACAGTACTGAATGGATGTCTATTAGATTAAGGATGTCTAAGGCCATCTTGGACTTTAAACATCCATCATGTCAATTGCTCCCTTTACTTATTTGATGAGAACATTGCTTGTTCTTTTCTGTGAGTTGGTCATCCAGTTCCTTTTATAAATATCACATCTATCCTGGTGACATCAATTTGCCACATCCAGGGTCTCCAGCCCTGGTCAAAGCCATGTTAGATGGTCACTCACCCACTGATTAAATGGCTACTTTCTGGAGTCCTGGGTCTGAGACAAGCACCACCGTGTTCTCTTGACCCTCTCTGACAATGCATCTGTTTTAGATCTTTCAGGTAAACTGTTTAGTGGGTCTGGATGTCATCACATCGATGATGTCACTAATACACGTTAAGAATATGGCTAATGGCCAAACCTGGCATCCAGCATCGGCGATAACTGATCCTATAGAGTCTAGACTATATACCAATATATTCCAACTCTCCTTTCCAACCATGATGTCATCATGATCTTTTGATTACAGTGTTTGGCTACTGGGGCCATCAATGACATTTTTCTTTTGATTGGTAAGCAGAAGATGAAGTGATTGCAGGCTGGTACTTGGCACATTTAAAGAAGAGGAGGAAAGATTTCTAATTCCACATGGCCCGATGATTTTCCCCACGTTTTCTAAGGCTGCTGACACGTGTTGAAATCTTTCATGCCGATCAGCTTCTGAGAAGCTGAGACTGCTGAGATGAGTCAATGCACATAAAAAGTAGAAAGAATGGTATATTATAGGAAACAATCCCAAATGGGTAGAAGATTAAGCAAGAAGCCTGAACAGGAGTTTTAATCCCTCTGCACAAAATTAGGCGAGCACGCATGGATCAGAGCCCTGCGACTTTGCCAATAATCGTGCTCAGTGTCACCATCGCTCTCCTGCTATAGATGGGAACAGTACGGAAGTGGTGACCTGTAAACTGACCACAATCCATCACGACCCGCCTGTGTGTCCTCTCGGATCATCAAATTACCAAGGACAACAGGGTTTCAAGCCAAGATGCTTCCCAGGACATCTTGCTTCTCTCTGAGGGATTTAAACATCAGAGAAGATGAAAGATCTGAGGCTTTGGTGTAATCTTCTGCATGTAATGAACTGGGTCACGTAAGAAGGGCAGAAGGGAGCTCAGGAAAATGGCCCCAGAGGGTGTTAAAGATATATATATATATATATATATATATATATATATATATTTGGGGGGAGCTGAGTGGCTCAGTGGATTGAGAACCAAGCTTAGAGATGGGAGATCCTGGGTTCAATCTGGCTTCCCATACTCCCTATCTGTGTGATCATGGCTAAGTCACTTAACCCCTATTGTCTAGTCTTTATCAATACACAATATCTAATCGATATTAGAATATTGATTCTAAGACAGAAGGTAAGAAAAAAATAAAAGGAGATATGTTTGTCAAAAGGGACCTACTTTTTCCCCTTTCTAAATAGAACTGGGCAGTGTAGAAAGGGATCAGATTGCTGATTGCTCCATGTCTCAAATGACAAAGCAATTAGCATTTATTAAGCACCTACTATGTGCCAAGCTCAGAGCTCAGTGCTAGGGATACTCAGAAAGGAAAAGACAGTGGCTGCCCTCAGGAAGTTCACAGCCTAATGGGGAGATAGCATGGACATCACTATGTACAAATCATTTTTATATGCATATATAGACAGAGATATATCACAGACCATATGTAATATATAGTATATGTATATGTTTATAGATATACATATATGTGTACATATTATAGACCATATATATAATATATAGTATGTTATGTGTTATATACAAAAAATACACATATTTTCTCCCCCTCTCTCTCTTTCTCTCTTTCTCTCTCTCTCTCCCTCCCTCTCTTTCTCTTTCTCCCTTTTTCTCTCTCCCTCTCTCTCTCTCCCTTTCTCTCTTCCTTTCTCTCTCTTTTTCTCCCTTTCTCTCTGTTTCTCTCTCTCTGTTTCTCCCTCTTTCTATCTGTTTTCTCTTTTTCTCTCTTTCTGTTTCTCTCTTTTCTATCTCTATTTCTCTCCCTTTCTCTCTCTCTCTCTCTCTCTCTCTCTCTCTCCCTTCCTCCCTCCCTCCCCCTCTCTCTTTCTCTCTATATTTTAAATAATATTGTTAGTGCTAAAGGGACTAAGGCAGTGATGGGCAAACTATGGCCGTTGGACCAGATTTGGCCCCCTGAAATGTTCTATCTGGCTGCAGGACATTATTCCTAATCTGATGAATACAATGAGTAGGATACAATACAATGAAACTTCGAAAGAGTTGCCTTAGAAACAGACAGACGATGAGCATTTCCTTTCCTTTAGCCTCCTCTTTAAAAAGTTTGTCCATCATTGGACTAAGGCATAAAAAAGACTAAAAAAGGAAAGAGAGGCTGGAGTTTTTTTAATTGGAGGGGGTGACACTATCAGAAGACAGACATAAGTGGAAGAAATATTGGAACCTGAATTCAAATCTTGTTTCTGTCACTGACTCCCTGGGTGACACTGGGCAAGTTGACTAATCACTCTGGGCATTGGTTTTCTCATCTACAAAATGAGAGATTTGGACTAGATATTTTCTAAGGGCTTTTCAGTATCTAAATTTGTGATTCTGAAGAAAGTGGAATAAGACAGGAACTTACCCAAAATCCTTCCAAACAACATTGAAATAATGACTCAAATCAGATTCTGGAGTGGTAAACTAACAAGAGGGTGGAGGGAAATAATTTTCTATCCTGAGGCAATTTAGGAGGTCAGCAACAAAGTTTTGTCTCAGGAGGGTAAGAGTGGAGTCAAATCTAGCACCAGCCATGCTAGTGCAGGCTAATGTTCCAAGAAGTTCCTAGCAAACCTTTGGGGTGATTGAATCAACAGTGGCTTTGGGAGCTCTCAGCCCTGATTTGTCAGGAGGATGTTGCAGGGAGGAAGCTAGAGGACTCAGTGCATTTAGAGACAAAGGGTCCTGGGTTCAAATCTAGAATTTGATTCTTCCCAGCAAGTCACTTAATCCCATTTGCCTAGTCCTTACTGATCTTCTGCCTTGGGACCAATATATAGTATTGATTCTAAAATGAAAGGTAAGGGTTTAAAAAAAATTCCTATGGTGACAGGGAAGATCAGATGCAAAGTTAGAAGACAGTGATGTTAAAATAGATGCAAGCAAAGCCTTAACCCTTCCCCCCCAAAAAAACCCCCAAAACTATAAATCAGACCAGAAGACCAACAAAAGTTTCTGGGAGAACTTAGAATGGATTTTAAAAATCAATTAAGAGAGGTAGAGAAAAATTGGGAAAAGAAATGAGAGTAATGCATGAAAATTATGAAGAGTCAATGGTTTGGTAAAAGAGACACAAAAAATACTGAAGAAAATAACTTCTTGAAAAGAAGAATTGGCCAAAACAATAAACAGATCAAGGAGAGATAATTCAAGAATTATTGGATTACCTGAAAGCTATGAACAAAAAAAGTAGAAAGACAAAAAGGATAAATAGGGGGAAAATATGACAGAGGGAAATACATAGTGATCATTAATGTGAATCTGAATAGGATAAACTCACCTCCCCAAAATGGAACTGAATAGAAGAATGGAATAAAAACCAGAATCCAACAATATGATGTTTACAAGAAATATACTTAGAAAAAGAGAGAAACACAGAATAAAAATAAGGGGTGAAGCAGAATGTATTTTGTTTTGGGTAAGATAAAAGAGCATGAATATTTATCAGAACCTCAGACAAAGCAAAAGCAAAAATAATTAGATATGATAGATCTCTGGAGGAAATGAATAAAAATCGAAAGAAGTATACCTTTTTTCTCATCTGTACATGGTACCTACACAAAAATTGATCATGTATCCCAGGACATAAAAACTTCAAACCAAATGCAGAAAAACAGAAATATTAAATGCAACCTTTTCAGACCATAGTACAATAAAAATTACATGCAGAAAAGGGCTGTAGTAACATAGTTTAAAAATCAGTTGCAAATTAAATAATCAAATCCTAAAGAATAAGTAGGATAAAGAACAAATCATAGAAACAACCAATAATATCATTAAAGAAAATGAAAATAACGAAACAACATACCAAAATATACACCTCTAAATGCTAAATCAGTCAATTAAAAACAAATAAACATAAAAAATCCCCAACTAAACATAAAATTGGAAATGCTGAAAATCAAAGGAGAGATTAATAAAATTAAAAGTAAACAAATCATTGAATTAATAAGTAAAACTAGGAGCTGGTTTTATTGGAGAAAATCCAATGAAATAGAAAAACTGTTGGTTAGTTTGAATTTTAAAAAAGACATAAGAAAACCAATTACTGGTATAAAAAATTAAAAAGGTAAATTTACCCTCAATAAAGATGAAATTAAAACAATTATTAGGAGTTATTTTTCCCAATTAAATGTCAATAAATCTGAAATTCTAAGCAAAATGGATTAATATTTACAAAAATATAAATTGCTCAGAAGAGAAAATATAATACTTAAATTGCCCTATCTTAGAAAAAGCACTTGAACAATTCTCAAATGTATTCCCTAAAAAAAAAAGTCCCCAGGATCAGATGGATTCACAAGTAAACTCTACCAAACATTTAAAGAACAATTAATTCTAGTACTATGTAAACTATTTGGGAAACTGGACAAAAGAGACCTACAAAATTCCTTTATGACACATAGTGAATATTGCTACAAAATTTTTCAATACAATACTAGTAAGGCAATTACAGCAATATATTACAAAGATTGCACATTTATACATACATTTAAGCCAAGAATATTGGGCTGGTTCAATATTTGGAAAATTCTCAGCCTTACTAACCAAATCAGAAGCTAAGATAACAAAAATCATATGATTATATCAATAGATAAAGAAAAAGCTTTTGACAAAGTACAACTCATTTCTCTTAAAAATGTTAGAAAGCATAAGAATAAGTGGAGTTTTCCTTAAAATGATAAGTAGTATATCTAAAACCATCAGTAAGTGTTACGTATAATGAGGATAAACTAGAAGCCTACCCAATAAAATCAGGGGTGAAACAAGGATGCCTATATCATCACTTTTATTCAGTATTTTACTAGAAATGCTAACTATAGCAGCAAGAGAAGAAAAAGAAATGGAAGGAATAAGAAAGAAACACAACTCACTCTTTGCAAACAATATAGTGGTATATTAGAAAATTCTAAAAAATCGGCTAAAAAACTAGTTGAAACAATTAACTTCAGCAAAAATGCAAGATATAAAATAAACTCATACAAATCATTAGCATTTCTACATATCAATAAAGTCCCAGCAGGAAGAGATAGGAAGAGAAATTCCATTTAAAATAACTGCAGACAATATAAACTATTTGTGAGTCTACCTGCCAACACAAACTCAGCAACTATAGGAACACAATTAAAAAATACTTTTCATACAAATAAAGACATTTAAATAATTAGAGAAATATCATTTGCTCATGGGTAGACCACGCTGATATAAAAATGACAAATTATGTTTAAATAATTTACTTATTCAGTGCCATAGCAATCAAACTGCCAGAGAATTATTTTACAGAGCTAGAAAAAATTCATCTGGAAGAACAAAATGTTGAGAATATCAAGAAAATCAAATGAAAAAACAATGTGAAGGAAGGTTGTCCAGGAGCATCACATATCAAATTGTATTACACATTGATAACCATAAAAATAATTTGGTAGTGGCTAAAATAGAGAAAGAATAGATTAGGTATAGGTTAAGCAGTAGTCAATGATTGTAGTAAGCTAATGTTTGCTAAGTGTTTGAGGTAAGAACCTTTTGACAAAATTTGGATAAAAATTGCTAAGAAAATTAAAAAGCATTTTGGCAAAAAATAGTGATTTCCCCTCCCTTTTCTCCCAGTTGTTTAGCATCCTCAGTAGTCGTAAACTACATCTTTGCTCTATCTAATACTACATCAGGATGTCTAAACATTAGATTATCCCTTATCCACTATTGGGCTACCTTCATGGTTTTAGAGCCAAAATTCCTCTTTGGTCTCCTTTGGAGGGTTGAATCCAACATACTTTTTGTTGGAGAAGGAACCGGCAAGCCAGTCGGGTATCTTTGTCAAGAAAACCCCCCAAAAGAGTCAGAAGAGTTAGATATGACTGAAAATAACTAAAAAGAACAAATATTTGGGTTCGAAAAATCAACTTTGATTTCAAGGGTCTCGTTTATTGGAAAGATAATGATAAACTATATGGAAATAAGTAAACAGGTTTTCAGGTTATCTTCTAGCTACTCCACATGGGGCATAATGATGTACCTCATTGTTGTGATTAATAATTATCACTGTGAATAATTATCTGAATCTCCCTCTCTTGCCCTGGCTGGAAGTGTGGTCTAATGTCAACTGCCGATTAACCCAGAAGCTTTGACCTGGGTTAATTCACTCCTTGGGTAGCCTCGTGGTTTCCTGCTCCCTCAAAGTGTCGCCATATTGGTAGTTGACTGAGTGTGGGTCAACTTTAGCTCTCCTACAGCTCACAACTCCAGACCTCAGCCTCCTGATGGTGTTTCTCCATGTCTAGTTCTTTACATTTTGTCTCAAGAATTAGAATCCATTCTTCTTGAAGGCAACTTTTTTGGCTTAGTTTGTAAATCTTGGTGCCTTGGGCAGAGTTCCAATTGCTCACACTCTAGTGACAGCTTTGATAGAGTCAATATGTCTATTTTGGTCCATTTTCCATGAGGGGAGAAGTGGAAAAGAAGTGATGATAAGAATTGATAGCTTGCTTAAAAATAGCTACATCTCATGTGGCTAGAATTGCACAAAGGGTCTTTTATCTCGATCCTTTCTCTTAAGTCATTAATACTTTGGATCTTTGTTCTAATGTGGTTGATTACTTGACTACCCTCTTAACAGATCACTGCTACATCACCATATTGTCTGACCCTTCTCTCCTTTTGCTCCTCAATCATCCATCTCCTCCTCCTAATCCCCCCCCCCTTTCTTTGGTGGCACCAGGAGGGACAGATTTGCCCATCGTCTCTTGGCTCTCCTTCTCCCTCACCACATACACTTCCTCAGCTGCCCAGTCCAGCCAAGTCTTCTTCCATAAACCCTTTCATGACCCTCCTCATACTCTTCCTCCTTTGGTTTTCCTCTCTTCTAAGCTAGTGGAAAAGCCTCAAAACTGGTTTTTCTGCCTCCAGTCTATCCCTCTCCCAGCTGCCCAAGTATGCTTTGGAACACACCACTCTGACTGTGTTTCTTCATTTCCTTCTATTATACATCCATGAGGAGAGATGTCCCTTGGCATGGAATGTGAGGTGCAGATTTTCTCTTGTGTGCCTCCCAAGGGCTCTGTGAGGTAGACGTTTCTCCTTCAATGGTTCTACTCCTGAGTGGCCACAACTGGTCACCATATACTCAGACAGAGCAGCCTCTCTGTCCCTCAGTCCTTCTCAAGCTCTGCCCTGTGATCCCCCTCTTCCCTCTGGTTCCTTTCCAATCAGAAAGCAGAGGAAATAGCCAGGCCAGCCATCCCTCACTCCTCCCAGGCTGCCATGCCTCCACATGGGTCTTCTCCCCTCCAACCCTTTTTATTATCTGCTTCCACCATTAAAAAGTCATCTTTTGGAGGGCAGGGATGGTTGGATTTTTTTTCTTCTTGCTTGAATTTGTTAGTTCTATGTGCTCCGTTCGGTGCTCAGCACAGAGTAAGCCCTTCATAAAATGTGTGTTGTCTTGATTTTTACAGTATTATTGTCCCCCAGTGTACAATGAGCAAACAGAAGCTCAGAGAAATGAAATAATTTGACTAAGGAGGGTCCCACAGCTACAAAGGGTCTGGGGCAGAATGGAAACCCTGGTTTTTCTGACTGCAGGTCCTGCCCAGTAGCACCTGGGTCAGGTGAATCCTTTTATCAAGCAAACATTAAGTATTGCCTGGTATGGAGAGAGGAGGCTAATTAGCCAAATATTTATATAATCCTTTAAGGTCTGCAAATCACTTTACAAATATAATAATAATAATAATAATAATAAATGCATTCAATGTGTCATGTGCTTTACAATGATCATGATTAATAATAATAATAGCTGGGGGCAGTTGGGTGGCTCAGTAGAATGAAAGCCAGGTCCAGAGAAGGGAGTTTCTGGGTTCAAATCAGTTTTTAGACACTTCCCAGCTGTTTGACCCTGGGCAAGTCACTTAACGCTGGTGGCCTAGACCTTGCCCCTCTTCTGCCTTAAAACCAATACACAGTGTTGATTCTAAGACAGAAAGTAAAGGTTTGAAAAATAATATTAGTGAAAATTTATGTAGTCATTACTATGTGCAAAGTGCTTTATAATTAATAGTAATAGTGATGATGATGATGATAACTAACACATATTGGGCACTGTGCTAATCACTTTAGAATTCATTATAACAATAGCTAACATTTATAAAGGGTTGGCTATGTGCCAGGCATTGTCAAGCACTTTACAATTATGAATTCAAGTGGTCCTCGCAACAGCGCAGCATTCTATTATTAGTCCCATTTTACAAATGAGGAAACTGAGGCAGACAGAAGTTAAAGGACTTGCCCACTGTCACCCAGCTAGTAAATATCCGAGGCTGGATATGAACTCAGGTCTTTCCGACTCCAAGTGCAGCACTCTCTCCCTTGTAAACACATAGCTGCCTTTGTATAATACTTTTCAAATATTGCCTCCTTTAATTATCTTAAAATGTATTTATATTAATTACTTAATTTAGTGTATTGTTGTATATTATGCATTATTTACATGGTTTATAATTAATTTATAATTATTTATTATTGTTGTTGTTATCATCCTCAGGCAGGGACACCTTGGTCACACAAATCACACCTGGGACAGGTAGGCTCACCCAAACTAGTGCAGGCTCCCCGCTGAGGCAGCTTCCTAGCCTGGGATTCAAGTCAGTTACAATTCTCCACCCCTTAAGACTTTTTTGTTTTCTTCTTTCTGAATGGTCAACCTGATCACTACCTCTTGATTGGTCCATACGAAGATGTTCTCTGCTACTATTGGCTGATTTTCCTGCCATTCCCCGTGTGGTTTACCTTTGGGGTTGCTGGGAGTTGTAGTCCCATTCTTCCCCGTAGCCCAGGAGCCTGCGTGCCTGCGTAGGTTGGGAGCCTGGGACCTTCCCCTGCCCGTCCTCGTTTCGGGTGAGCCTCCCTCCCCGCTCCCCCAGGACTCCCGGTGCAGGGGCGTCCTTTCCCTTTTCTGTACCCGCTTCTCCACTGCTCCCTGCACTTCTCAGCCTCCAAGAGGGTGGAAGGTAGAGGTGGGGGGAGCAGCCTAGCTGCCAAGTCTCCTTTCTCCCTTCTCCCCGCTTTAATAAGGGGCAGGGGTTCCCTTTTTGTGCATTCTCCCCTGGACCCATGGAGGGCAAGGAAGGGGCCAGGCTTCGCACACCCCACAGCGAGCACTCTGTTTGTTTGCACAATGCACTCAGGGGCTGGGGCCCCCCACTGTTCCTTTTTTCTCTAGTGCTGACCTGATGGGACCTGGGAGCTACAGCATGTTTGCTGTGGGAGCAGCCTTCCAGTGCAGAACTCCTATTTTTACAGATGAGGAAACAGAGGTGGGGGAGGGAGAGGGAAAAGGAAAAAAAAAATCCTGAACCCCCAACTTGCCCAGGCCTGGCAAGGACCTCAGAGGTCATTGGTGGAATTCCTTCGTTCTGCAGGTCAGAGCACTAAGAAAGGTCACCGAGTCACCGGGACCAAGCTGCGATTTGAGCTCCAGTCAGAACATCATCAATCTAAAGCTGGACTGGGGAGCACCAGTTCAGGCAGCCAGGCATTTATTAAGCGCCTATTGTGTGAAACACTTGGGAATCAAAGCAGGGCCGGGGGTCCCTCCTTTTGCAATGAAAGAATTGAGGTCTGGCAAGTGAGAAGAAAGGCAAGAAGCACTTATTAGGCGCCTACTGTGTGCTAGGCTGGTGATACAAAGAAAGGCAAAGGAAACCCACTACGAACTTCCGGGTCCTCAGTTTCCCAATCTGTAAATGAAAGGTTGGGGTAGATGATCTCTGGGGTCCTTTCCAGCAGGCTCCTGTAAGGTCACACATATGCTGAATCGTCCTTGGTAGGATATGACCCCAGCTTCTCACTGCTGATCCCTCAGATCCCCAGCGGGTGATTAGTGAATACTTGCTGCCCCACATTAGGGCAAATACCCTTTGGAACTGGGCGGGGGTGGGAGGGAAGAAGGGATGAGCGTGGGGTGACGTCACCCATCCCCTGCATGGGGGCGAGGGAGGTGAAGCCAGGCTGGCCACCCCCTGGAACCATTATTCCCGGTGGTGGATAGCTCCAAAGAGGAGGGAGGGGCATGCAATTTTGAGACCACGTTTCAGGGGTCAAGGTTTCCACCAAAGAATGTAGGAGAGCTGCCTTAGAACTCTATCTGAGCGCTTGAGGTCCTTGTACCTAACTGCCCCCTGCCCAGCAGCCCCTCCATTTCACTGGCAGCTGCTAGGATGACCGCGATGCCTGCTGGGAAGTGTAGTTCTCGCTTGCTGTCCCTTCTCCCAGATCCCCTCCAGGACTCCATTTGTTGTTTGGCCCTGCGCGGTGCTTATTGGGAGTTGTAGTCCCGTCTGGAGCCTCAGAAACAGCTGCAAGTTCTCAAGTCCTTTGGTCTAGTCTGGGAGGCTCCCGTAGATTTAATCTCCCCGCTTTTCTTCTCCCACTCCCCGCCAGAGTTGTTTTGGGTCTCCCTAGAAGTTATTGCCTAGTGCGTTCTGTCTCTGTCACATTCTGGCTCAGTGATCCAGGCGACTGGCCAAGACAGGAGCTCCTAAAAAATATATAGTTAATAGAAATATAATATAAAAATAAATAAAACATCCGAGTAGTATAAAAATAAAATATATAACATATATTTTATAGAAATACAAATAGAATGTAAAATGAATAAAACATGAATAATATAAAATACGATATAAGGCATTAACAGGGAAATAGAAATATAAAAATAAATAAAACGTGAACAATATAAACATACAACATATATGGGGCATTTATATATAAATAGATATATAACATAAAAATGAATAATATAAAATAGGCATTTATATGGAAGTAGAGATATAAAAAATAAAAAGTGATTAATATAAAGGTACAATAATTTATATAGAAATATGAATATAATATAAAAATAAAAAACATGAATAATATAAAAATACAATAGACATTTTTTATGGAAATAGAACTATAAAAATAAAATGTGAATGATCTAAAAATATAATATATGTTTATATAGAAATACTAATATATAAAAATAAATAAAACATTCATTATATAAAATACATGTACTATATTTATATAGAAATAGAAATACAATATAAAAATAAATAACGAATAATATCAAATACAATATATAATAGGCATTTTTAGGAATATAAAAATAAGGCACATGAATATAAAATGTAAAATATATAGTTATATAGAAATATAACAAATAGTTTAAAATAAACATATATTTTATATATTTACATATTAATGTATACATAATATATAAATATGTATTTACATTTATATATGTACATTTACATATATTTAATGTTTTATACACATTAACATTTTTAGATGAAAAGTTTTTAACTTATCAAAAATCAATTTTTTTTCTTCTTGCTTCTCCCACTCCATTAAAAAATAAAACAAAAACCCCAAACCACCTAAGTATATGTCTTTGAAGGGTTGACCCACATCTGTAGATGAAGTTTCCTCATCTCCAAGTTTCCTCTACTGTTGAAATCATGGGCTGAGTCTCATCCTTCACCTAATCAATCAACCAATCAATAAACAGTTGTTAAGTGAGCCCCAAGGATATGAAAACTGACAAAAGACAGTTCCCTGCCCTTAAAATGTTTACAATCTAGTGGGAGAGACAACAGGCCAACAAATATATACAAAGCAAATTCTATATAATATAAGTAGGAAATAATTAGCAGCAGGTAGGCACTAAAATTAAAACAAGGATCCGGGAAGTACTCCTGTAGAAGGCAGGATTTTAGTTAAATTAGTTTTAGTTAATTTAAGTTTTAAGTTAAATTAGATTTTAGGGACTTAAAGGAGGTCAGGAAGACTTTGGTTTCAAGTACTACTTTTGTGACCCTCCACAAGTCATGTAACTTCTGTTTTAGCCTCAGTTTCCTC
>NC_058130.1:24592386-24622869 GCF_016433145.1 Gracilinanus agilis | reverse complement strand
GGGCGGGGGTGGGAGGGAAGAAGGGATGAGCGTGGGGTGACGTCACCCATCCCCTGCATGGGGGCGAGGGAGGTGAAGCCAGGCTGGCCACCCCCTGGAACCATTATTCCAGGTGGTGGATAGCTCCAAAGAGGAGGGAGGGGCATGCAATTTTGAGACCACGTTTCAGGGGTCAAGGTTTTCACCAAAGAATGTAGGAGAGCTGCCTTAGAACTCTATCTGAGCCCTTGAGGTCCTCATACCTAACGGCCCCCGGCCCAGCAGCCCCTCCATTTCAGTGGCAGCTGCTAGGATGACCGCGATGCCTGCTGGGAAGTGTAGTTCTCGCTTGCTCTCCCTTCTCCCAGATCCCCTCCAGGACTCCATTTGTTGTTTGGCCCTGCGTGGTGCTTATTGGGAGTTGTAGTCCCGTCTGGAGCCTCAGAAACAGCTGCAAGTTCTCAAGTCCTTTGGTCTAGTCTGGGAGGCTCCCGTAGATTTAATCTCCCCGCTTTTCTTCTCCCACTCCCCGCCAGAGTTGTTTTGGGTCTCCCTAGAAGTTATTGCCTAGTGCGTTCTGTCTCTGTCACATTCTGGCTCAGTGATCCAGGCGACTGGCCAAGACAGGAGCTCCTAAAAAATATATAGTTAATAGAAATATAATATAAAAATAAATAAAACATCTGAGTAGTATAAAAATAAAATATATAACATATATTTTATAGAAATACAAATAGAATGTAAAATGAATAAAACATGAATAATATAAAATACGATATAAGGCATTAACAGGGAAATAGAAATATAAAAATAAATAAAACGTGAACAATATAAACATACAACATATATGGGGCATTTATATATAAATAGATATATAACATAAAAATGAATAATATAAAATAGGCATTTATATGGAAGTAGAGATATAAAAAATAAAAAGTGATTAATATAAAGGTACAATAATTTATATAGAAATATGAATATAATATAAAAATAAAAAACATGAATAATATAAAAATACAATAGACATTTTTTATGGAAATAGAACTATAAAAATAAAATGTGAATAATCTAAAAATATAATATATGTTTATATAGAAATACTAATATATAAAAATAAATAAAACATTCATTATATAAAATACATGTACTATATTTATATAGAAATAGAAATACAATATAAAAATAAATAACGAATAATATCAAATACAATATATAATAGGCATTTTTAGGAATATAAAAATAAGGCACATGAATATAAAATGTAAAATATATAGTTATATAGAAATATAACAAATAGTTTAAAATAAACATATATTTTATATATTTACATATTAATGTATACATAATATATAAATATGTATTTACATTTATATATGTACATTTACATATATTTAATGTTTTATACACATTAACATTTTTAGATGAAAAGTTTTTAACTTATCAAAAATCAATTTTTTTTCTTCTTGCTTCTCCCACTCCATTAAAAAATAAAACAAAAACCCCAAACCACCTAAGTATATGTCTTTGAAGGGTTGACCCACATCTGTAGATGAAGTTTCCTCATCTCCAAGTTTCCTCTACTGTTGAAATCATGGGCTGAGTCTCATCCTTCACCTAATCAATCAACCAATCAATAAACAGTTGTTAAGTGAGCCCCAAGGATATGAAAACTGACAAAAGACAGTTCCCTGCCCTTAAAATGTTTACAATCTAGTGGGAGAGACAACAGGCCAACAAATATATACAAAGCAAATTCTATATAATATAAGTAGGAAATAATTAGCAGCAGGTAGGCACTAAAATTAAAACAAGGATCCGGGAAGTACTCCTGTAGAAGGCAGGATTTTAGTTAAATTAGTTTTAGTTAATTTAAGTTTTAAGTTAAATTAGATTTTAGGGACTTAAAGGAGGTCAGGAAGACTTTGGTTTCAAGTACTACTTTTGTGACCCTCCACAAGTCATGTAACTTCTGTTTTAGCCTCAGTTTCCTCCACTATGAAATGGGAATAATGATAATATTAGTCTTACAGTGTTGTTGTAAGGACCAAATGAGATGACACAGAAGGTCCTCTATAAATGCCTCAGTTTTTCCATCTGTAAGATGAGGGGTTGGACTCTATGATCTGGAAGCTATGAGTCTGTGCTTCCCTGAATGTTCTAAATACAAAGAATGATTCTGGGAATAGAAAATAAAGGAAAATGGAGCCTTTTGGGGTTATTTTTCAGATCAAACAGCTCATATGTAGAAACAGTTGATATTAATGTTTTGTTTTAAGATTTTTTCAAGCACTTAAGTTGTAGAAGTGTTATTATCCTCGCTTTATAGATAAGAAAACTCTGAGGGGATAAGAAGCTTAGGTGATAGGTAGGGAGACATCTCTAGATAGTCTGTAAACATGGCTTAAAATTTTTTAATAATTTTATTTCAGAATAACTAATTTCAGAATAACAGTAACTGTTTGGCATGGTGCCTGGCCCATAATAAGCACTTAATACTTGTAGAATCACTGACTGATTTCTTTTGTAATCTTAGGTCTTTTATTTTATGCCTTTAAAAACATAATTCTTTTTTTTTTTTTAAAACCAACCCTTAACTTCTGCCTTAGAATTAATACTGTATATTGGTTTGAAGGTTTCTGGGCCCGGAGGTGATGGTCCCATTGGCTATGGGGCTCCCTGTTATACTTTGTGCCCCTCTACTCTCTATGTCCTTAGGAAGCTGCCCTCCCAATAGAGCTAGACCACATCTGCCCTTTCTTCCCTTGGTAGCCCAGGGCAACCCATTGGCCCATGTGATGTTGGGGTTCCCTTCAAACTCCAAACATAACTTCTAGAAATAAGGAGCTGCCTATTACACTAGGATTCAGTCATTTCAGTTCTGTCTGACTCTGTTATCCCACTTGGGGTTTTCTTGGCAAAGGCACTGGAGTGGTCCGCCATTTTCTTCTCCAGTTTATTTTACAGGTGAAGAAACTTGAGTCAAACAGGGTTAAGCAATTTGTCCAGGATCCCACAGCTAGAATGTGCCCGAGGCCAAATTAGAAGGCAAGTCTTCCTGACCCCAGGCTTGGGACTCTGTCCATTATCTGTCCCCATCCCGCCATCACGCTATAGGTAGCCCTTATTAGACCTCTGGTGGAGTTTTCTCCAGTACAAACCTTCTTGCTGTTGATCCTCCATCTGTCATCTCTGAGCATTTTCATTCATTTGAAATATCTGGAATGCTCTCCTTCCTCATATCCTTGCTTCCAGCGAAACGTAGGCCTTCTGCAAGAAACATTTCCCGTCCCCCCTTAATCTTAGTACCTTTCCTCTGAAATTACCCCCAATTTAATCCTGCATATACCCTGAGTGGACACAGTTTGTATGATATCTGTTCTTGAGATGAGAAATTCTCCCCTCCATTTTTCTGTATCCTTAGTGCCTGGCACATAGTAGGTGATTAAAATAGTTTTGGAATTGAATTAAATGGAGAAAACCAGGCATCTTTAGCTTGTAGAAGAACAGACTGGAGTGGGGGAACTACTATTTGTCTTTAAGTATTAATAGGACTGTTCCATGGAGGAGAAAGGATATTTGTTCACTTGTCTTTTGAAGGTCAAAGTTGTAACAATGAGTGTCCATTATAAACAGGATAGTTTAGGTTGGAGATCAGAGAAAAACTTACTACAATTTGAACTTTCTCCAAATGGGATGACTTTGTTTGGAAGGTTCCCTCTCTCTGAAGGCCTTCAAGTGAGACTGGGCCTTCTTTATTCAGGAAGTGATGGTGGAATATGAAGTTTCCCCAAATGGGATGACTTTGCTTGCAAGGTTCTCTCTCCCTGAAGGTCTTCAAGTGGAGATTGGGCCTTCTTTATTCAGGAAGTGACGCTGGGGATTGGGCTGGAGTTCATGGCCTTGGAGGCCCCTTCCAACTCTTATAATCTGTGATTCTGGGACCAAGCTTGGGATTGAGCCTGGGTTCTTTGACACAACAATCCCAAATGAGGTTTAAAATAAATCTCCTAGATAAAAACCGGAGATCATCGCTTTAGATGATCGCTCCTTCAGAGCCAGAAGGGACTGCAGATGCCAATCTGATGACAGAGTTAAGGCTGAGGTGCCTCATAGGCTATCTCTTCTGTCCTGTCATTTTCCAGAGGAGATTGCTGAAGCCTAGAGGGTCAGGCCACACTCAGGAATTTGTGGCTGAATCAAGATTCAAACCCAGGTCACTGGACTCCAAATTCTGTGCCATTTCTGCCATAACTGCCCATGGTAGGACATTAGCAGAGCTACTTTTCTGTACCTAGAGATAATTAAATGATCCTCCGCTCTCCTGCAGAAGAGATTATTTCTGCATAATTTCCTAATAGAGTAATAATTGTGTGCCTCTCTGGCTAAGTGGTCCTGGGGGCAGTTCACAAGCCACGCTTGGGAGAGGCAGATTTTACTCAGCATTGTCTGGGGTCAAGCAACCAGAAGATAGATTAATGAACCTGAGAGAGCATCCATCAGGGCTCTGGGGCTCCCACCCACGTGTCTTAGAATAGTAGGGCTGGAAAGGATCCTAGAGATTGTCAAGCCCAACACCCTCATTGTGCAGATAAGGTGCCTTGATCTTCAATTTTCTCTTTTAATCTAGAACTGTGACCTTTAAATTTGAGCTATTGTAGGCTATTTCCCCTTTATCATCCGAGATGCAGAGAAAATCCTTGAGCTCTTAAAGTCCGTGAATCTTTGAGGTCATTCTCCCCCTTAGCCTTCAAGAGCTCATGTCTCTTTGGCTGTTCCAATATCTTTGTCCTGAGGGATGTGGGAAATTGATTTCAATATCTTCAGTAGTTGTTCCCTGTTTTAAAGTAATCGTGATAATAATAGCCGCCATTTGTAATGACGCTGTAGGGCTTACAAGGGGCATTCCATGTTTTCTCATTTGAGCCTGGCAGCCTCTCTGTGATATAGGCACACAGGTATTATTATTCTTATTTTATAGAGGGATAAACTGACCTTCGGTGTGGCAGTGACCAGGAAGGAAGTGTCAGAGGGGAGATTTGGACTTGGGTCTTTTGGCTTCCAAGTAAGGCATTCTCTCTAGTAAACTCATATGTGAAAACTCAGATTTATCTAATAGACTCTTGAGTTGGCTATTATTGGCTATACCAAATGACCTAGACTGTGCCCCTGTGCTTTTATTGAGAAAGGAAATGTCCTCTACCAATGCTGGACATCACCTCTGTAAAATAAAGTCTTCCAGAATTGCTCTGAATGGTGAAGAAATAACAGTCCTGGGGCCACAAAGCCAGCATATGTCAGGAAGGACTGGAATTTGGGTCTTCTTGGCTTCAAGCCCTGCTCCATTTCTTCTCCTTTTTTGCCTTTCTTACATAGTAGGTAATTAATTATTGGGGAGCAGTTAGGAGGTACAGTAGAGAGAGTGCCAGGCTTGGAGTCGGGAGATTTGGACATGACTGGAACAATTGAGAAAGAATGAAGGCTTGTTAAGTTGAACTGAATTTAACTTAGGGTAGGGGCTAACCCCAACTGCATCTATGGTCTCCTAATTCTTTGACCCTCTTCAGTCAATGGAGTTGGAAGTCTTGATTCTGCTACTTGGATGACTTTGAATAAGTAAATTAGCTTCTGTAAATCTCCATCTGCAAAATGGAGATAAAAGTGTTTACGGCACTTACCTCCTGTGGTACAAGGGGAAAGAGGGCTGGTTTGGAACCCAAAGACCCTGGGTTTAAATGTTGACTCCAAACTTGGCTTTATTGGATTTATTTTGCTTTCCTATGCTTCTTTGTTTGGGCTCCAGGATTGTAAGGTTCTTTTCCCTTTCTAAATCTACCATTTGGTGGCTTCTTATGTGACCATGGGCAAGATAGTTTTTCTTTCATTTTTTGTCTCCTCATCTAAAAATGAGGGCTTTGGCTTAGATGACTTTGGAAGTCCCTTCCAACTCTGAATCAAAAAAAATCTGTTAATGACCACGGGTGCTATGCTCTGTGTACTATCAATGCTATCTTTTAATATTTTGTTTATTATATATGTGTGAGTTTTAGGACTCCAGTCTGTAAATTTAAGCAGCATGATTTTAAAAATATATGCCAGTCTATGCAAATGTGTCTCCTTAGGGTGGATGGAAAAATCTGGTAGCCTTAAAATACCCTATGATATCTATTTTTAAGAACAGGCATTTGTATCCTTTTTCTTTTTATCCTAATTGAAATCTGTCCATCTTCCTTGTTCATGGTGACATCTTTGGCATGTTGTTCTATGTGGATGGATGGCTTTCTAACAAATAAACGAATACGAGATAAGATCTGTAGACCATGAGTAAGATATGGAAAAGGATGTAGGCAATGATTAGTGACCTGCCTTTCAGGACCTTGGAGAGGACAAGAACATCACTGAAAAGTGGAGCTTACCCAAGGTTGTAAAACCATTCTGTCAATATGCAACTAGAAGCAATCCAAGAATCCTAGAGTAGGAAGAGAAGGGACCTTGCAGACCATCTAATCTATATCATACTTGAAAAACCAATGGGATTACTCAAGTGGACTCAAAGGATTTTGGATCTAGAGATGGAAAGATATCTCAGAAGTCAGGTAGACTTTCTCATTTTATAAATGAGGAAAGGTCGTTTTTGTTTGGAAAATGAAGTATGTCACAATGTGAATAATTAAAAAAAAAACTTGGGCATGGTCATATAAGGTCATTTCCTTCATTTTCCAAGTAAGGCCCTGCCAGGTTAAAGTTTTATTTGTTCAAGGTCAGAATTCAAATCCAGAGCTTCTGATTTCAAACCTGGGGCTCTCTCCACTGCACCACACTGTCAGAATTCTGAGGGGAAGACTGATGAATTCCTTGGATGATTTACCTGAAAAAGCTTTGAGGTTAGCTAAAGATCCCTGGATCTCAGGTCACTGAGTTACCCTGGGCTTACCTTATGTTGTTGTTTTAAAGGGTTATGCTTATCCCTCTTTGCTTCTTGGCATATAACTTAAAAGCCTTAACAAAGAAAAAAAAAACTTCACCAATTTCTAAAGAAATGGAGTTATCTGCATGAATGGGCCCCAGTCTTCTTGAAGAGGTTTAAATAGTTCTTGAGATCAAACAATGGAATCATTCCCACCTATAAAAGGGCTGTTAAATTCCACTTCAGAAACCTTTGAAACAAAGGCCTTCCCCAATAGGCATCCTATTATAGATATTGTTCTTACTTTCAACAGGGCTGCTCCCCCTCCTCCCTTTTCTTCCTCCAATTCTGGGCATAATAATTAAGCAAATTTGATTTGCTTCATTTCAGGGGCATTTGGGGGATTTCATGTTCTTCTAAAAGTTTAAAACCCTTCTCCCTAACTCCCTCCATCCTGTAGAAATAAAACATGGGCCTGTGCTTAGGTATAGATAGATGTAACTAAGTATGTATATTTAAAATCTCATGCCCTGTGTCCAAGAGTGTTCTTGGCCTGAATTTCTATTGCCTGGCATCACAATTCCATATTTTCTCCTATTTCCTGGACTGCTGTACTCACTGGGAGGTCATTTCACAGTGTGCTAGCTTTATTTTCCTTCTATGTTAGATTCAGAGAGAGAGATCGCTGGAGACTTTTGCTTGGAGCTTTAATACAGTTTTAAACGTATTTTATGGGCATGCAAAAAATCTCTTTCATGCTAAATAAGTGCGACTGAAAAAAAAAACCCAAACCTGAAAGACTGTGCTTGCAAAAAACAACTTGGAATATGTTGATGAAATCCTGGAATTTATAAACTCTCTGAGAGTCGTCTTATCCGTGTTTATTAGTATTCCTCGTTATGGATTTACCTCTTTTTTATTAACAGCTAGATTACCATTAAATTTCAGTAGGTCTTGCATTTTCTTGGACCCAGTGCTCTTGGAGCTAAAACCTATCATAGATAATGCTGAAGCTCCAGGGCTCCCTGATGAGGGCTTAATGTACGCATATTTTAGTTGGGCACAGATTGGGAGAGAGTATGGCTTACAATGCTTTAATCACTGAAGTTGTAGTATGTGATGAGAATGGAATTTTTATTTTGTGCTGGACCAAGCCATGCCTCCCATGTCTTCAGTATTAAAAAAAGAAGAGAATAGAGGAAAAAAAGATTCATAGTGTCTCTAGCAGATACAACAATATATTTGTGCTGGATATTCTATAAACCATGTGTCCTGACTCTTTGGGAAACCCAATGGTTTTTTCATAAAATGGCAAATCTGAGATGAATGGAACTCCAAAGAATGGGGTGGTGTGGATTGCAGGATCTGGGATCTAGCTCTGAGTTTGGATCAGAGCTAGAACCAAGGAATGATGGCGACCGGGACAATGGATATAGCCTCTAGCTTTGTGTTTGGCCAAGTGGTAGGACCCATTCATACCGGTGACTTCATAATTTATATTAATTTAGTATTTACTTTTGTTTTCTAAGTACATATTATATGTACATGCTATTTCTCTCACCCTCCACTCAATGTAAAATCCTCAAGGGCTCTTCACACCCTGACTCCAGCCTATTTTTCCATTCTCCTTACACATAAGTCTCCTTCATTCATTCATTTTATAATCCAACTAGACTGGTCTTCTTCTTGTTTCTCATGGGATATTTCATTTTATTTTTCTTAAGACTCTCTGGTTTCCTCCAAACGTTTTCTCTTTCAAAAAATGCCATCTACTACATATTTACTTGTGTGTCTACATGTTGTCTCCCCCATATAGTCCATTCGTGTCCTTTATCTAAACATTCTTTCCAGCAAACACTGGAATAGTCTTCAAGAACTCAGGGCTTCTTCTACTCACTCCATTAGATTAGCCCTGGAGTATAGCTAAACTATATCATTAATGGGAACTCCCTCAAGGTTGACTTGATGGAAAGACCCCTTTTATTCCTTGCTGGTTAGTCTGTGCCTCATTGATAAAATGTCTTTGTCAACTGGGAAGTTCTCTTCCATGTAGAAAGTGACTCTGTCTGCCATCACCATAGTTTTTCTGTTTTTCCCTGTGATGAACAAAGTGATATATGGTGGCACTGTACTATTTCCATAGAGGCTCTGAATTGTCACCCAAAGCATGAAATAAATTCATAGAGCATGGTTTGAATCTGTGTCAAGTTCACTGAAAACACTGAAGAATACAGATAAAAGTTATAGTGCAAAGAGTGGATTTTGGTTAAAGTTGGAGGGACATAAATGAGAAAACAAACTAATCTCCAGAACTATAATATTTAAATGACTTCTCATAAACACTTAAGATTCTCATTAGTCCAACATCAGAAAATTATGAATATTAATGTTTGTCATCAAAGAAAAGCTCGAATATCAAAGCAGGGTAAACAACAGTTTTATTTCAAGGATTACATAACAACGAATGCATTTTTAATTGGACACCCCCATCCTCCTCCAATCTCTTTTTATTAGGAATTCTCTCTGGAAAAGTGTCAAATTCTTTGTACCTAATACACAGTCAACACAAGTAATTTGCATGGAGACATGCAGGGCCTGAGTTATTTCTAGATTTAGCTTAGTTGCTGGAAGACTGTGTTGTGTTAATGTCCACCATCATCTGACAGTTCCAGATTGGTCAGGAAACAACATGGTCCTCCTAGATTATGCCAAATGTTTTCCTAGTTCTTATTTCCTTCTATTCTATCTCATTTTCCTCATGAGTTTGTTGTCCCCCATGATGGGCACATATATGTCTTCCCAGCTGGGAAAAGGGGGAGTCAGAGGAAGAGGGAACCCCCCAGCCCCCCAATATCATATCTCTCCCTTTTATCTTTCCTAATTTGATGATAGCAGGGGAGAGGAGCCAGGACAAAGAGTTCATGGTGAGAGGTCAGGATCACACAATGGAAAGAATTCTTGAACTAGGAGACAGGGACCCTGGGTTCTAATTCTGATCATGCTACTACTTCAATTTGTGACTTTAGATCATTCCCTTTATCATGTTGGGAGTCACTTTCCTCATCTTCATCATGAGGAAATTAGAACAGATAATCTCTTTATTTTACTTCCAGCAATGAATTGTTTTGGTGGCCACCGTTTTTGTTATTGCATGGCCACCATAGTATGCTATAAGAAACTAGACTGTTGTCTTTCAAATCCAGGGGGAGGAGAATTGGGAAAAATAGTGCTTTTTATATAAGTGGCCAATTGGTATTTGTTAATGAGATGGCCAGAATATGAAGGGAGAGCCTTTGCCTCTGCTTCCATTAGCACTCACAAATGGAATATAAGCTATGTGAAGGCAGAGGTTATTTCATTTTTGTCTTTGCATCTGAGGCACTGATTATAATAATTGCCACTTAGTAGGTTCTTAATTAATCCTTTTGATTACTTATGCACTAGGACCTAGCTCATATTAAAATCTTATTCTCAGCTTATGATCCAAATGAATATTAATTAAATTATTTTACTTTCTGACCCATCCCTTTGATCTCCTGGCCATTTCTTATTCTGGGTGAAGAAACTCCCTCTAAAAGGATAAATCATTACCTGTCATTTAACTTATAATCTTAGAGTTTTCTGAGAAGTTATGTGACTCTGACAAGATCACACATCCAGTAGGTATCAGAAATAGGCAATTATACTCTGAGGGCAGCTTTCTATCCATTACAACAGATTTCCTCTCAAGTAATGATAAATAGGTTCTTTAAAATCAGCTATAGCATATTACAAAAGTTCATGGTTTCATATAAAATCCTTTTTTTTTCTTTCTTGTACATTGAAGTGTTTGAGTTTGTTGATGGTTGTTAAAGTCAATAATTTATACTCTAACTTGTATTTTTAATATGCTGGATACTTACTGTGCCAGCATTCTGAGGATCCATACCCTGGAACTGGGCATGTGAAATCTTTCTTGCATTTGGGATTACTAGACTCTTTTGGAGAGAATTCTGGATTAGAACCGCTCTGCAGAATTGTAACCAGAAGTATTCTTTATAAATGATTCAGTATATACATATGTAAAGTATTGCCCCTTTCCTGTGTGAACAGATTGATTGTTGTAAGGGACAGAACAAGAATTTTTTTCTCTTAAAATATGATAAAATCTATGTGTGAAGAACCATTGTTTCTCAGACAAAATGTGAAGGAGAGACTGTTAGGAGGACCAGAGAGAGGATGGAAAAGAGCAGCAGAAGAGTGGCTTTGCCCAAAAGGACAGTAGTAAGGATCAGGAGGGGAGAAGTTAAGAGAGAAGTGGCTTCATGTGGTGGATGTTGCTCCTGAAGTGCCTAAATAAAGCCTACGAGATGGACTTGTGAGTCGTCTTGAGCCCATGGGTTTCATCATTCACGTGTTTCCCTGCTCTTTGCATGCTCGTTCTCCCCTGTGGGCAGGGTATGCATTGGTAGGACAGTATAGCCCGGGTTTCTGGGTAGACGATTGCATGTTATTGAATAATGATGTCATTATTGCTTTTGCCTTATTGTTAAATAAATGTTTTATATTTGGGTCAGTGGTGAATGATTTTGTATAAATGGGAAACTCGCTAGTAGGGGCTCAGGAATAGGAGGTGAACATTTCCCTTACAACTGGATTGCCCTTAGGATTCTGAAAGAATCTGAGTCGTAGCTCCTTGATACTACTTTCTTTCTGGATCTTCCAGAACTGTCATTAGGAAAACAGATCAAGGGGAGCAAGATAACCCAGAGGGTGAGAGTGATGGGATGGGGGACCCTGTGCCATCCCTCTGCCTCCCACCCTGAGGGCTATATTAGTATCCATTTTATTAAGTATCCAAGACCCATGTATTTAAAATAAGGTGATAGATTCCCATATACAGTAGATATATTTAAAAGGATACAATGTTTTCTCATGATGATAGCACTAAAATTTTATTTATAGCATTAAAAAAACCCCACAATGATGCCATATTTCTGTAATGCAATTTTTTTGGGAAATAAACACACACACAAATCTTTTTCATAGTTTTATTTTAGTTTCACTTTTGAGTGTTGGCATCCATTTTTTTAACTCTCATCTCCCATCTTAGATTCAATGCTAAGTACTGGTTCCAAGGCAGAAGAGTGGTAAGGGTTAGATAGTAGAGGTTAAATGACTTGCTTAGGGTCACACAGCTAGTGTCCATTTGTTTTTAGAGAGAAAAAAGAATAAAATTGTTTCTTCTAACTATTCAGTTATTCAGGTAGATATTAAGGATAACCTAAATTATTAACTCTTCTTCAAAGGCAGTTAACCTTTTGATTTTTGGTCAGCATATCTCCAGAACCCAGCAATGACCATGGATAGAGGGAAGGTGGAGAAGATGTGGAGGGAGTTCTGCTGCTTTCCATCTCGTTTTGAGAAGATTGACTAGAGAGAAGAAGTCTCTAAGACTTTTAGAGTCATCACCACAATCTTTTGGGGACAGCTAATGCAATATAGGCTTATTATCAACTATGGAAGTTCAGTAAAAAAAAATCCTTCTCTTCCTGGCTTATTTTAAGCCCATGTTTGTGCAGTCAAATCAGGCTGCCCTGAACCAAGTAAACAATGGTAGAAACATCTGGGTTTTTGAGTTCTCTAGCCCAACTGCCACTGAAGCTGCCTTTTTTTTCAAATCCAATTAGAGTGTCCACATGTGTTGGTATCTTGACAACTGTCAGAGATAGTACATAGGATCTCCCTTGACTAAAAAGAATTGTATATGGCAGGTTGGTCTCTTTGGCACCTCTTCCTAGTTCATCCCCGCTATCTTACCCCCTCACCTCGCAGTGTGGGACAGAGCTTTTCAGTTTGGATAAACATCAACCCTAGCTCCTAATTTTGAAACTCACAGAATTACAGACTGTAAGGGACCCGACCTACCCACCAGTCCAATTTATATAGTTTGACAACGAACCCAACATACTTTTTCCATGTCTAAATGCTCTACAAAACAAGTTCTTGCCTTCTAACACTGCTGCTCCAACTTCCTAGAGAGTAAAACTAGGAATGACCAATAGAAATGACCAAAAGGCAAATCGATTACAGAATCAGGGATGATTAGAGCTGGAAGGGACCTTAAACAACATCTGATCCAACAAGGACCTGAAGGGCACCCTCTCTGCACCATCTCTGACAAATAAGGATCCAGCCACTGCTTGAAGACCAGAAATGAGATGGATCCTGGAAGACTAATATATTCCACCTTTGAGCAACTCAAATTGTTAAAAACATTTTCTTTACTTCCAGTCTTCAAATGGGCTTCAAGCAGTGGCTGGATCTCTATAGTTGACCACAATATTTATAATTATTGTTTATGTATTATTTCAAGGGTTTGCAAAGAGTTTTAGAGTGTCTTATCCCATTTGATCCCATACCCCTGTGAAGTAATTATTTAAGGTATGATTTCTCCACTTTACACAGGAGGAAACTGAAGTTTAGAGAGCAAGTCACTTGCCCAGGGTCACACAGCTAATGATCCTTCTTTAGATTATAGGTATTCATTGAGGTCCAGAGAGACAATGACTTGTCCAAAATTACCCAGGGAGTATCAGATCTGGACCCTTATCTCTCAGTTCAGTATTCTTTCCATTAGTGGAAAGGTCATTGGCCCTGGAGTCAAATAGATCTCACACATGACACTTCTTATGTGACCTTTGGTGAGTAATGTGACCTTTCTTTGACTCAGTTTACTCATCTATAAAATGAGAAAGTTAGACTAGATGATCTCCAGGTTCCTTTGTGGTTCCAACTATAATCCTATGTCCTATAACTCAAAATCTTATCTTAATACTCTGAGCAGGAAAAGAAAAATTGTTGAAAACCCTTAGGGACCATTGAGTCAAACCTCCCACCCATTGGAAGAAGCTCTTCTTTAGTATCCCTGACAAGATGGTCTTGGGTCCAGCCTTGGAGTGACTCTTTCTAGTCCAAATTCATAGGACTGCAGATTTAAGATCTCATTATCATGGGCTTTTTTAGAAAAAATCTGTACCATAAAGGGACTGAGCTAGATTTCTAGCTCTGAAGTTTTCCTGGCACACAGTACTATTATAATTAATTAAATATATTTTATATATAGATAAATATTTAACAGATAATATATAATATAATAATAAATAAAATATAAAACTAAAAATATATAATTAATAATAATAATTAAGTAAGATTGATTCCTTTCTCTTCCTTTGTATTGAGTTGAAATTCATTTCTTATTCCATCTGCCTGTTTTTGGTCTTATGTCTGGTCTCCAAATAGAAGGGGACTGGGCCTAGAATTTCATTGATAAAGGAAACTCTGTTAATCAGATCATGTTAATTCTTTGCAACTTAGGGCCCTAGAGAATTGCCTGGAACTCTAGGAGATCAAATACTTTTCCAGGACCATTCAGGAAGTATGTGTCAAAACTGGAACTTGAACTCAAATCTGTCTGGTTCAGTGGCCATTGTTTTCTCTCTATCCATTATCTACCAGGCTGCCTCTACTACTACTATCACAACTACTACTACTACTACTACTACTACTACTACTACTACTACTACTACTACTACTACTACTACTACTACTACTACTACTGATAATGATAATGATAATGATAATGATAATGATAATGATAATGATGATGGTGGTGATAGAATTGGAGGGGTATATCCTGACAATTCAGGATCAAGCTTTTCATTGTCACCAGAAACTGAAGAAATCTTTTTAAATCTATTGCCAGTTTCTCTCTCTTATGTTTCATTCCTTACATATAATTGGTGCCTGGCCTTAGGTGAAAGGATTCCCAAAGATAGAGAAGTTTTGAGTAGGACAGAGTTGATCACCAAGAGCTTATGCTCACTGATCAATGCGGATTTGGGAAGGAAACATTAGAAACTGTGTAAAGTCCCAGAGACAGTAAAATTTAGAACTTCCTAAATCTCTTGCAAGACATGACCCAGTGGCTCAAATTATACAACAGAGACTCACTTTTGTTCAAAGACTAACATAGCCTAAATCCCTCTGCTCAATGTAGCTTTGAGCATTCAGCAAATAAACTATATGGGAACTAAACCATTATCACAGACAAAACTATTGTCCTCAACACCCCAGCCCCAGACTTCACATTGCTCCATAAACATTTAAAACTGTCTTTGATATATGTTAACATGCCAAATGGCCACAATCTCCAATATACCTGAAACTAAAACTATTAAAAAAAATCCAGAAGACCTCCATAGGCATATGGCGCCAGGATGAGGTATCTCTTATCCTTGTTGTCCTTGTCTGTTTCTAGAGCTGTCCCAAAGATGCTTTCCATGATCCTCCATCCCAATGCTTTTATCCAGTTACAAAGAACAGCTTCTTTCATCCATTTGTGCCATGGCCTGCAGAAAATTAAATATAAAAGAATTAACAATCGGGTAGCAACCTGCCCTAGGGTGTTTTCATCATAACTCCATTGAAAAAGATAACAATGATATGATATTAGTAAGGGTTGACATGTATAGGTTGTTTTATGTAAAGCTCCTTCATAGGTATTTTGCTCTGATGTTCAAAATAACTCTATGAGTTAGGTTCTATTAGAATTATTTGTATATGGAGAAAATGAATCCCTCAGGGTTTGCCTTAAGACATCTTTCTGATCTTTAAGCTCACAGGATCATGAGTTTTGATCCAAGAGGGATGTTAGAGGTCATCTCATCTTGTCTTCTGATTTCACAGATGAGGAAAGCTGAGGCTTGGAATAATTTGCCCAAGGTCATCAAGGTGGTCATTGACAGAGTTTGGATTTGAACCTACATTCTTTGACTTTAAATCTATCACTCTCTCCATTGTCCAACTTAGACTAGTTCCATATTACAGCTCTCAAATAGTGGAAATCATCTATCATGTTTTCATGTTATCTTTTGTTTTTTAATCATTTCCAGACTAAAGGTGCCCAATTCCTTTAGCTGTTTATCATATGAGATGATTTCTCTACTCCTCGCCCTTTTTTGATTGCTTTCCTCTGGATGGAGTTTTATCGTATGGTATCAAGAATTTAATTCCATTTGTAGTTTGACCAGTGCAGAGTACAGTGAGACTCTGATTTCCCAAACCCTAGATGGTCCATTTCTCTTAACGTAGGCCAAGATGACATTACTTCATTGTTGGACCACACCAGCCCCTTTAACAGTTGTTAAAACGTGCTGCTTCTAGATGGCATGACTAGATAGTGAATGCTAATGCTGCAATGTACTTCTGGTACCTCTACCAGGTCCTTGACTTTTGAGGACCCAAGTCAGCTTTCACCTTTATTCATATACCAGTTTTTTTATTGACCACAGATTCTTGGAAGAATTCTGA
Organism: Gracilinanus agilis; assembly: GCF_016433145.1. Classification (NCBI taxonomy): domain Eukaryota; kingdom Metazoa; phylum Chordata; class Mammalia; order Didelphimorphia; family Didelphidae; genus Gracilinanus; species Gracilinanus agilis. Next base: position 24,606,632 of record NC_058130.1, on the reverse strand, counting down.
TTTTGGAAAGGGAACCAAATATCACACTCTGGCTAATTTAGTGGAAATAACTAAAAGGGGCAAATATCCTCATGAATAAATCCAGTTCCTGCTTTCTATTTGGTCTATTTTATTGAAGAACCCATAGGGGAAAAGTTACATATTGTCTGAGAGATGAATAATGACCTTGACAAATTTTCTATAACAACAATGATGTTTCTGATAAAACATTAGCGAAAAGAACATTTTTTTCTTCTTAATTACACTCTTTGTTGGTATACTGTTTTCTTTCTTTTTTTTAAAGTCACATATGCCAACTATTTGTGATTACTTAGATATTCTGATGCCCTCAATAAATTTATGTTCTGGGTGCTATGTGTGCTACAATTATTCTTTGCTGTCAAAGCATAATTTAAAGATAACCCATGAGATTAAATCAGGACAGTCAGGATACATTTGAGATTTGAAGTACAAATTATATTAATAAATAGCTACTGTGGATGGACAATGAACTAGACCCAAAATTGAACAGGATAAGAGAAGACTGGATTTCCAATGAGAAATTTTGTGCTGCTTTTATGACTGCTTTCTTTTCCATGAAATGAAAGCTGTTCTTTTTAATGATGGTATTCTTCTGGTGATATTTTTATATCTGTGAATCATGCAGTAATACAGTCTGTGAAGAATTAAAGATGTGGATGACCCAAAGGCCGATGGAGAGGTCCATTGTGGGCAAGAGTGGACTATAGTGTATTACCAGTGAAGAATTTTTCAGAAGTGTCCTAAAGGATGTCATTAAGGAGAGATTTGAAAAGAAAAGGGAGTGAATTAATTGTGGAGAGGGGAAGAAAGAGAGGGGAAGAGGGCAAGGGAGAGACAGACAGACAGACAGACAAACAAGAGAGAATTGATGGATGATTGATCTCATATTTTTCACTGGTGTTTTTGTTTTTTTTAAATAAAATTAATTTTTTCCAATGAATAAACATTTCTTTTTTCTTCTCTCCACTTTCCTTCCTACTGAAAAAAAGGCAAACAAAACAAATTCCCTTATTGCCTATATCCATAATGGTACATCTCATTCTGTCAGTTTAATTCATTGCTACTTTTTCTTTATAATAAATATATAAAGTCTCATAGTTCTTCAAATGGATCCTCATTGGAGGAATTTTATTGTATTGTGGTGACCTAATATTAAGTGCCTGGCACACGGTAAGTGATTAATTAGTGTGTGCTGATTTGAGAAGGTCTGAATGTATTTTAAATGGTACCACCTTAGAGAGCACAAGCACTGATGAAAGGACTTTGGTTCAAATTCCACCTCTGATGCTTAACTGTATAACCTTGGGTAAGCCACTTAACCAGAAGCATTTAAGCTGTGTAGCATTTTGAGGGTTAGATTTTTCTGGACTCTTCACTTTCCCTCACTCCACATAGCCAATTGCATTCCAGATGGTGCTGCTTTTCTATCTCCACACTGTCTTATGTGTCCCATTTACCACTCCTGCAGTCACCATCTTCCTTCAAGTCTTCATCACATCTTGCCTAGACTTCGATTGCAGAAACATAATTGCCTTCTGCCTCCTTTCTCTTGACTCTGATACATTGTCCACAGTGCTGCCAAGGTGGTTTTCCAGAAGCACAAATCTCACTATGTCTCTCCTGGACTCAGTAACTCTTGTTCTTGTTGTAATCTCTAGTACAATGATTCCCAAAGTGGGCGCTACTGCCCCCTGGTGGATGCTGCAGCGATCCAGGGGGGCGGTGATGGCCACAGGTGCATTTATCTTTCCTATTAATTGCTATTAAAATTTTAAAAAATTAATTTACAGGGGTGCTAAGTAATATTTTTTCTGGAAAGGAGGCAGTAGGCCAAAAAATTTTGGGAACCACTGCTCTAGTAGTTCCTTCTTGCCTTTAGGTGGCAAGAATGGATAGAGCATTGGCACTAGAGTCAGGAAGATGACTGGAGTCATCTGTCTGAGTTCCAGTGTGGTCTTTGACACACTTACTAGCAATATAACCCTGGACAAGTCACTTAACCCTGTTTGCCTTAGTTTCTTCATCTATAAAATGAGCTGGAGAAAGAAATTGTAAGTTATCGTATTATAATTCCAGTATTACAAATTATAATATTTTTTGCTGAGAAAACTCCAAATGGGTTCACAAAGAGTTAGACATGACTGAAAAATGACTGAACAACAACTGCCTTTAAGATAAAATATAAACTCTTAGTTGTTTTTCAAAAGCCCTATAAATCTGGTCCTAACCTATTTTTTCAGCCTCATAATGCAAAATTTCTGCAATATATGATTCACCTAAATGGGCTGCCTTAGTATTCCACAGGACACACCATCTCTCATCTCCATGCCTTTCCTTGACAATTCCACATATCCCGAATGCACTCTACTTCCCATCTAATTTCTTCTTTTAAGATAGTTCAGGCACCTACCTACTTCTACATGAAGTCATTCCTGATCAACAACTCCCACCTCCAAATTCTGGTGTCCTCCACCTCTTATTATCTCATATTTATTTTATATTCGTTCTGAAGAGGATTAATATTGTCTTTATCAATAGAATGTAAACTCTCTGAGAGAAGGAATTATTTTATTTTTGGTATTGGTATGCCTAGCATCTAGCAACATGTCTGGTATACAGTAGGTATTTAATAAATTCCTGATGACTGATTGTTTGATAGTGAACCATCTAGGTCAGATGATAAGAAAAGTTTAATCAATTCTCTCCAGCAATGCCTAATTTATTTGAGTATTTGAGAATAACAAGTTATTACCTTTCCTGTCTTTGGAAGCACATCCCACAGTGAGTAGGGGTGAGTATAGCTGTTTCTTTCCTAGGGAGGAAAATGCTTTTAGCATCCAAGATCAATATATTACTGTAGAATAATTGGAAATGTGCTAGGAAAAACCATTTAATCAAAGGATTTGACTGCTCTTCTGTTTAGGATTAGAAGAAAGAAATAATCCCCTGCACTTTTGATATTTTGAATTTCATGACTTTGACTGGAGAATATCAACATGGTATGCCAATGACACTATTTCTCAGATTGTATAATTCTATAGGAAGAAAGACACTGAGGCTTATGAGCTTGTTTTAGCTAACAGGAAGCTTATTGCTTCACATTGGTTAGAAGCAGCAGCCTTGTAAAGAGACACAAGCTAGAATTCTACCATTATTCAAGTCATGACTTTCTTAGGTTCTGAGTTGGCCTTAGAATCACTTAGTCGAATAGAACTCCCAAGCCCCATAACTGCCAGATCGCTTTATCTAATTTATGAAACAGAGGCAAAAGGAATCAACAGTAACCCTCCATTTACTGTTATTAGATTAGCCATTACTGAGGCCACTGAAATCATATAACCCTTTACTTTGTGCTCCCTTGAATTTGGTTATTACACAATGATGGAACTTTCGTTTAGCCAAATGCTGTTGTTTACAGTGAGAAGCCTGTTAACTCCTTTGGGTTTTGAATTTACTACAGCCGCTCTAGTATGTACTGCCCTCAAAGGTACTTAAAATGGAGGGATTCTGCTCATTTGTGACTCGTGCCACGTTTTGGAAAACTCTGATTTAGTTGAATAGGGCCAGAGATGTTTTTTCCCCCCTCTTCTCTAAGAAAAAGGCTTGAGATAAATATCTACATATTTAAATATATAGATCTCTGTCTGTCTGTCAGTCAGTCAGTCTGTCTGTCAGTTGGTCTATCTATCTATCTATCTCTCCATCTGTCTATCTATCTATCTATCTATCTATCTATCTATCTATCTATCTATCTCCATCTATCTTTCTATCAATCTCCATCTCTATATTTATATATCCATTCATCTATGTCTGTCTGTCTGTCTATCTATCTATCTATCTATCTATCTATCTATCTATCACAGATATTAAACGTAGATGTCAGTGCCCTAGCTAAAAGCAGGTTCACATTTCCGTGAGCATTCACTTTTCTCATATGGAAACTCTTAAGAGCTTAAGAATTGATCCATTGACATTAGGGAAGAGCCCTCTTGGGACCTGTACCCAGAGGGCTGAAACGTACTGTCAGACAGTCCAGTTTCCATAACCAAACACTGCCCCCCCATTCTTTGATGCTGACCAGCACTTCTCTACCCCTTGCTCTCTCTCTCCCCAATTCCTTATCTCTATCCCTGTCTCTATCTCTCTTTCTTTTGTCTCTCTGTCCCTCTCTTCTCTATCCTCTCTTCATCTCCCTGTCTCTGTCTCTCCTCCTCTGTCTCCTCTCTCTGTTTCTGTCTCTGTCTCCCCATCTCTCTTTCTCCTTCTCTCCCTCTCCAGTGACATCTCATGTGGGCCATGTACAGAACAAGGGTTGTCCTTCAGCTAAATCCTTCCTTTGTAGGTGACTTCTTCTTATCCCTTCACATCAGTTATACTGTTTTTGTGGTCATCCTTCTCCAATGTTCCTTTGTTTTCTATTATAAGGAAAGCCTAGTCCTAGTTAATGTACAAAAAATGAAGAAGAGCCCATGCCTCATTTCACATTGATTATCTCTTTTTTATGTGACCTAAAAAGAAGCCACATTCACTTTGTAGTTGGGAATGCTTTTTGTGCTTGAAATTATAATTTTCCAAGGTATAATGATTAGTCCCATGTGGCCAGGATGCTGTCCAGGTAGAGGACCAGTGATCTCCATGCCTAGTAGAGCCTGGAGCCCTGTCAATGGCTGACTTCACAATTTTACTTTTCCAAAGGGAATTAAAATGCCTCAAAATGGTTGGCCAAGGAGTATTGTTCGTCACCCTCTTCCCCCAGACATTGATAGGATAGTGCATTATACCATATCATTGTATTAGGCCTGGCTTGTTAGAGTATAAGACTCGGGAACCACTTTCTTGAAGAGGTGGCCAATGGCTATCTCCCTGGAATCTTCACCCAGAATAAGGCTGTACATACCCTCTTCACCTTCTTGTCTGAGCCAGGCTATCCAGGAGCTCCATTATTCCAGTGGCCTTGACTTCTGATTTATAGACACCCAAAAGAATGAACTCCCTCAGGGCACCCTACAGACTGGCCCACTGTCCATGTCACTTTTTTCTTTCTTTCTTTTTTTTCATCCTAACTTTCCATCTTATGATTAATACTATGAATTGATTCTAAGACAGAAGAGTGTCAAAGGCTAGGCAGTGGGGGTTAAGTGACTTGCCCAGGGTCACACAATTAGGAAGCAACTGAGGATCTCCTCCCTTGGGCTGGATCTCAATCCACTGAGCCACTTAGATGCCTCTTATGTCATTTTTTCTATTAAGTAATATTTTTCTCCTAAATGTTTGTCATCAAGTAGTTGTCTCTGAATATTTTTATTTACTCCTTTTGGGGCATCAAATTTTGTGACAATCATGGTTCTTTATTGTTCTGGCTCCCTCCTCTCAATTTCCCTGTTTCTAGACTCTGGTGGATGTAAGTCTAGCTAGAAACTAGGGGCACATGAAGGAAAGATTCATCCACAAATGAAGGAGAAAAATCATCATAAATGGCTTCAAACAGTGCCTGGCACATATTTTTTTAAACATTTATTAATATTTATTTTTTAGAAAAGTTAACATGGTTACATTATTCATGCTCTTACTTTCCCCTTCAACCCCCTGATCTCCCCCCTGGCATATATTAAGAGGGAGAAGGACCTGTGATCCCATCAGGATAGGGAGCTCCTGAAGGAGGAATGTCCCTCTGCCAATGCGGTTCTGCCCCTTCTCTGTAATTCCTAGTTTTAGTTGCCTAGAACAGAGATGTCAAAGATGGTGCCAGGTGCAGTCTAAGCTAGAATAAAATGTAATTGGGAAATATTTGATGAGACAAATAAAATACAATAAAACATAAATTATATTATACCTTAAAACTAAGTCAATATGCATCCTCAGGGATCCTTATATATGGAACAGTGGTCCCTTGTTCCTATCTGAGTTTGAATCTTCTAGCCCAGAGCCCTGAGACTTTCAGTGACTTGCTCAGGTCACACAAACAGGATGTGTCAGAAGCAAAATATGAACAGTGTCTTCCTGGCACCCAGGCTGGCTTTCTACCATTGTACTGAAATGCTTCTGTCTGAACATAGTAGAACTTTAATAAATGCTTATTCATTGATTAGTATGTTGATGATGCTTTGCATTTTACATTGCTAGATAGATAAAATGTTTTTTATCTGTCTCTGTGCCAGACATGATAGAATATAAGTTCCCTGACATCAGAAACTATTTCAGTTTTGTTTTTTTTAATCCTCAATGACTGCCAATCTCTGTCTTTCATCTGTCTCCTATCTTAATTACCTATCTATCTACTATCTATCATCTATCTGCATATTTGTCTATTTCCTATTTCTATCTTCTATTCTTATCCATTTCTAAATTTATCATATGTTTATCTCTTATCTGCTTCATATATCTGTATCTTCAGTTTCTCATCTTTCTAGATCTATTTGCCAATCTGTCCATCTACATATCCATTGCTAAGTGCTTTCTCTCTCTCCCTCTCTTTTTCTCCCTCCCTCCCTCTCTCTTTCTCTCCCCCAAACAATCATCCATCTATCTTTCATCTATATGTCTGTTTATATCTTATCTACTACCTCTATCTTTCTATATCTATCTGTCAGTCTATCTACTTATCTGTCATTAATCTCTATATCTATCTCTTATCTATCTGGATTTTTCTCTCTCACCTTCCTGTATCTATATTGCAATCTATCTACCTATCTATTGTTTCTCTCTCTCTGTCTCTCTCTCTGTCTCTCTCTCTGTCTCTGTCTCTCTCTCTGTCTCTGTCTCTCTCTCTCTGTCTCTCTCTGTCTCTCTCTCTCTGTCTCTCTCTCTGTCTCTCTGTCTCTCTCTCTCTCTCTCTCTCTCTCTCTCTCTCTCTCTCTCTCTCTCTCTCTCTCTTCCTCTCCATTTCCCTCCCTCCCCTCTCATCCTCTATCAGCTACCTTTTCAAGGTCAGAGACTTCTTCACCTTTGTTATCTTTGCAGCCTATTCATTTAGCACAGTGCCTGACACATAGTAGGCAATAAAATACTTGACTGATTGATTTGATCGCTCCAGTGGATTGGCAGGAGCCCTGCTTTCTGGATTTTGCTGGCCTTGCTTGCAATGAAGTAGGTGGAATGTTTTGCCCTGGATCTTTCTGGGTAGAAGGAAGGAGAGAGAGATGGGCATGTTTGTCCTTGGATTGTCATAATGAGGATAGGAACTTTGTACTTTAATTTTCTTTTCTTTTCTTTTCTTATTCTATAGCTCTGTGAATCCCTTCTCTCTTTTTTTTCCTCCAGCTTAGTGTGGCCAGGCCTTTAAACCACATGCCAAAGATCTCAACTCTCTTTTGCCATTTGGCCTATTGTGTAAACTGTGCCCTGTCATGTTCATTAAAATAAAAATTTGTCGAATGGAATCTGCCTGACTGGTAGAATTGTTTAAATGTCAGATGTTGTTAAGCTTGGATATAAATATTATGTTTCTATTGTTAATTAATTGCAGTTACACAGTCCCAGCAATCCAAAATCCAATTTAGCCTGCAATAGGACCATGGATGAGGGCCAGAGATAATGAAGGCAAAGGGGAAAGAATTTAGTCAGATTTTCCATTGTATCTGTCAATTTACTTTTAGAAAAATAGTACATTTTGGTATGTCACTGGAGTTCAAGTCATAAAAACACGGTGGAATTGAGTCCCTTTCTCTCCCAAAGCCTTTCAAATTTGCCTGTCAAACATATTAAGTGACTGGCCTGGAGCCTGTCCCAGCATCAAAATTCCCAAGGGATGCTGTTCTGTCCTGTCTCTTCTTTTTTTTTTCTTTCCCTCCTTCCCTCCACCCAAGTGCCTGCTGTTCTCCTGACAGCTCATTATTGAGCAGAGGGACTAGGAGTCACTCCTTGATATTCCTCTTCCTTTCTTTTGGGTTTATTCATTTTCTTATATTCTTCCACATTCATCTACTTGCCTTTTCCCTTTTTTCTTCCTTCATTTTATTCACAGATTAGAAGTTAACTGTCCAAGGAGATGCATGCTTTATTAATGCAATCTTGGTTCAAAATAATGACCTTTGCCAAATGTTTAACCAGAGTAGTGCTTTTAGACATGTCCAGAGAATAAGAGAAATCATACTGCTATTTCCTGGATGTCAGATCTGGTCTTATTGGAAGATCACAGGTGCCAGTGGGCCTTTAGATGTGCTTTTGGACATTTTCTTCAACCCATATCTATCAGATGCCCAGTAAAAAGTATGGCGCTATAATGGGCAGCATCCCTGGGCTCCAAAGGTTAGGAGGGATGTGCCAGGCAGAGGAGAACTAATTGGGACTCTGGAAGAAAGACTGACTAGAGTAGAGTGGTCAGGGACCCTCATTTATTTCCTGGTGTTGGGCTTGGTGCCAATTTCATTTCTGCCCCTGCAGTCACACCAGCTGATAAGCGGAGAAAGAAGATGACCTCCAGTTCTCTCTGAATTTCCCAGTTCAACAGTATCAGCCAGATTAGAAATAAAAGGAGTGAAAGCCAACAGATCTTCCAGATGGAGAGTTCAGAGGATGGCCTGGCCAGATGCACACACAGCAGTGAGGCAGCCAGGCAATGGGGGCATTGGGCAGGAAGCCAGGAGAAGCAGAGGATGCCTCTGGGCTCTGGGGGCACAGCACTGGTCACCTATTGTTGGAGCAGCCATGGCTGCTGAGCTGGAGGCAGAGCTCAGACCCTGCTCTCAGGTCTGGAGTAGGGCAGGCCACTTGGGGCAGCGAGGCCCCAAAGGAGACCTGCTAACTCAGGGCCAGTCCGAGCAAGCTTTGCAAAGGACACATGGACTAAAGTTTGCAAATGGCCCAAGCAGAGTGTACCTTGTGGCTTCCCCCCTTACCCTTAATACTTCTTTTGCTCCTTGACTACAGTGGCTAAATGAATTTGTCCTGGCAGGACTGTGAGAGAGGTCACCTTGAGTAGGCTGAAATCAGCAGTAACCATGGACACTCCTACAGACTTGGACTGACTAGAATATGGGCAGCAGTTCTAGACAGCAGGGGCTTTGCACTGACCAAACACTCCCTCGGACATGGTAGCTAAACACTCCTGTAAATGCCACGTGAGAGAAGAATTAGACTAGTTTGCCTTGGTCTGGAGGGTGGAACCAGGGGCAGTGAGTGGGAAGGGTAGGCTGGTTTTCACTGGAGAAAATTCCAAATTATCAATTGTCCAAAAAAGAGAGGAAGGAATGGGCTGCTTTATGAGGAAGTTGGGCATTCTCCCACCTAGATGGCCATTGGTTGGGGATACCATAGAGGAGAATGTTGCTTTAGAATCTAGCCAGCTTCTGATGGCCTTTCTAACTTAGAGCTTCTATCGTTCTCTTTTTATTTCCAGGATAGGTCTGCTAGGAAGAGAGTTTTCTTAGTACTAAAATTAATTTTTAGGCTCAGTCTACATGATATAAACACAACTGATGGAAAAATGAAATATTAAGTCTTTCATTTTATTATCATTTTTTAAAACCAAAGTTCAGTTATATCATGAAATGATGAAATTTTGGGCCACGGCAGCTCTCAAGGATTGTCTGTTGCATAATAGAGAAGTTTCATTTTCCAGAAAAGTTATAAATTCTTGAAGTATTGGATATTGCTAAATGAAAATAGGAATAATAATAATAATAATAATAATAATAATGGTAATGATGATGATAAAGAGATGTTCCAATTTTCAAGTTAGATCAGTTCTTAAAGTATTAGATATCATTATCAATAATAGGAATAATAATAAGAAAAATTGGGGGGTTGTGATAATGATGATGATGATGATGATGATGATGATGATGATGAAGATGGCTGTGTTCCGTAGTGGTTAGAGAGCCTGCCTTAGAGTCAAGAAGGCTTGGGTTTGAGAACTACTTTTGATACATATTGGTTTTTTGATTTAAGTCATTTAATCTCTCAGCGCCCTAGGCAACTCTCTAAGAATAGAAACTAAAGAGAAGGTTCCAAGTGCTGTTGGTAGAGAAAATTTCTCACTAGGAGTAAATAATAGGTTCTAAAAAAATAATGAATTTATTATATTAGTTAATTATGTTAATTAACCCTTTCTTTTGGAGAGAAGGTTCCGACTCTTTTTTTTTCATTATGTTAGAAATCTCTTAGCGTAAGAAATCCTTTCACCAGTGCAGAATGAGAATCCTCTTACTTGCTTGGCCATTCCAAGGTATGACTTAGCCATAGACCTAGAACTCAAAGGAATGAGAGACAGGACTGGAAAGCAGGTCTTACTGACTCCAAATTTGTTTCTCTGTGCACTGTGTCACTTGCTTCTCATTTTATGGATAAAAAGGCTTTCACATTCCTTATGTTACACAGAACAGCTCTTTGAGTTAGGGAAGACGTGCATTGTTATTCTCATTTTAAAGCCATGGATACTGAAGTTCAGAGAAATTAAATGATTTACCCAAGGTCAAGTCTTGGTATTGGGTAGACTTCACCTCAGTTTCTCAGTTTCTAAGGTTCTTTCCTGTCCCCCCATTTATTAAATTAATATTTGTTGAATTCTTATGAATAATTACTAAGCTAATGCAAGGAGATGGATCTAATTTTCCAGCTCCTGTTATTAGAATGTAGTTGTCAAAGGAGAGAGAAAAGATGAGGGAGTGATTATGGTACTTCAGAGTTGGAGGAGATGCTAATGGTCAGATAGCTTAAACTGTATCTCCAATATGGTTCCTATTTTAGCCAAGAAGTGGCCATCAAGCCCTGTATATGAGAATCTACAATGAGTGGGAGACTCTTAGCTCTGATCGCAGGCCATTGCTATTTTAGTCAGTTTTAATTGTTAGTAACAATATTGATATTATTGTTATGAATAATAATGAATATAGGTAGTCACTTAATGCATGTTTATTGACTTTTGGGGGAAGCTAGGTAGTGCAGGGGAGAGAGCAGTAGGCCTGAAGTCAGAAAGACCAGAGATCAAATTTGGTCTCAGACTGGCTGTGTGATCCTGGCCTAGTCATTTAACCCTGTTTGCCTCAGTTTCCTCATCTGTCAAATGAGTTGTAGAAGGAAATGTCAAACCCCTACAATATCATTGATAAGAAAACCCCAAATCAAGTCACAGAGAGTCAGACATGACTGAGACAACTGGGCATCAATGACAAAATGATTATCTACTATAATAGGTATTTATGTAACATTTTATATTTTGCAAGGTATTTTATCTGATTTCTTTGATCTTCCCAACAATCCAATCGATGATATTATCCTTATTTTTGCAGATGATGAAAGTGGGACTGACCCAGATGTATAAACTTGCCCAGCGTTACCCAGCTAGTAAATGTTTAAGGCTGGATTTGTACTTGGATCTTCTCAACTCCAAGCCTAGTACTCTATCGGCTGTGCCACCTAGTAGTTAGGAAGTTTTTCTTTATCTTGAGCCCCAATTTGCCTCTTTCTAGCCATTTGCTCTAGGTTCTGCCCTGGAGCTGAGCAGGATAAGTCATCATCTCTCTGATAGGTGAAAGCCCTTCAGATACTGGAAGGTACTGGCCCGTGGCCTCCCAAATCAGCTTTTGTTGGGGGGGGGGGTGGAAATGCAGAAAGCAGTGGTTTGATTTGAAATGTCATTTGGCTCTGAGAAAACATGTAGATGCATATTAGGGCAACACAGCACAGGGGTCACATTGTCATAGTTTCTCTCTCTCGGGGCTAGTTTAGTCAAGGCACTCTCAAGTCATATATGTGGATGGTCAAGCAAAGCCAAGTTTTGTCTTAGGCTGGCAGCTGGTGTAGGTTGGCCATTCCCCTGAGAATTCATGGAATTCAATTCATTGGTGACTCAGAATATCCAGATGGAGATCGTAGTAGCTGATTAGTATTCTGATTGTCAGAGGCCACTTAATAACTTTCTGAAACTTGTGCTACTTGTCAAATTTATGGTTTTGTTTCCCAATCTCTGGCAAATATTGAAGCATTGTCCTATAGATGATGGGTGTGTGTGTGTGTGTGTGTGTGTGTGTGTGTGTGTGTGTATGTGAGAGAGACACACACAGAGACAGAGAAAGACAGAGAGAAGAGAGAAAGAGACAGAGAAATAGAGAGAACATACCTACCCACATGTTGGATCGAGTTGGGGTGGATGGAGAGAAGATAGGCACAGTGCATAGAGTACATTGAATAATATAAAAGTCTTGAATGGGATTTGAGTAGAAAGTAATAAAACAATAATCCCTTGATGATAAGAACTGAAAAAAGACCATTGAATTTCATGACAAGATTATTGGTGAATCTAGAATAGGCAGTTTCAGGCAAATGTGAACCTGAAGCCATATTGCAAGGAGCTAGAGAAATGAGTTGTTGATAAAGAAATGGAGATAATAAATGTTGACTTCTTTCAGCAAATTTGTTAATGAAAGAAAAGAGAGAACTGAGGGGAGACCTCAAGAAAGTAGTGATTTCCAAAGGTCAACTCTTGTTTAGAGGACCTGAACATTTTTCCAGTGAGGAAAGATCATGGCTATTGAGTCAGAAGACCTGGGCTTAGACATGGTGCCATCTTGTAGGAGATAGTGTAATCTTGAACAAATAACTAAAGCTTTCTAAATCTCAGTTTGCCCATCCATAAGGTGGTGTACTTCACTGGTCAAGGGAAATTGAGGAAGGCTTTTAGCACATTGAATAGATCCCACTTGTCCCTCATCCTCCTCATCTCCAACCTGGACAAACTCATTGGAGGTCATAGACAAGGTTTGCACAGAATGGCAGGCATGGGCCAGTTGTGAATTGTATCACTGGAGGCATCATCCACATCCAGGAGATCATAGATTCATTTGAATATTTAATACTGCAAGTACCCACCTCATTGATTTTGCAGATGAATTCCAGGGAGATGAGGTGACTAGCTAGGAGTAGTAAGCATTGGAGGTAGGATTTGAACCTAGGTCCTTTGACTAATGAACTGGTGTTCTTTCTCTTGTCCTGCAGTGCCTGAAGGGAAGTAAAGGAAAGGTACCTTGAAAACAAGGAAGATCATTTTTCTAAGGCAGGAGAGAGAGAAGAGGATCTGGGTGAAGCTAGCAATTTGGAACTGGAGAGTAGGGAAACTGAGTTGGACTACTTCAATTTGTCAGTAAAATAATGAGCTGAGGTCACTTGCTCAGAATAGGGAGACAAGGAAGTGGGTTTAGGAACTTTGGGAGAGTGGGGAAAAAGTGTGTAGTGGGTCTAGTGTTGTATTAATTAAGGATGAAGAAAAGGTATAATATTAAAGTTCAACTGAGATTAGATAACATGAATGCATAGTAGAAGCAGTCACTCATTATTTTGGATTTTTTATTCTGGTGGTTGCTACTGTCTATTTTTGAGGAGCTATTAAATTAACCTTCAGGCCATCATATAATTCCACATATTGAGGTTTTTTCATCAGAATATTTATCTAGGACTTTCTCCCGATCCCTCCCCTGCCTTCTTCCTTGGTTTTGCCACATATTTGGGAAGAGCACTTAAGAAACTATGGACCAACTTAAAAGGAAGGTGACCCTGATTTATCTGTGGTAACCACTGGGATTATTTAGCCTCTCTAGCTTGTATTCTATAGAATAACAGATTTAGTTCTTATTATCTACAATGGGTAAATAATTGTTAAAGATTTAAAGAGACAATTGCCAAATCCTTTCATATGAAAATCAACCATTAGGAGAAGAGAAGCTACTGAAAAGCACAATAAAAGAGCATTCCTCTGCAACAGATAGTTTGTAATAACTAAGATACCATTGTGTGTGTGGCTCAGAGAGGTATATTTCAACTGGTTGAAGGTAAGATAGTATAGCCTTGAATTTACGTTTATTTTTGTTTCTGTATTTGGGAAAGAAACTTCTATCTAAAGTCAGGGCCGCAGCTAAGAATGAAAAAGAAATGATGGATGGTGGGGTGGGGATAATGGCTTCAATGGGAAGGGGAAATTGATTTTATGGCAGGGGAACTTTTGGAATGACAAGGATGACCTCATTTATGTATTACTCTAGCCCTGCTCTGATTCCAGACTTGGGTCTTGTAGATGGGTCAAGCCAAAATCTGCTGTTTTCTTTACATCTAATTTAAATTCTTCAGGAGGTTATAGACAGAGTGTAGGGTTTGCTTGCTCCAGAATTAAGTGAGGAAGAGTTTGTTTTCTTTCTTTCTTCCTTCCTCCATTCTTCCTTCTTCCTTCCTTCCTTCCTTCCTTCCTTCCTTCCTTCCTTCCTTCCTTCCTTCCTTCCTTCCTTCCTTCCTTCCTT
>NC_058130.1:24555683-24592065 GCF_016433145.1 Gracilinanus agilis | reverse complement strand
TCTTTCTTTCTTTCTTTCTCATTCTATGTCTATCTCTCCATCCATCTCTCCATTCATATATCCATCTATCATCTATCCATTCCTATATCTATCTTCCTATCTATATATCATCTATATATCTGTCTATTCACCTATTTATCCATTCATCTATCTATTTATCTGTCTACCCATCCATACATCCAAACATCCATCTATATATTCACCATCTATTTACCTATCCATCCACCTTGCTAACTAACAATTCATTTAATAATTATCCATTTATTTGTTGTTATGGCCAGATCTGTGATTTCTTCTGTGTAAGAGATACCTCCTGAAAAAGTTCCTCGCTTTTGTAGCAACTTCTCTGCATCTTGTAGACCTAGAATGTTGCTCAGAGCACTTAAGAGTTGCCCAGTGTCACACAGCTAGTGTGCCAGAGGTAGACTTGAATTCTGGTCTTCCTAACTCTTTGATTGATTTTCTATTCATGTTGCCTTGCTGTTCCCTCTCTTTTTCTTTCTGTCCTTTCTTCTCCTTTTCTCTAGCTGCTCTCTCTGTTGGCATGGGTCAACCATGACATGATGGATGGATGGATGAGAAGCCTGCCCTTTTCCAGGTAACTCTCTAACACTATAAGCTTGCTGAGTAGGGATTGATCCATGTTATTGATGGGAGACATTTCTTCACTGGGAGTTCCTTATACTATACAGATGAAATAACATCTAGTACAAAAATAGATATTATAAATATAGAGTATCAGTATAAAATGGCCTACCTGAGAGGCTTACTGGATAAAATGTGGTCCTTGGAGTCATGATTATCTGATTCATGTCTTACCTCTGCTGTTTGCAAGTTGTATGACTCTAAGCTAGTCACTAAATCTCTAAATGCCTTAGGCAATACTCTAAGATTTAAAACACTTGAGTTGCTAGTCAGCATTGGTGGAAAGAATATCCACACCTAGAATTCCCTACTTTGGTGAAATCACAGCTCTGGACTTCCCTCCGTTTCTGCTCCCCAACTGGCTTTATTGTGAGAGCCTGTTTTTACAGACATTATTACATTTGATTTTCATATTTAGAATGTGAAGGAAAGAGTCCAAGAATTATTTCCCTCATTTTTGTTGTTGTTTAGTTGTATTTTCAGTCATGTCTGACTTGTCATGACCCTATTTGAGGTTTTCTTGGCAAAGATACTGGAGTGGTTTACCATCTCCTTCTCCAGCTCATTTTATAGATGAAGAAACTGAGGCAAACAGGGCAAAATGACTTGCTGAGGGTCACCCAACTAGGAAGTATCTGAGGCCAGATTTAAACTCTGGCCTTCCTGACTCCAAGCCCAGTGATCTATAAAATGCCCCATTTTACAATGAGTAAAAAATGTTCCAGAGAGGCTAGATGCTTTTAGAGCCTTTTTGGCATATTATGTTTAGTCCCATCACTTTACTGAATAATCCACATTGATCAGGAAGTCCAGACTCCTTAAGAAAAGCCTTTCTGTAGTATCTGGTGGCTAGCCCTCAATCCTGAAGTGCTCCCATATTTACCTTTCTGCCTCTATAAATAAATCTCTTTGACTCAGTCCCTTGTTTAACCCTTCTTTGTTGATGTATTGTTGGCTGAGTTCATGGCAGTGTTGTCCAAAGAGGGCCTTTTGAGTTTGGTCTTAGATTTTGGCTGTTTCCAGGTTCTGGCTGGAAATAAAAAACTTTTAGTTTCATTCAATAAATTCAGCGACTTATTCCTGATTGCCATCCTTTTAATATCTCATTGTGAAATGAGGCCTCAGTTCCCAAAATATTTCTGGAAATTTTTTACCTATTTATAATCTCCTCTGAAAAAAGTCTCACAATCCCCTTTCTCCTCCCCTCCCCATTTTATTGTGCAAATATATATACTTAGACTGCTATTGTCTTGGGGTTAAATGCTCTAAAAGTTAAGTATTTATTTGAGGATACCAGGGTATACCTGCCCACCTGCCCACCTGTCTGTCTGTCTGTCGATCTATCTACACATTTCTTTCTTCATTTTATTGCTTTATGCACTGTTAATATGATATAGTGACTGTGTATCCTTAGATCAGTGATTCCCAAAGTGGGTGCCACCGCCCCCTGGTGGATGCTGCAGCGATCCAGGGGGATGGTGATGGCCACAGGTGCATTTGGGGGCGGTGAATAACTGTAAGAGGGCGGTGATAGTATGTGACAGGGGGCGCTAGGTAATATTTTTTCTGGAAAGGGGGCGGTAGGCCAAAAAAGTTTGGGAATCACCACCTTAGATAAATCCTTTAACCATCCAGTGCCTTGCCACTAGAAGGATCAGAATTTAAGAATTCCTTGAAAGACTATGCTACATTAATTGATAAAAGTACATTTTTAAAAATCTATAAGATAAAAAAGATATAGTAGAATGAACATTTATATTTCAAAGTAAAATGTTAATATTTTATATCAATTGATATGCCTGGGACTTCTAGTATTAAGACTTTAAATTAAAAACAATTCCTGATCTGTACTGGTATAGGGTGTTTCTTCATTTAACCATTCCCATTCCCTGTCCTGAATCACTTTCCATCCCATCTCCAAAATCACCAAAGGCTGCTTTCCCAACATAGGAAGGAAAGTCTTCTTCTCAGTGGTCTCTGGGGAATGGATGAGGAAGCTCTGACTTTTGTCTCTATATCCAAATTACTTCTTCCTCTAGATTCATCTTTATTTCAAAGACAATTTTACTCATATGGTTTTGATGAATTTAACGTGGCTCCTCTTTAGTGGCCAGTGAAACTCCCTTATTTGTCTTAACTTCCCAGAGAATCATGTGATTCTGTATTCTATGTGCATAAGTCAGCCTGAATTAAAAGGACTGCTCCATTTGGTTTGTTAAAGTTTCTATCCAGATCAATATAGTGTATTTGTGTGTGTGTGTGTGTGTGTGTGTGTGTGTGTGTGTGTGTGTGTGTGTCTTCCCATCTGTTCTTGTGAAAATGAGCTCCTTCCTTTTTATCTTTATAACCTTCAATAAAAGTTATTTTTTTTTTGCTATCATTTTGTGTTTTCTGTTATGTTAGTGCCCCAGGATTTGAATCGTAGTTCTACCTGGGACACAGTGGTTGGGTTATGGGTCCTCCATTTTGAGGCTGTGCCATTGTTTGGAACAAAAAAAAAAGGGGGGAGGAGGAAAGCTTATCCGTGTTTAAAAATCAGTTTTATCCATGAGATTATGGTTAATTTAATGTAGCTCATTTGATGCTGAGTGGCCAGTGAATTCCTTTATTTGTCCTAACAGCTGAGAGAACTTTGTGATTTCTAGTTTGTAATCTAATACTGATAATACTGTTAACTGAAAAAAAAGGGTGTGATGCCATCAAGTACCCATTTAGCAATGGTGGCTAGTTCCTGTGGATGGAGAGGACTGATACAGACGTGGTGGCCAGTGTGGAGGTCCTGCCCATGGCATGATCTAAGGGTAGGGGATGGGGACTAGAAAATAAAGATGGATTAGAACTGAAAGCAGAAGAGGATTTGGAACGGGTTCTGTTTCTATCTGCTCCTTCCCTTGCCCCACACACAGGCTAAGGGCAGTAGTAGTTTTGGTTTATCAGCACCAGCTAGTACCCTAACCCTAGTTTTCTCCAGCTCCTTTTCTTGGTGCTATTTGATTCCTTCCCATTGGCATATTCTTCCACAACTGCCCCTTTCCTCCTATGGTCTTTACTATGGCAATAGCTCTTTTGTGCTGGTCCTGAGATGTTTCTAATATTCTTTAGTAAATATTGTGGGAAGAACATGTATTTGTCTGTGATGGTTGTAGTTACTGATTTTTAAAAAACAAACTTATTTTGATATAGTCGATCTAGTCTAGTTGTACCATTAAACTTATTAAAAAGGGCTCTTTGGAATTCCACTCTTGATATTCCTATTTCATTTTCAAGATCGTTCAAGGCATTAGTGCTATTTTTGCTACCTGTTTCATTATTAGATGGCACCTTCAGAGTTGATGTTAAGTGTAGATTTTCAGCACCATCACGTACTTCAGCTTTTCTCTCATTAAATTTAAATCACTCTTCAATTCTTTTTTTTTTAATCCTCACCTTCCCTCTTAGAATCAATACTGTGTATTGATTTCAAGGCAAAAGAGTGGTCAGGACTAGGCAGTGGGGGTCAAGTGACTTGTCCAGGGTCACACAGCTGGGAAGTGTCTGAGGCTATATTTGATGCCAGGACCTCCTGTCCCCAGGTCGGAAGCGCTATCCACTGAGCATCCTAGACACCCCAGATGCTTTAGTCTTTGTAGGGACTGTTATTATCATTATTATCATGATTAATTGGTACCACCTGTAAAATGGTACTGCATCCAATTACCCTGAAGTAGTGGCCCAACTTTCAAGGATCTGACAAAATAATTGCAGAGATAAGATATATACAGAAAAACTTAATGATACAAGTTGACACTTGTGAGGCATTTTAAAATAATAAGCACATAGCCAGAGGATATACAGTTAAGACTGAAAATGAATACTGTGAGGAGGGAGAGATCTTTGAAGCCCAGAGTGGTCAGAGAACACTTCATGAAAAGGATGCTGTGGAACCAGTTCTAACCTTTGAGTTGGCAAACCTGGGTTCAAATGCTGCTTGTCTGCCTTCGGGGATGCTGGCCTCAATTCTTTCATCTGTAAGGGGGTGGGCAGTGGATTGAGAGGTCCAGGATTCAAATTTGGCCTCAGATCCCTCCTACCTGTGTGACTCTAAACCTTATTGAATTACTGAACTTATATTATTATTGAGTTATTGAATTACTTACTGAATCCATTTAACCCTCATTGCCTAGCCCTTACTGCTCTTCTGCCTTGGAACCATTACTCAGTATTGATTATAAGATGATAGCAAGAGTTAAAAATATTTTTAGAAGAGAAAGAATAGAGGGGAGCATTCTGGAATTGGGAGAATACCCTGAATAATGGCACAGAGTCCAGAATAAGTAGGATTTCTATGAAATACTGCCTAACCATTGGCTACCCTGACACTTTCCATCAAAGAACAATTGCTGATCTACATTTATACAGAGAATTTCCTTATTTAATTATTCCCTTTGCTCAGGAAATTACAGGATTGCCACCTCCCCTTCCTCTCCTCTCAGAAATATGGAGAAAGTCTCTCTTATCAACGACCTTTGGGATATGAGCTGGGAGGCTCAGATTTCTGCCTCTGTCTCATATATTTCTAAATTACCCTTTTTTCAGGTTCATATGTCTTTCAAAGAAAACTTTACCCAGATGGTTTTGATGAGTTTAATGTAGTTCCTATTGTGTTTAGTAAGAAGAATTTATCAGATGACAAATGTATATTTAAAAAAATGATGCACAGTCTGCCTTCTACTTTATGTAATCAAGAGTACACTGGCATTTATATTTAGTTTACAATATAGAAAGCCTTCCTTGAATTCAAGAGCTTTGTTGAAAACAAAAAAAAATGGAGCTTGAGAGTCTCTATGTCAAGTATGGTCTAGGACCCACCTATTTGAACCTGTTCTAAATATGGCAGAGTGGGGCTTTCCATGACAAGGACTAATTGGATCATGCCATTAAGTGGGACCCATCAGGAGCTGTCAACAGGAACTCAATTCTCTTGAATTAGTGGAGATGGAAATAAAAGTACTTTCCTGAGTTCCAACTTAGTTCCAGATGACATATTGTCTGCTAGGAGGGTGAGAATTTGGAAATAATTTTTCCCTACAGCTCTTCATTCTTTAGTTCATTAAAATGAGTGTTAGAGCTACAAGGAACCTTAAAACATTTTCCCAGCCCTACTTCTCATCCAATTTCATAGAAGAGGAAATTTAGAGAGTCTAGAAGCCCATGTAGGTGAAACAACTGAACTAGGGTCACACAATAAATTTATTGGTCAGCTGTGATTCAAATCAGTCTTTGGTTTCTGGGTTTCATTTGCTGAAAAATTAGGAATAGGCTTATGGTAGGTAGCAGGGAGACTGAAATCCAAAGTCATGGATTTGTCTTGAAATTCCAGGCTACCAAAACCATACTTAACATTGATGTAACTCTTTCAAGAGAAAATTCTCTATCTTGGATAAGTTAGAAATTTTGGGGATCCCTGGACCCCTTCTATGGATAGAATTCATGGGGTTGGTGAACTTAGATAGGAGATCACAATTAATCACATCTCTATTTGACCAACTTTTAATTTTTCTTGTGATCCTAACTATTTTATTTTATGTATTTAAAAACACAATTTGTGCGACCCTGGGCAAGTCACTAACCCCCTATCCCCCACCACCATTGCCTACCCCTTACCTCTCTTCTGCCTTGGAACCAATATACAGAAATGATTCTAGGATGGAAAATAAGAGTTAAATAAATAAACAAACTGAGAAATGGTCCATAGGCTTCATCTCCCTGCCAAAGGACTTTCATCACACAGAAAAAGATGCAGAATCCCAGAGATAAGGGGCCTGTGTATGTGTAAACTCGTCTATGTATTTCATTTAAATTCAAGAAACATTTATTAGTGGTGTGTGATTCTGAGAGTTAGGAAGAGATACAAATTTCAGCTAAGATAGTCTCTGTTCTCATGGAGTTTACAGCTTAGGAAGGTGATATGAAATACTCATAAATAATAATAATGCAAAATTATATGTGATTGGTAGGTATCAGAAGAGTCATAAATAGTAATAAAAGGGCCCTCAAATCATATTTTTAAAGCAAATTCAGTTGAGGGATATAGAAAAAGGCATCCTGACTCCCATATATAGAAATCTTGGGAATATGATGGTTATGCTGCAGGGAGAGAAGGCGCTCATCTGGGGTGCATCAGCTGAGGGAAGAATCCTGTGCCATCTGGTACCTTTACTATTTTACCTAATGATTCTTCTTAACTAGGTTTTAAGCTTGTTTGTGTCTATGCTGCTGAAGGAATGGCTAAGTGCTGTCCTCTCCTTGCAGATTTGAAGACCTTGGGCCAAAGTCCTTGTTACCTTCTCCTTCCCACCCCAAGTAATGGGTCCATTTGTCAGAAAGAAATATAACTTAGGGGACTCTTGATTTGCTAGAAAAATGGAAATGAGGTTGTATCAGAAAGACTGATAGAAGTAAAGGGAAGCACCAATAAAAATAATACTTTGCTGATTATTAACTTGCTATTTATCCCTATGTTTTATTTAAATTTTTAAAAATTGTTGTCTAGGCTTTATATCAATATATCACCTTAATTTTCCAATGTATCCCCTTCCCCTTTCCAACAGAGAGAGCCATCCATTTATTTTTTTTAAACCCTTCACTTCCATCTTAGAATTAATATTATGTATTTGTAAGAGTTAAAATTGGTTTTGGTCAGATTGAGTTATAAAAAGTTGTTGTGTTGTCATTTATAAAAATTAACTCTTAAGTCATGAGGCTGTTAATAGATTTAGTAGCTTTATTAGAGAAAAGTGGAGATAGCAGAGAAGGAAATGTAGGAAGGAGGTAGAAAATATTGCCTAGTTAAATACCCTAAGTCTGGGTTTGAGTGCCTCCAGACCAGGTGTGCAAATCCAAATGCAAATCTCACCAGCCCACAAGAGTGTCCTTAGCCAAGAGCTTCATCAACCAAAAGGCCCACGCTGAAGAGGCTGGACCTCAAAAGGCCGTCTCTAACACCAAGGAGGCAAGAGTCTCACCAGACTAAGTGTCTCTCTTCAGCCCAGGTCACCAACGCAGGAATCTGAATCCAAAGCCCAAATCAGGAGGCCGAAATCAGAAGCCAAATCTGAAATGAAAATCAGAATTGGAAATCCGAAATGGGAATCCCTGACTTTCTGTTGGGTTTCACCTTATAAGTACTTTTCTCCATCCAACAATTCTCCCAGGTTACATCTCAAGAACCAATCATAGTTCCTTAATTTGTTTAGTACTACTTGGGGGGGGGGGAAGCAGTGCTTGTGGGATCCACTTCTGGTCTTGGAGGATGTGAACTTCCTTTGCTAGTAAAAGGTTCTTCAAGCTGACTAGGTGTGAAAGGAGGGGCACTCCAAGTTCTTGATTGATTAAGTTAAAATAAACAAAGGGAGTTAATTCCCTTTCACTATTGGTTCCAAGGTAGAATGTAGGTGATGGACATTAAATGACTCATCCAGGGCCAAACATCTATGATGAGCCTGAGGCCATATTTGAACTCAGGACTTTCCATCTTTAGGCTTGGCTCTCCATCCATTGAACCACCTAGTTGCCCCCTATCCTTTTTTTAAAAAAATGTTTCATCCATGCTTTCTTGATTTTACTCTCTTTTTCAATGATGCCTCTCACCACAGTAGAATAATAAATGTAGCTAATTTATTTATTGTCATGTATTATTATGAAATCCTTTATAATAAATGAGTAGAATCAAGGAAAGGAAGTCAACATTTTGGCCATGTTTAAACATGTATGCCACGTGCCACCATCTCTCAACTGAAATGGATGCTTTTTGGGGAACTTCTCAGGATGCCCATTGAAAGAACTCTTCCCTTCCCTTGAATTTTGTTTTCTCTTCCCTTAAAGACTTTGTATTTCTGTGGCTATTGGCTTGCCAACATTTCACTCATTATCTGTATCTTTTCTCAGCTTTCTGCCAAAGAGAAAAGAGGCCCAAGGTGTCTCAGTGTCTCCTTTGGCTATCAGTCCTTTGGCATAAGGAAATTCTACTCTTAGACATGAAGAATACCCCTTTCCCTTTATACTGGCATGTGACTCAATGCCTTTATTTTTATCTCTTGTAGCTTCAAAACTCAGCAAAGAAGTGAAGCCCATTGAGAACTGTCTGTAGAGGTAAGTGCATTTATTATATAGCTTTCACAAACACTGCCTTACGACATTGATTTTTCTCTTTTATTCAGGGATTTAAACACTGGGCTTAAAGAGAGAGCTGATAGGAGAGCTTCCTGGCCTGTTTGCTTGTCCCCCTACAAAAGTGTCTAGCGGTGGTTAGAGGAAAGCAAGAGGGAAAGAGGTGAAGTGCTGAGCGGGGCCAAATGGTAGCCCCGACTGCTGACGTCTGCTTTGTCCTCAGCCCTTAAGACATTCCCTGGGAAGCTAGATTGGCTAATGTGAAATAGGAAAAGAGGGTGGTCTGGGTACTGCTTCTGATCAAGTGTTGTACAAAACTGGCTGACAAATAAAGCAAATCACAGAGTGATTTTTAATTATTTTATTTTATTTTTTAATTTTAATAATAATCCGAGCAGTGCCTGCTGTGGTCATTACATGCTGTGGTGTATGAATCTGCACGGACCTACTAGGCTAGCAGAATAAGGGGAGCCAATCGGAAATGCTTCAGGGACAAACTGATGCTCTGGGCATTTGGGGTGAAGAATTAGAACTCAAGGGAAACTCGCAGAGGTCATCTAGTCCAATTTCCTCATTTTACAGATGAGGAAACTGAGGCTGAAGGAGGGAAAGTGATTTATGTAGATGGTAAATAGCAGAACTGAGACTCAAACCCAAGAGAGACAGTGTGGTGCATTGGATAGGACATTGGACTTGGAGACAAGTAGGTTCAAATCCATCTTCAAATATATATGAGCTATGTGACCCTGGGCAAGCTAGGTGACCTAGTGGGCTGAACTCTGGTCTTGGAGTCAGGAAAACCTGAGTTCAAGTCCAGTCTCAGACATTTACTAGCTTTATGACCCTGGTCAAATCACTTAACCCCTGTTCATCCCCATTTTCTCGATTGTGAAATGAGAACGATAGTCCTGTCTGCCTCAGTTTTCTCAACTGTAAAATGAGATATTATATCTCATTTAATAATAATAATAATAATAATAATATCCCTATCCTAACATATTGTTGTAAGGATCAAATGAGAAAATAATTACAAAGTATTTAGCACAAGACAGGGCACATAGTGCTATATATTAGTTATTGATTTAAAAATATTTTTATTAAATTTTTTGCTAATTAAATGTTATAACAAATTTCCACATAAGTTTTCCAAAGTTATGTGTTCCTTATTGTCTCCCTCTCTCCTTCCCTCCCAACTTCCTATATCAACTATTGTTGTTGTTATTATTATTGTCACTTAAACTCTCTGTATCTCAGATTCCACATCTATAAAAAAATGATCTGATTGGTCCCTTTTAATTTTATATATCTATGATACTATCATACTCTGACCCCGAGGGCAACCCTCTTTTTCTTCTTCTGTGTCTTTGTCTCTGTGGAGTCTTCAGTGGGTATAAAGAAAATTAATTCCTAAAAAGGAAGCAACAGAAACAGCATCAAACCAACATGTGGTGAAACATTACAGTTGGGTTGGTTTTTACATGGAAAAAAATGTAATTGTTTTCTCTTTGCTAGGTATATTTATAAGCATACAACAGTACAGTATTGTTCTTTGATTCATGGTTTAATTTCTGTTCCGCATGAAGTATTTTAATTTAAAGAATTCATTGTGAGGAATTATAGGGTTGCAGTTTTTATCGAGAGCCTTTGGTGGCCGGGGTGAAATATGCTGTAATTTTACATTTGTTTTCATCATCAGTTATATTCTTGGCAATTTTGGGTTTTCTGCTATCATTTTTATTATAGCTTTTGTAGTACAGTGATCGCTTTAGTTAAGGTTGGAAACCTGGTTTGATTTAACTTATATTTTCAGTTACTCCTAACTTTGTGACGGGTCCACCTCTGGGGCTGAACTGTTCAATGTTCATTTTGAAAAGAAAGGTAATTTTATGGGGAAATTAGAGAATCCTCTTTTGGGTAGAAATGTGAGCTATAAAAATATGTGCTGAGAGTATGCTTTAAAGAGGCCTCAGCTGGGGGGCTTAAAAACCTTATGAGGCCAGAATTTGTTTGAAATTAAGATGTGGGGTTTGGGTGGGGAGAGGGGCATGATAACTACCTTTATGTATTCAAAGGCTTATCATATGGAACAGAGACAGGTCTTGTTCTGCTTTACCATGGAGGGCAGAATTAGACATATTGCTTGAAAGGTAGGCTTCATATAAGGAAAGACTTTCTACAGATTCAGGCTACCAACAGTGGAATGAGCTTGGGAAGGAGAGGGTTATCTGCCATTGGACATCTTCAGGCAAAGGATGGATAACAACTTATGGGTTATGATGGAGAAGGGATTCTTTTTGAGACATGAATTGAACTAAATGGCCTCTGAGGTATCCCCTTCCTCTGAAAAATGGTGGTTCTATGAATGTTACACGGTTTGCTTAGAGGTGGAAAGAAATCTCATTTAGAATGACTACTTTCGGCCAAATTTGGCAGTTGTTGGGATTATTTCTCAGGTGCTATCCAGAGAACTTTGTTCTTGGAGCATTTGGTCACATATGGGAATAAAAAGTCTTGGTTATCATAGCTTCTGAGTACAAATCCTAAGAAATCTTTGGAGCTGATAGGGATGATTTGTTCTAACCCTTGTCCTAAAAGAATTGGTCCCCAATTCTGATTTCAGAATTTTAGGGTTGAGCCATAGATACTACATTGCTCCCACTTTTGTTTGGATTTAGGAAGTTTTAACGGTTAGTTTTATGTCTGTATTTTGTGTGCTCTATATTAGATCTAATATTATTTGAAAAAGTAGGTAGTAAATATTTAATAAATGCTTCTTTTCCTTTATTCATTAAATTAGGATTCCCAATGTAGACATAAATCTTTTTGCTCAATCAAAAGCCACCATGATGTGGAGGAGTTCACAAAAACAAATTACCCCCTCATGTTTCCCCTATTTTGTGTCCCTTGTATATAGATATCATGCCTGCCATCATGTCTATTATCAATGTTTTGGGAGCCAAAAAGGACATGATAATTAGCTAGCCATTATCTGACTACATGGCAAAATTGTTTCACTTACCATTTGTTTTGGCCACTCTTGTTCTTGACAGTTGAGTATATTAATTATTGACCAGGTACTGGTTGGACAAGATAACCCTCTGAATCTTCTCTTCTAACTAAAATTCTTTGGAACCCGTACAATGATGAAAAGTACTACGAAGACCAAAGTAAGATGGTCCCTGCTTGTGTTTTACTGGGAGAGTTGAAGCTTGTGAAAGTGAGAGTGGGCAGTTGGAAAGTTTGGCATCCACATGAA
The DNA here is from genome assembly GCF_016433145.1 of Gracilinanus agilis. NCBI lineage: Eukaryota > Metazoa > Chordata > Mammalia > Didelphimorphia > Didelphidae > Gracilinanus > Gracilinanus agilis. The sequence continues at coordinate 24,580,016 of NC_058130.1, read as the reverse complement.
GCTGTTTATATTGCCTGTGTTGTATATTTTGTTTTGTTGGACGCTTAGGAGTCTTAAGAAACTCTTTATAGAAAGACCGTGGGTGGCTTATGCATATGGGAGTGAGAAATGGAAATTGACTTTATGATTTAAGTAAGGTTTACAGATTTAAGATTAATATCTTATAGCCATTATTCCCATTGTTACTAAGATATTTATTCACAAATAGCTAGTCCTTAGGCATTCTATTACCAATATAGGGAGCAATATTTTTCTGCTATCATAAAATTTTTTAGTGCTGTTGCTGCTATAAGTTCAGAGTAGCTGTTGTCTTCCTCACCTGTTACCCCACCCAGCCATGCCTTGAGTTATCTTTTGTGGTTTTGTATACCTTAATAACAAGTGAAGCAATGCTTTAACCTGTTTTTATTTCATAGGATAATAGGTTTTTTGAGTTGAAGGAAGCCACAGAGATTATTTAGTCTATTAAAAATATTAATAAGAACTGATGTTAATATAGCCCTTTAAGGTTCATGATCACTGCTTCCTTTTTTTAGATCTTCACTAAACATTATTTTAATGATGTTATAGAATTTTGCCAAATTCAACTTGAATCAAATTACTTTGCTTCTAGGTCCTAGGTCCACTCTCTTCCTTTCTTTGTGGGTGAAGAAGGGAAAACAGTCTCCCTTTTCCAATCCTGTGGCACTCTTGAGGTTGATATTCTAATAGTTTTTGGTGGGTACTACCTGAAAGATTCAGCCAAGATTATCCTAGGAGGGTCTTAGTACAATAGACTCCTTTAATACCAGAAGGCTGACCCTTAGCCATTATGGAGATGTCATGCATAGCCACAGCACAGAAGAGGTGCCCCAGGAGAAGGGAAACTCGGGCATATACATAGCTCCCTTGGCTGCCTTTTGTGAAGTCAGCAACCTAGGAAAGATACATAGGTCTATAGGTCCACAACAGAGAAATCTGTTTAGCTCTGTTATCCAGCCACACATTTCCTGAATCCAGAAGACTTACCTAGATCCTGGTAATTTTCCAAAGGCACCTGAAACACCCATCCAGTGCCAAAATAGCAGCCAGTCTGTAACTGCAGTCTCTAACTACTAACAATAAAGTCTACTGCTCATCACAACACCCCTCTTAATCACCTAATGTCATGGCAATGCAGTCTAGTTGTGTGTGGTTTGGAGCTGTCCACTGTGTAAGTGCTGAGGGACCTCCTACTTCTCAGGCTTTCAATTTCCAATTGTTCCTGTCCAGGGTGCTGACACAATTGAGGGGCCAGGATCCTTACTCCTCAGTGCACACCTTAACAGCTCTTCTCATTGAAGTCATATTTCTTTTGGAAAGTTTTCTGCCCCCCTCCCCCGCACATCTCCTTTGTCTGTTTTGTACAAGATGTGCCTGACACTCAATTCCTACAGTATCCTGATATTGCTTGCTATTTTCTTAGAAGGAAATGATCATCTTTGCTGATTGCTGCCTGTAGATTTTCTTACTCCCTCTGTATTCTGTTCTGTGTCTTACATATGGTGAGTGGTTAGTTTTAAAATAATAGTCATTACTGGTCAGGGACATCAGAGGGACCCACCTACTGTGAAAAAACATAGTTTTTGCAGCAAATTGACATAATTTAGGACAGAAATGAAGTTGTGTAGTATTAAGTTTTACAGATGAACTTTACATTTGTATCATTTTCTTATACAAACCAGTGCATGCACACACATATAAAGACCAATATATTCATAGCCTAAGCATTTAAACGAAATAAATAGATTCCTGCTGTATTAAAAAAAAACAAATTGATTTTTCTGGAAGCAAAACACTGATACATTTGATTCTTTTAACATAATGATTGGAGTATATCATGTGTATTTGTGTACGTGTGTTCTATGTATATATATGTATGTGAGTGTACATGTATATACATATATATATGTATACCTTCTATATAGATTCATAGCCTTGAATCTCATTCTTTAGTCTTCTGACTTATAAATCAGACAAAAATAGCTGGCTGTCATTTTCAACTTTGGTGATGTCTCATAGTTAATCAGGTTTAAGTCAAATGACTTGGATGGGTATTAGATGGATGACTCTAAAGTCTCTCATCTGACCTCTTCTTTGAATTTCATTCTTGTATTGCCAACTACTTCCAATCTTGTATTTCATAGCTCACCTACAACTCACCCCACCTAGAGCTGAACTCATCATCTTTCCATCTCCACCACCATAATAGCTCCCATCGATCTAACACTTGGGAATTTACAAAGTGCTTGTCTCACAGTGACCCTGAGAGTACACGTATTATTTATCCCTATTTTATTGATTATCATAGGATAATAGGATGAGAGCTGAAAGGGACCTTGCAAGTCATCTAGGCTAACTCATTCATCTTATAAACCATAGGATTAGATATAGGCTAGGACATGGAACTGGTTAAGGGTTTTATTTTTAATCCCTCCCTCCAAACTTTCCCACTGCTGCCATTTTAAAGATGAGGAGATGACTTGAATGGGTTGTAATTTCTCCAAGATTATATATATATATATATGTATATATATATATATGTATGTATGTATGTATGTATATATATAGTTTATATCAGAAACAGGATTAGAACCCAAATCCTAAAATTCCAAATCTATTGTTCTTTCTATGACACTCTATTCCCCCTTACAGAGAGATTAAAGTGATTTACTTATGGATACATAGCTAATAATTGCAGGGTCAACATTCATACCCAGGTTTTCTGATTCTGACTCCATTTTGCAGATGAGGAAACAGAACCCTCTAGTTAAGTGTGTTGTTGTCTGTTGTTATAGATAAACAATTCAGTAGAGCTAAAAGTGATATTTCAAGCCAGTATTCTCCTGATTTCAGGTCCAGGACTCTTCATTGCATTGTCATCATATCAATTTTATGTCACAACCTAGTTGCCTATGGCACTCATCCTTTTGCTTTTAGGAGAGAAACTGTCTTTTGCTTCTTTTTTTATTCTCAGAACTTAACACAGTGCCTGGCACATTGTAGGACTTAATAAATGTTTATTGATTGATTGGTCCTCTCTAACCTTGCTTCACTCTTTTCTGTAGTTACTTATTATTTGTCACATAAGCCCCTCTCTCTGCTCCTATCTTCTTAGTTTCTGTGGATTCAATCCACCAAGACTCAGCAAAAGTCCCCTCAAAGCTAGCTTTCTCAGTGCAACCACTTAAAACCATCTTACAACATCTTTCTTTCTCTATGCTTATCTCTCAACATTGACTGCTTACTTGGTTTCTCTTTGCTTCTCCAAATCCAAATCAACCTTCAAGGCTCAGCTTAACTACTACTCCCTTCATGGAAACTTGATTACTAGAGCTTATGTCCAGTAAGCTTTACCTTTCTAAAACTTTTACTGAATATCTTTGTTGGCATTACACAATTTAATATTTGAATTTTCTTCTTCTACAAATTTCTCAGGACACTTTCTTTGGATCTGCCCTTTGGACTTATCTCACTCTTTGCTATGCCATAGTTAATTCTATGTATCTATCCCTACTAATGAAATATAAATACCTTAAGAGAAGGGACTGTTTTACTGTTATCTTTAAATGCCCGTTATATGTGCCTGGCATACAGTAAGTTCTCAATAAATGATTGTTTCTTGATTGATGCATTATATGATATTTGTTTCTGAGGATTCACCAAAGTGACAACCAGTTGAGTTCACAGCTGAGCAAAAGACAATCCTTGAAGTTATTTTTATTATTATTCCATTTCATTTCCCCCCTCCACTTATGGGTAGCATTTCCAATTTTTAAGACAAAAGAGTTATAGAACATTTTGTCCTGGAGTTCTCCCACTCCCCCACCCCCATGCAAAATTTATCCCCAAACAATTCTATTTTGTATTTCTGTCATCTTTTCATTAGAAGATCTAAGGGCCCTCTGGGTTAATGACTTCTTCCCTACACTCCTCAGAGAGAGGAAAAGATTATTAGAGGCTCTCCAGAATGGTTGTACCCCATATCTTCTTATATATGACTTGATGATTATTTTTTCCTTTTTCAGTATTTGGGGACCTCAGGCACATAAAACTCCACGGATATTCATGGCCTGGCTCTCCTTGATGGTCAGTTTTCAGTAATTCCTAATAGATCATAGAAAGTATAATTTCTTTTGAGCAAAAAATGCCATCATTTGGTAGAGAAAATTAAGGGTAAAAAATGGCCAGTTATTGTCTTTCATTAAAATATCTGGAAAACACTATGTTATATTTATTGGCCATTAAAGAGCCTCAATGAGCTCATTTTCCTTCACAGATAACACTACCCACAAACATTTATTGAGTGCCCAGGAGGTAACTTGTACTCTGTCTGCTCCAGCTGATGCTGGGCAAGTCAGTCTCCAGCAGGTAGTTAGAGGAAAAGAGCCAGAGCACTCATAATCTACTTTGGGTGCAAGTCAGTTCAGTTCACTTCCACTCAATTCAGCTAACACTGATGAAGTACCTACCATACTTCGTGCTATGTGCTAAGGATAGGAAGGGAAAACAAAGCATCAACAATAGCAGATTAGTCAATAATCTGTTATTTGTGTGTGGGAGCACTAAAAGACTGGGGGAGTCAGAAAGAGCTCTCATAGGAGATAACTTTTGAGTCCAGCCTTGATGGGAGGGATTCTGAGATGTAGAGCTTTGGGAGTCTGGTGGATAATGTATGCAAACCTCTGGGGAGGAGATGAAAGACTGTTGACAGAGAACATAAGTCAAGCTAGTGTGAGCATTCAAAGAGGGTATCATGATTACCTGTTAGTACTTTGGATTCCTGTTTCCTGCTTCCAGTGACTATATATGTGTAACTTCTGCCTGATTAATTGGCTCCTTTTTAGGCTTCTCCACACCTGTCATTGTTCTGGAATCCCTTGTCTCTAGACCATTTCCTGGAACCAGTGATTGCTTCTATCTACCCCCAAGATAACCTGAGAAAGCTTGAGACACCATCAGGTCAACCTGAAATACAAATCAGGCCAGGACAGATGGATTGTCCTTTTCATTAGTCTTAATTTCCAAGTCACTTTTGTCCTGGTAGCATATTTCAAGCTATGTGGTCCTTTTATGGCATTTTTTGTCAAATCCAAAATGGGGGACTATCCATCTCAGGCAACTCCATAGTGGAAACATTTCATGGAAACTGAGCCCCAATGGAATATTGTTGAGAACTTTGACTGGTGGCTGCTAACTAGGTACATCCCTAGTCAAGCACTCCATTCCCTTTTCAGAGGATATAATTCTTAGCTCCTCTCTTCCTTGGCATCTGCTGCTATCTGTATGTGCCTCCTGGGAAGAATGGGCTGAGTAGATTTAAGCCATGTCAGGATGGGCTAGCCATGGACCATTGGACAGTAGGAAGTCCCTTCTCCTGGTCACTTGTTTCTCCATCAGCCAGCATTGAAGCCCACAGGTAAGTGTGCAGTGCTGTGCTGGATGGAAAGCTTAAATCTACTGGGGCTTGAGATTTAGTCCTAATTCATTAAGTATCTATGTGTTAGATGCTTTGGGGTATATAAAAGTGGTAAATGATAAAATCCTATTATTAAGCTCCGACTATATATGTCATGCTCTATGCCAGTCTCTGGCGATGTAATGATAAAGTGAACTGGAGAAAGGGTGGTATCAACACCAAGTAGTACTTGCTGAAATAGTAACTCTCTAAGTCTCACCTCCAGTGACAAGATTAGGGAACAAAAGTTTTATAGGAGTAAAAAAATCCATCTAGAAACTTGAAATATCATCAAATACAAAACTGAACAGTAAACCTGATTTTAAGTTCAAATTTCAAACTTAAAAACACATTTTGCATTTTGTACAATAGCAAAGCAGAGAGAGTGGGCCACCTCTGATGGCAGGGGTGATTTGGTTATTGATCCGAGGGTCCAAGTTTTATTCTCTCCCAGCCTTTGGTTATTTTCCAGCACTTAGCATATTGCCTGGCACATACCATAGGAGACATGGAGTAAATGCTTGTTGACTTGACTTTCTTATTTTGGAAAGGGTATTGTCACTAACCACTTAGAAATTTTTGAGCCATGTGCTAAATTATGCATCTATTAGAGTATGACCTTCTTGAGGGCAGAGACTGTTATCCCTCATGCTTAGCACTTATCTGGCACATAGGAGATGCTTAATAAGTGCCAGGTGGCTCATTGGATTGAAAGTGAGATCTGGAGTTGGGAGATCTGGCCTCAGAAACTTCCTACCTGTGTGACCCTGAGCAAGTTACTTAGCTCCCACTGCCTAGCCCTTCTAGTTCTTCTGCCTTGGAACCAATTCACAGTATTGATTCTATAATGGAAGGTAAAGATTTTAATTAAAAAAATACATACATACATATATATGTATATGTGTGTATATATATATATATATATATATATATATATATATATATATATATATATCATGCCAATGATTACCTAGATATTTTAGTTAAATCCCTGGATTATTTGGCTATAGGTTTATAGGATTATAGATTGAGAGATAGAAGAAGTCACAGAAGATGACTTCTGATATCAAAATATCAAACTTTGCATATAGTAGACTCAAACACAGACTCTCCCAGCAGTCAGTAGTGAGACAGGTCACCCCAACTCCAAATGCATCTTTTAACTCTCTACTATGACCTGGTGCAAGTGCTTAATGTTTGGTTACTTCAGGATCCTAGAACTTATGTACTAAGGAGTCAATAGTTTGGAATCTGTGGAAGGAATTCCTTCAATTTGGGGCTCCTACGTTTGTTGAAATCCCATTTCCTCTGAATATTTGTGAATGGTATGTGCTTAGTAAATATTTGTACATGATCAAATTTAATCCATAATTTTGGATTTATTTTTGGGACCTATTATATTAATGAAAGGTTTTTACCTGGGACAGATATGTACAAATGAAAAATCCATTTGTAAATTCCAATTTACTTTGCCTGATTTTTTTCTCTTTTTTTTGCGATATGGATGTAAAAGCCTTTGAAAGGAAAAATGTTCTTGAATGTCAGTGGACCAGGTTTGACTTTTGATGTTAATACCCACTTGCCCATGTAGGTCCAATCTGAACGACTTCCAGACAGAGCAGGCTAATTACTCGAACCCATCAGAAATTGAGTGCTTGTGATAATGATTGCTGTTGGCTTCTTGACCGCTGTTTTCTTTGAGGGAGACTTTAATGAAGTTCTTTTTACTGTTTTGTAAGAGAGTGGCTCAGCTCAATCTTCTCTGCCACTGAAAATAAGCCCCAAGTATTTCCAGTACGATTCTTTATAGTTCAGGTCAGTGTGGCCCTTCCAGATGCTCTTAACTTTTTGTGATAAAAGCGAATGCAAGGACGATAAATTGCTTTGCTCCTCCTTAACCCTGCCTCCGAAAGAATCCATAAATGCTACAAAAGAAGACTCATAAACATATGCTTCAAAGAACTAAAAAAAATCATGCCTATTTAAACCTTTGCCTCCTGAAAAAAACATCATTACACTTGAACCAAGAATAGAGGAATGAAATATGCAAAGATAGAATGTTGTACCATAAATCAACAGTTGTGACTCTCCTTTTCCCATAACACCATGTTTTGATTCTTCCAATATGTCTGGGCTGATGAGAAATTTATCTGTTTTTAAATTTTGTCATGAAGGTTGATCTTGTTTTCCCTCTTCTTTTGAGTCCAGTTCAATGTAAACTCCTTGAGGGCAAGGACCATTTTCCTTTCTTTCTTTGTATTCTTAGTGGCTGGCATATAGCGGGTTCATAATGAACACTTGTCAAATAAAGTTGGATCATATTCAGTGTCATTTAGGTGATGATTTTTAAAAATGCCTAAGAAATTGCATTTTCTGGAATGACTTCTTAGACTAAAGGCAGGATCTTTATCAATCGGCCATCCTAATTCAGATAGACACACTGCTTTAATTTTTGTAAAGGATTTTTGGAAACATGATCTAATTTCATTTTTATAGTAAATCTGTGAAAAGCAGGTACTCAAAACATCATTAATTTAATGACTTCAATGGCATCCCATGATAGTCAGTGTCAGAGGTAGGATTGGAATCAAAGGGTCATGGGACAGATGATAAGATTAGAACTTAAGAACTCAATCAAGTGAATTTTCATCTGACTGAGACAGTCATAGGATTGATTATATATTGAAACCTAGAATAGAACCCAGAGCCATTTGAATCTAACCCACTCATTTTACATATGAGAAGCCTGAAACTCAGAACTTAGGTGACTTTTCCAAGGTGACACAGATATTATATGTTAGAAGTGAGATTTGAACCCATGTCTAGCATTTCCTAAGTTCTTATGATGGATGAATTGTAATACTAGGTACTGGGAATACCAGCATAAAAGTGAAAGAACCCCTGCCCTCGGGGATCTTACTTTCAATCAATGGAAAGAATGAACATACCAAAAAAAAATAAAAAGCAAAGTTAATACAAAGTAAATGCTCAAAATTCTCAAAATTCTCAAAAAAAGAATTTGAGAAACAATCAGAGAAGACTGATGGTAGGTGGTAGCATCTGGACTGAGCTGGTAGGAATTCTGCAAGAGGAGAAGGTTTGACTCAAGATTTTCCTGATTCACGGTCTATCATTTATTAGACCTGCCACTCTGTGTCCACAGGAATAGTAGTTACCTCCTGACATAATCTAGCTTAGACCTCCAGGCTCTCTTTATGAGTTCACCTCAGTTGGTTTGGAGGTCTGAGATCTGAAGCCCAACTTTGTCAGCTGAGTGACTTTAGATCATTTTGGTCATTTGGCTAGATTTCATTTTCCTCACGAATAGATGAACTCTGAGTTCACTTTCAGCTTTTAACTTATGATCCTATGATCATCTCAGACTGATAAAAATTCATCCTATTGTTGCTGGTCTCAAGGAAGAGAGATTTTGCATTCTCTATATGTCACCAAAACACAGAAGACCAGAGGTTCATGAATTTCATATTATTCCTGGATAGGCTGATGCCAAGTGGCCCCTGTCTTTTCAGTTACTGTTTTTTAGTTGTGTCTGAGTCTTCATGAGCCCTTTTGGGCTTTTCTTGGCAAAGATACTGGAGTGGTTTGTACTTCTCCAGCTTATTTTACAGGTGAGGAAGTTGAGGCAAATAAGGTTAAGGAACTCGCCCAAGCTCATATACTTAATCAGTGTCTGAGGCCAGATTTGAGCTCAGGACGATGATTCAAACTGACTCCCAACTTGGTACTCTATCCACTGTGCTGTCTAGTTACCTATTTCTCCATAAACCATATCCTTCTGATTATAGCCTCAGGATTTTCCACTATAGGGATCATATTGTGCCTTTGATTCCTGGCCCCCTTTGGAATTTTATTTCATTTATATCATTCTTCTTCTAGGTGGTCCTGAGTTGAAACCATGGAAACCTTTCCATTGGATCTGTTTCAATTTCCTTATCTCAAGGGATCAAGCGTCATTTTTTTTTCTTTGAATATCTCATTGATGTGGATATGGAGCTCATGACTATCTCTGACCATGAGCCTGTAAGACTGAATATCCAAAGCCTTGTCCCCATAGAGAGAGTCATAATGAATTATAGGAAACGTGACTGGTTCCCATCCAAAGGAGTGCAAAGGTTGGTTGGCATTATTCTGTACTCCAATCATGTAAGAGATCTGTAATCTTACTGATAGAAGTGATTTGAGATTATCTGCTTTTAACTATTTCATAATACCATAGCATTTGGTCTCTGATGTTGGAAGACCCAATTCAGATGATCGTTTTGCCCTTTTCATTTGTTCATCTATTTTTTTTTTTGTTATTTAATAGAACAGTTTTTCCCCTATGAATAATAAAAACATTTATTCTGTAGTTCTGTATAGACATAGTCTTGTTATAGAAGGCATCTCAAAAGGTATCATGCTTAAAAAATTTTGGGACACCTTGTATACAGGTGAAAATAATGTAGAAACATGTATTTCCAAATGCAGTACAGCTAGGATAGATTGAATAAAATCAAACCACTATTTCCTTCGCAGAATAAACTTGGGGGTGATTGGGTATATGTGAAGAAGCCATTTTAATATATTGGTGGTTAAGAGGGCAGAATTTAATTTACTATATTATTATTAGTTCACTTCAACAAGAGAATTTAATGAGTCTCCTATATGCCAGGCATTGGGCAAAGAAAGGCATGAATGGCCTCCCTCAAGGGGTTTCCATTCTAATGAAACATCTTTAGATGTTCAGAGTAAAATGAATCTAGGTGCTATTTGATTACTTTTTTTAAAAAAGTACTTATTGTTTATAACTTGGCAACAAAGAGTAAATGTCATGTTATTGTGAAAATTCCCTAGGTTTTTCCAAGTCTCTTGTTTCTGGTTTAGCCATCTGATAGCTTAAATTACAGCAATAATTTCCTTCAATGTGTTAATTGGACTTAAGATTAATTGAAAACACAGTTAAATAATGTAATTTATTTATTACTAACTGGCTAATCTAGATACACAATTTGATCTTACATTGATGGATATTTGATATTCTCGATTTGTACTAGAGACCTCACCTACATTTTAAATAATATAATTTACTGAAGTTTTCAGATATTAGAGTTCAAAAGGTCTTTGTAGGTTTCTATTCCCTGAGGTTTATTCTTTCCAAAGTTTAATGGATAACTTCTCCTAATTGACCAATTAATCTAAAGGTAACTATTTTTAAACCCAAGGCTATATATTACTCTACCCTGTGTCCTATATTTAATTGTGTGCATGTGAGTGTGAAGAATTCTTAACTATAGCCCTATCTCATTTTCAAAGTCACAATATGCGGAGATTTGACTTGAGGGCCAGAACACATCCTCCTCCTTTGGAGGGTCAAATACATTAGTTTCCACTTTTTTTGAAAAACAGTATTTAAGGTCTTTCTCTGCTACTCTCTTAAGATGAGCGGTGGTGGTGGTGGAGTGCCTAAAATTGAGAGGTGCTTCACAGTAGTGTTCTTTTTCATTTTTACATAAAAAACAAAAGTCAGTTGTCTAGGGCTATTATTTCTCAGGTGAAACAGATTCATTTAACCATCATTCCAGACCAATGGAATGAATCCTAATAGGATTTTTACAGGACAAAAAGAGCTCCAGAAAACTCCAATATTTTAATGCTGGTACAAACACAGCATCATTTTTCAATGTCTTTCTGATGACAATCTGGTTATTAGGTTGTCAGGAATTTTTGACAAAATGTAGTGTAGGACTACCTAATTACATTGCTTCAGAGTCCACTGGGGCTGTTGATATGTTTTCTAATAATTTTTGGCCCAGGTTGTTTTGTTAAAGGCAAGCGTATCACTCATGTGAACGGTGTTGATTTCTTATGGTCACTGGTCTAAACATGAAACATCCACTTAGGTTTGATATTCTGGGTCACAGCCTAATAGAAAGTGCTTACAAAACCCAGAATGATCGCATGGGTGGAAGTTTAAGTTGCTGGTGAGAAGTCAAAGAGATTTTTTAGTCTCAACGTAGAGCTTTTGTATTAGAAGGTGTTGGGGGAAATATTCTTTAAAATATTTGTATATGAATAATTTTTCCACACGATTATTACCTATCAAAGATCAATAATACCCTATATGGGTTCAAAACCTATACTTTAATTGTAAAAATAAGTTCAATTAATTTTAAGTAATAATGTAATTTATAAGAACATTTAAAAAGTCTGATGTAGGAGAAGGCGTGTGTGTTTGTGTGTGTGTGTGTGTGTGTGTGTGTGTTTGTGTATATACCTGCAACAGCTATTACTCAAGGAAGGAGAGGATATATAACCATATGTGGGATATTATTGCTTTGGGATTGGATCCTGACTGTGAGAGAAGTCGGGAGAATGGTCTGGGTCACAGAATTTGGGGCACATGGTGACCCCTACCAGGCAGCATGACTTCCATCTGATATTGTCGTCTCCGTGAATTGATATTTCTAAGAGTGAGGCTGTAAGAAAAAAGGCTTTGACCCTCAGGAGAGACATAGAAAGAATAAAGAAGGAACAAGTAAATGGATAACCCCTGATTCAGAAAATAAAGTTCAGACTGAAAGGGAAAAGAAAGAAGACAATTGGAAAAAAAATAAAAAGCCTGGCTTCCTCTACAGAACAACATGGCACCAAGATAAGGAAATTCCATCACCTTGAAAAATGGCTCAAGTCTGGATACTGGACACTTTCTCAATTTCCTCTCTGGAGGGCTGGAGGGTCCAACACTACAGTCTTTTCAAAGGCTTCTTTTTTGAAGGGCTTATAACCTTCCAGATAATTTCATTCTCCATCAGAAGCTCTAGTTGTCTTCAACTCCATGGACCAACAGGCTCCTCCTCCATCATCCAAGATAAACTGATCACCTAAAATCTCATCATCATGAAAAATGACTCAGGAAAGGTACTCCAAAGTGATCCCCCCATGCCACCCCAGCTTTCTTTTCTGTGTTATCTCCCCTCATTAGATTGTAAGGTCCTTGATGATCTTTTTTTCTTATTTGTATCTCTAGCACTTCGGCACCCTGCTTGGCATAGGGTTGGCATTTAATAAATATTTAATGAAGTGAATTCAACCTAAGAATTTAGGTAAATCCTAGAGACCAGAGGTCCTGGGTGGGTTCAAATCTGGCCTCAGACACTTTCTAGGCCTGTGACCCTGGGCAAGTCACTTAACCTCAATGCCTAGACCTTATCACTCTTCTGCCTTAGAACCAATACACAGTATTGATTCTAAAACAGAAGGTAAGGAGGTGTTCTTTTAAAGGAATTTAAGTAAATTAGAAAATCTTGTAAAGGGATAGGAAAATGGGAGGAGGGAAAGGGAAGGGTCTCCAGTAGTAGACTAGCCTCATAGTTGGAATAAGCAAAGCTAATCATAGGCATAACATAATGATTTAAAAGAGGCAGGAGACTAAAGACTAAAGGGATTCAAGACCCTTTGACCTCATAATCATAAATTTAAATATGAATTAATTTAATAAGCTAGTACAGAGGGAGACAGACAGAATGGTTAAGAAAATAAAGGCCAGTATTTTATTGCATACAAGAAAAACATTACAAAGTAAAATTACACGAAGGATGAAAATGAAAAGCTATAAAACAAGGTAGGACAGCTATGTGGAACTATATTGAATAGAACGCCAAGACTGGAGTCAGGATGATTTATCTTCCTGAGTTCAAATCCAGCCTCAGACTAGCTGTGGGTCGATAGGTAAGTCATTGTTTTCCCTCAGTTCCTCATTAGTAAAAAGAACTGGAGAAGGAAATAACCGCTCCAGTATCTTTGCCAAGAAAACCGCAAATGGGGTCATGAAGAGTCAGACATGATTGAAAACAATTGAACAACAAAACAAATGTTATGCTTTAGGGAACTATAGTCAATGAACCAGTATTATTACTAAATTTATGTACTAATTTGGCAATTTTATAAAGGAAAATTTAACTGAATTTCAAAATTTAAAGAGAATTATAGTGTTCTCTCAGAGATGGATAAAATTACCAGAAATTAAAAAAGGAAAATGTAAAATTCAATAAACTGAGAATTTAAAGTTGAAATGCTTATAGCATCTTCTCTATGAAAATGTTAAAGAACATATATTTTTTCACCATTACACTGTAACTTCAGAGATATAATTCATATGATAGGATGCAAAGAAATAAGAAGTAATGAATATTTATAGAAATAATAGATACATAAAGGAAATACCAGTACAGTGGGGGAGAGTACCCTTGGTTCAGACAGATTTACAAGTAAATTTTATCAAACTTAAAAAAAATACTTATGTAACACAAATTATTGTCAAAAATTGGAAAGAAAACACTTTACCAAATATATTGTATGAGACAAATATAATCCCATTACCTTAACCAAAGAAGGACAAAACAAAGAAAGGGAATTATAAGTCAAATCATTAATTAATATCAAGTAAAATTGTAAAAATAGCTGAGTTTGTACCCCAAAGAGATCATAGATAAAAAGGCTTGTACAAAAATATTTAGAGCCACGCTTTTTGTGGTGGCAAAATACTGGAAAATGAAGGGATGCCCTTCAAATGGGGAATGGCTGAACAAATTGTGGTATATGTTGGTGATGGAATACTACTGTGCTCAAAGGAATAATAAACTGGAGGAATTCCATGTGAACGGGAAAGACCTCCAGGAATTGATGCAGAGTGAAAGGAGCAGAACCAGGATTACGTTGTATACAGAGACTGATACACTGTGGTAAAACCAAATGTAATGGACTTCTGTACTAGCTGCAATGCAATGACCCAGGACAATTCTGAAGGATTTATGGAAAAGAACCCTATCCACATTTAGAGGAAGAACTGCAGGAGTGGAAACAGAAGAAAAACAACTGCTTGAACACATGGGTTGATGCGGACATGGTTGGGGATGTAGACTCGAAACGACCACACCAATGCAACAATCAATAATATGGAAATAAGTCTTGATTGATGACACATGTTAAAGCCAGTGGAAATGCACGTCAGCTATGGGGAGGGTGTTTGGGGGGATGAAGGGGAAAGTAAAAACATGAATCATGTAACCGTGGATAATTTTTCTAAAAAATAAAATATTTTTAAAAATATAAAATAAACTCCTGACAAAAAGGTTACTTGAAAGATACTTTATCATCTTTGATCTAGATGTATTCATATCAGGGATTCAAAAATGGTCCTGTATTAGGAAAAATTAACATAATTAATCTTATTAAACAAAAACATTTAAAACTATATAATCATCTTCTTAGATACAGAAAAAGTCTTTGATAAAGTGCAATGTTAACTGATGCTAAAGACTCTATAAAGCCTTGTCACAGGACCTTTTTTCAATATGACAAAAACTATTTATGTAAAACCTAAAGATATTAGTGTATGTAATGGGGAAACATACAAACTTTTCTAATAATTACATAATTAAAATAAGGATAAAATATGTCCTTTTCTGATGTTATTTAACATAGTTTTAGAAGCATTAGAAATAGTCATAATATAAAAAATTAAAGGTAAAAAAGTGATAAATAAGAGACAAAACCATCCCCTCCAATGCCATGATAGTTTACTTAGAAATTCTAGGGAACTATCAAAGCAACTGAGACAATTAATAGCGTTAGTAAGTTAGCAGGATACAAAATAAACCCATGTTAATCAAAAGCATTTCTATTTAGCAACAACAAAAATTCTGGAGGAAAGAATAGAAATGGAAGTTTTATTCAAAATAACTGCAAAATGCATACAAATCTAGGAGATTACCAAAGTATAGTCTTGATTTGCATAGATACAAATACAAAATACTCCTTAAATAAATAAAGAATGACAACTTATTTGAAGACTAATTGGTAAACAGGGCTGGACCATTCAAATATAATGAATATGATGATAATGACTTCACTAACAAGGAGATACATTATAGAGGTAGATGAAACAGAAATTCATTTGAAGGAAAAGATCTAAAATCTCAAGGGAAATAAAGAAAAAGAAAGAATGGAAGGAGAATAGCATTTCCAGATGTTAGATTATTCCATAATGCAGTAATCATCGCAATTATTTGGTTACTGGTTAAGGGGGCAGCTGAGTGGCACAGTGAATAGAGCATTGGGTCTGGAGGTGTGAAGAACTGAGTTCAAATGTGGCCTCTGACACTTACTAGCTGTGTCACCCTATGGTAAGTCACTTAATTGTATTTGCCTCAGTTTCTTTATCTATAAAATGAGCTGGAGAAGGAAATGGCAAACATTCCAGTGTCTTTGCCAAGAAAACCTCAAATGAGGTCACAAAGAGCTGGACACAACTAAATGACTAGGAAAAAAATTGAAATCTAATTGAATCCTAAAAAAAATGACAGACTAGATGAGATGAGCACATATTCCAAGGATGTCAAAGACAGTAACAAAGGTCTCATGTATCCCAAGATATTCAGAGCAGCTCTTTTTGTGGTCATGAGAAATTCAAAATCAAATGAATTCCAATTAATCAGGCAATGATGCTCAACATAGCATGGCTTTCAAAGGGAGTGAAATATTGTTGTGCATTAAAAAATAACCTTTATAAAAAGTAGTTATTGGAACATGGGAATACCTATATGAACTTATGTAGAATGAAAAATTAGGGCTAAAAAAAAAGAACAACTTATTAACATAAAAACAACACTAAAGTCAAGTGAACTTGGCTTAAATGTGATAAATCAGTCTTATCCCTGGGGAAAGGTTGGGGACTCTGGGTATTGATCAGTGCAGACATTACAAATAATGTTACAAATATTATTTGTATATTTATATACAAACATATTTGTATACAAAAATTACAAATAAATGTCTTATTTCCATCCATTTTGCCTGATTGTTTTTCTTCTTTACAAGAAAGAGTTCTGTTGGGGTACAAAGAAGGAGATATTGGGATAGTAAGTACATTATAAAAAATAAAAGACATCAATATGATTTTTCTAAAAAAAATGTATCTAGCAGAACTGAAGAAGACATTTAGTTTCTGATGTAAATGTTAGAGAATCAAGTTAACCTTTTAAATAGGATTCATGGCATCACCACTTTTTAACACAAAACTCACACTTCTCATTATAAACACAGAATTATAAGCAAGTCTCAAACAGCAGTTTGTTTTATTGCAGTACACAAAATAGATTTTACAAATAAGTCATTGCAGGGAAATAACTATAGGGAAAGGTGTTGATGCTTTTCAAGAAAGGATATTTTCAAAAAAAATTTATTCCTATGGATGAAAAAGAAAATTGACTAAACTGCAAGTCCTCTCCAAGTAGACATATAGACTCTTTTTTACTTTTATGTCCAATGATAAAATGTGTTTAGTATGAAAAAAATACCATGCTGATTCACCTTCTGGGGGTGTGTGCCCCACTTTTTACATTTCCCCTCCACATTCTTACTTGCCTGGTTGTGCATATTTGTATCCCACCTGGCTAGGATAATGCTGCTGGTGATGGGGTTTGGGAGGATGACAATCTGTAGCTTTGGGAATGAAAACATACTCAGCTAAGGAGCCTGCTCATATGAGCTCAAACCAATTGAACCAAAGTTTTCCTCATTTGCATTCTGTCAACACCCAGTATCTGTAGACCCTAATAAATGTACAGGGGAATACATACAGGGTTAGTCAGCCTGTTGGATGGAATTCAGACCGAGAAGGCTTGGTGTCAAATCTCAGTTCTCCCTCTCTGCTACTTGGACCATCTCAAGTAAGTTATTCAACATTTTGTGTCTCAGTTTCCCTATGTGTGAATGAGTAGATTGGACTACATTATGCTTGAGTACTTCTCCTGAGAAATAGTCTAAATTCCAAGTATTTTCCTGGTTGATTCTTTTTAGCAACAAACAAGAAAAGCTTTCTGACTGAGGTTATATACTATGAAGGCAGAACAGCTGTGTGTTCAAGTAAAGATGTCTCAGCACTACATAGTGATTTGGCTCTGAGCCTCTAACCCATAACAGAATATTAGTATATTTTCCAGGCTCTGGTAATGAGTGGAATGAGAGAGAGAGAGAGAGAGAGAGAGAGAGAGAGAGAGAGAGAGAGAGAGAGAGAGAGGGGGGGGGGGCAGACAGACAGGCAGACAGACAGAGACATAGTGATAGAGAAGAGAGAAGTAGAGTTTGAGTTTGAGGATAGGTTTGTATCAGTTCTGTGCTCTATAATCTTGAAGGGTCTAAACTATCTGACCTAATTTTTACCATAGTTGTGTTATTTGCTCTCCATAGGATTTTTTGCTTTTTATTGCTAAATCTCATTTGGATCTTAGTCCTTTCCAGTTTTTCCTCTCACCTTGCATCCCATGATTATCTGAGCTAGTGTGTGATAATTTGGGAAAGTCCAACGACAAAGAGATCCTTGGCCACTACTTTGTGGCAGTTAGGGCTATGAAACTCAATGAGGGAAACTTGGAATTGGGTGTTAGTCCAGGAGAAAGCACCTGTCTAGTGGGCTATGTCCAATAGAAAACTTTCTGAAACTGACTGGTGGATTTGGTGGAAAGGTCAACATTTCAACACTCTAAAAGTATTCCCTAGTATAGAAAAAAAAACCTTAATTCAAGAGAAAGACATGTGAGCTGCAAGGCAAAATGTTGAAAGACAGAATGTTAAATGAAATGCTGGCATGTGGTAGGGAGCCTTTTCATTCTTCCCTACTTTCTTGCTTCTGTTTCTCACATAGATGTAAAATTTATTTTTAAAAAATAGCTTAAGGTACTTAAAAGGAATATCACAGGACTACAGATTCTCAGAGTTGGAAGGGACCTTAGAACTATCCAAAAGGGCAGCAGGGTGCCTAGGGAGGCAATGGGTTCCCTCTCCCTGGAGGTTTTCAAACAAAGACTAGAGGGCTACTTGTTGGCTCTCTTGCTGGCAGAGTTCAATTGTTTAGAAACCAGTTGGAATTGATGGTTTATTAAGCCTTTCCATTCCAAGGTTCCATGATTTTGTATGAAATAAAGATTCTTAGCAAGTTTAGAATTCTGGGGAAGGAGACACATCACAGCATAATTCTTGCACAGACTAAATAGAGTGAGTGATTCATTGTTTGAATGAAAACAATTAAGGAATAATTAATTTTTGTTTGAATAGATTAAAAAAACAGATTTAAACAAGCAGTAATTTGTAGTGGATAGAGACACCCTCAGAGCCAGGAAGACCTGTGCTCAATTCTTACCCATGATACATAATGGGCTTGGTGAATTTGGTTGTCCCCTAACCTCAGCATTCCATCCCAGGTAAGTCTCTGAGACTGTAAATGGCAGAGAAGATGCCAGTCTATACTGGCAGAGAGTTTCCTCATCTGACAATTGGGCATTTCCCATATTAATAACATGGTTTCCAACATTCCTTGCCCCCATGCCAAGTTTAGATATAGCTTACCAAGGAATTAAAGGGTCATGATGTCTATCAGTGAAAGAATTTCCGATGGAGTTGTTGGTCTTTTGAAATATTGTTTAAATAAGTTAAAACAAAATTAAGAACCCTAACAACATAATTATCCAGTGGACAGCCCTTCAAATACTGGAAGGCACTTAGCATGCCTCTTCCCTACCTCCCCAATCCTTTCTTCTCCAGTTAAACGATTGGGCATTTCCTCATTCAATAAATACTCATTAAGGGCCATGTATGTGTCAGCTGCTGTGCTAGGTAATTAGGGAGGTGGAAAACCCCCTTAGTACTCTGCACACACAAGTAAATATCCAACACCATGTAAAGTAACGGTTAGCCTTGGGTTGAAAAATACTTACTTTGAGATTAATTGGTCAATTAGATGAAGTTATGTACTAAGTCTCAGAAAGAATAAGCCTGAGGGAGTAGATACCTACAAAGACCTTTTGAACCCTAATATCTGAAAACCTTACTCCTTTGTCTTAATCAGCCATAAATTGAATATCCAGCACATAATTATCAAATTGCCACATGTGCAAATCTAACTTGCGAATCCAGCCTCATCAGTAATACATAAATGCCATTATTGAACTTTATACTCTCAATTATGCATTAGCCTTAAGTTTTTACAAAACATGTTCAAATATGCAAAATATGCTCGCTTCGAAACTCTGCTCATGACTTTAAATTTGTCTCTGCCAGCTATACGGGTTATTTGGTTGACATAGATTTTGAGAATTCAGGGACAGTTCTATGATGTGTCAATTTTAGAGAATGACTTCAATGGAGGATTTGTGCATCAAAATCCTTGTTGTTATTTGAGTAAGATATTCAGAACGAATATAGACTTCTTTTGGTCCCTTATTTTGTTCTCATGTGTTCCTTATGCTTATTAGGTTGGTATACAGTAGGCATAGACTAAGGCGCCTAATCAATTTTCTTTGGTCAGTTGATTGACTTCATACTCAGGCTCATCAGACTAGCTTTTCTGGTTTCCAGCTAAGTATCTTCAGCCTAGAGCAGCTCATTGGCCAAATCCTTTTGAGAAATACTATCCTAGATGGCCTACATATATCCTTCTGCTTGGTTCTCACAGTAACTTTCTGATATAGTTAAGGAAGGATTTCATAGTATTTCTTTGACAAGTCAATTTAGGTATGGAAGAGTTAGCTCACTTTTGCTTAGCCCAAGGGGACAAAATTAGGAACAGTGAGTGGAAGTTAGAGAATTTCATATAATGTAAAGCTTCCTATCAATGTTATCCTGGAGTGGAGGGAGCGAGAAGCCTTGGGAGATGCTGGCTTCTTCCTTATTGCAGAGTTTTTTTTCCAAAGCTGGTCACAATGACTACTTGTTGGGGATCTTGAATGTAGAATGGATTTTCTAGGTCTAGTGTCACTTCAACTAAGTGGCCTTTAAAGATTCTTATGATTTTAAAATTCTTTCAATTAATCTAAAATTTAGTTGTTCAAGGTCATGACACTAAGTCCTGATGGAGCCAAGACTGGAGACCACCATTCTGGAGTTTACTACCCTCTCTCTGTGTCACATCATAGTTGAACATCCCATGATATAATAGCTGCTTTAGAAAGAGGAAATTCATAGACATAAATTTAGAGTGAGAAATTTCGACTCTCTCCCCTATACAATACTCACTAAACCCCATTGTCTTCCCTTTACTTCCAGGATCAACATAAAGTCCTTTGACACTGAGAATTCTTTACTAGGAAGCTCTTCCTCATTTTCTGATTTTCTTACAACTAACTCTCTTCCATAAATCCTTTTGTTATAGTTGTTGAGTCATTTCAATCTTGTCTGGCTATTTGTCATCCCCTTTGGTGGTTTTCTTGGCAAAGATATTGGAGTGGTTTGCCATTTCCTTCTCCAGCTCATTTTCTAGATGAAGAAACTGAGGCAAACAGGGTAAAATGACTTGCCCAGGGTCACAATTATATATTATTCAACAATTAGATGAAGTTATCTATCTACTAAACTTTAAAAAGAATAAGCCAGAACGACTAGATACCTATGAAGACATTCTGAATCCTAATATCTGAAAATCTTTCTCAGATCAGATTTGAACTCATGAAGCTGAGTCTTACTGATTTAAACACTCTATAATCCAGTTATCCTGCACTACTTTTTCCTTATATATAATACCCTTATTTCTCATCTCCATGTCTTTTATTGGCTGTCTAGCTTTTCTAGCATGCTCTCCCTTCCCACCTCCATCTTCAATACTCAGATCAAACCCCCACCTTCTGCTGGAGATCTCTCTTATTCCCATGTATTTCCAGATGCTAGGACCTTATTCTCCAAGGTTCCCCTCCATCTACTCTGTATGTATCTTATACTCCAGATGCCATGTTATTTCCATATAGATGGAAATATTTCCATAGAATGGGAGCTCCTTAAGAGCAGGGGCATTCCCCTCCCCACTTCCTTTGTATTTCTGGTTCTCAGTACCAAAGTGAGCATGCTTTTACTATTTTTTTGTGATTGAATAATTGGAAGTCACCTTAAATATCATCAAGTTCAACTTCCTCATTTCATGGACACAGTCATTGAGATTCAGAAGTATTGCCCAAGATCACACAGGTAGGAAGTGACAGAGTCAGGGATGAACTTAAGATTCTTAGTCTCCAAATTGAGTGTTTTTACCATTTTACCACACTATTATGTAGTGATTTTTGTCTGTTTTCTGGAAAACTTTGCCTCAGATCAATTTGAATGATGAGTTCCAATGTCTTTTCTCTTATCTTGCCTTCATAACTCCTTGGAAAAAAGGTAGATATATTTCCTGGCATCGCAGTAACTCACCTCCCCTACATAGATCTGAAAGACATCTCAGAATTCATTCATTCTCATTTATATCTGAGCACTAATCCCTACTACAGCATCCTCAATAGACACATCTGCTTAAACCTTTAGAAATGGGGACCTCATCATTTAATAAATCAACCCATTTCCCTTTCATTGATTTAATTGATACTGTAATGTGCCCTCTGGAGCCAGGCTAAAACACAGTAACCAGTATGATCCCTTCTTCCCTGTGGCCATCCTTGAAGACAGCACCCTATATCTCTTCTTTCAGACCTGCTTCAGTTTTCATTTCTCTAGAGTAATCATCCAGAGGGTCCTTTGCCAGATCCTTGTGTAGAATTTTGATTCCCTTCACCATCCTGGCAGCTCCAGCTTGCCATCATCAAATCAAATATTTTTGAAATGGCATAGTGCCTGGCACATAGTAGGAGCTTAATAAATACTCCTCCATTCTGCCCCCTACCCTCAGTTTTACAAAATGCAGTATTTGGAACTGAAAACTACGTCCTAGATATATTATGAGCAGGTGCATTCAATCTATCACCTCCCTCTTTCTGTACATTATATTTCTGTTAATACAGCCTTAGATTGCAGGAGCTTTTGGGGGGCTGCCATGTCATATCTATCATTCACTCATATTGAGCTTACAGTTGATTAAAACCCTCGGTTATTTTTCACATCAATTTTTATTTATTCATCTCTTCCGTATCGTTAATCGTGAAGGTTTTTTGGGGGGTGGGGAACCTGTTCATAAGGCTTTATCAATCCCTATTAAGATCAATCCTATTGGGGAAAGGATGCCACAGTAAATAGGGAGGAAAAGGATGGATCAAACATTTATTAATTGCTTAGTATGTACCAGGAATTGTGCTAAATGCTTTACAAATATTAACTCATTTGATCCTCAAAAAAACACTCTGGGAAGTAGGTGTTATTATTATCCCCATTTTTACAGTTGAGGAAACTGAGCCAAAGAAGTTAGCCCAAGAGCATATAGGTAAGAAGCCTCAGGGCTGGAATTGAACTCATATCGTCTTCTTTTTTTAGAAAAACAAAACAAAACAAAACAAAAAAAAAACCTCTACACTAAGTATTGATTCCAAGGCAGAAAAGTGCTAAGGGCTAGACTATTGGGGCTAAGTGACTTGCCTAGGGTCACACAGGTAGAAAGAGTTTGAGGTCTGATTTGAACCCAAGACCACCTGTCTCTAGACCTGATTCTCAATACATCAAGCTATGTAGGTGCATCTCAAATCATGTGTTCTTGATTCCAAGCCCAGTGTTCTATCCACTGTACTACCTTCCTGCCTTGGAGTTGGAGTTAGAGAACCTCTAGGTTCAAATTCCATCTCTGATGCTTATTAACCAGAGGCAAATAGCCTATCTCTCTGAGTTTTATCTTTCCAATCCACAAAACATGTATAATAATACTTAGAGTATTATAGGATTATGTGGAAGCTCAAATGAGATGTATTTAAAATACTTTACAAAGTTGAAAGTGTTGCCTAAATATCAGTTGTTATTATAATTAAGATCATAGCTAATTGTGTAACTTTTTGTGATCCCTTCAACCAATGTGGCAGCTATCCCTTCCAACCTCTTTTTATCCACAGAGTGGATCAATTTATGACTTCCTTTAAATCATGGACAAGAATATTACATGAGATAGGGATGGAGGGTTAGGGGAGAATCTCTCTTCCAAAATGGTGTCTAAGTCAAGCACTTTAATATGGAAAGTCCAAAGTTGGCATATGAGGGTGATACCATTAAAGCTACAAACATCCTCTTGCTTGTGTCATTTTATATATAAAAAACTTTACAATGTAATGCATTTGCGGTGTGATCTTCTAAGCCTTTTTCTAATGCTGTATATTTTGTGATACCTCTTGTTAGGTTAGAAAGAGTGTTAGTTTACTCATGAGGATCTGCATTTGAATCCCAGCCTGGCCCCTTATTTTCTGTGTGATTTTGGGCAAGTATATTCACTTTGAGTAGTACCTCTTAACCTCATCTTTCTCATCCATAAAAAAGAAGGGCCCAAACTTTGGTCCCTTCCATTCTTCTCAGTCATATGACCTTAACTTACTGCGTTTGTCCCTGAAAGTAGGAACCTTTACCAAATGGTGCCTGCTCTCCTTCCTGGTATCTCAGAGCACTTGTTTTATTCAGACAATGGTTCCTAGGGCTGAGAAGCTGGTTAGAGTTATTACGTTCTAAGTGACATCTCTTTGTCTCTTATAGTTGGTATATTATATTTCCTATTTTATCCATTCTATCCATCTATCTGTCTATCTGTCCATCTGCTACCATCTATCTGTCTATCATTCATCTATCTGCCTACCTATCTTTCTTTCTATTTGTCTTGTCTGTCTGTCTGCCTGCCTGTCTATCTATCTATTTATCTATCTTTCTATCTGTCTTATCTGTCTGTCTATCTATCTTTCTATCTATGTTTCTATCTATCCTTTCTTTCTTTTTCTCTCTTTCTCTCTCTCTCTCTTTCTCTCTCTCTTTCTCTCTCTCTCTCTTTCTCTCTCTCTTTCTTTCTTTCTTTCTTTCTTTCTTTCTTTCTTTCTTTCTTTCTTTCTTTCTTTCTTTCTTTCTTTCTTTCTTTCTTTCTT